>NC_068910.1:219555570-219858070 GCF_023091745.1 Budorcas taxicolor | reverse complement strand
TGGTGTCTCCAGGACCAGTAACATCAGAATCACCAGCACTTTATCATAAATGCAGAATCTCAGTTCTGCCGCATCCGAATTTCCGTCTTAGTGAAACCACAGAAAAAGTGGGAAAGCACTGTCCAGGGTCGGACACACCTGGGTTTCAGTCCTGGCATCACCACTTACAAGGTGTTTGATTTAAGACTGAGTGCCTAACTCTTGGAGTTTCAGTTTCTTCAACAGTAAAGTAAAGCTGAAAGGTCCTTCACTCAGGAAATCCAAAGGGATTAAATGAGGTCATTGTCGGGCAAGCTCTTTGCACAAGGCTAATGAGTACTAAGCACTTAGTGAATAGTTGGTTTTAGCTCTCGCTGTTTGTTCCTCTCCCTCTTGCCTGTCATTCTCTGCCCTAGAGACATTTCCATGAGGACTGTCTGGGTCCCTTCCAGCTTTAACATGCTCCAATTTGACAATTAGTTCATTTTTCTTAAAGTTGCTGAGTAGCCACTAAACCTAGGTCCGTAACTGTAATAGGAACCAGAGTGGATTAAGAGTTGGTTCCCCATTGGGGTCCAACTTTATTTTCTTTCCGGAGTGAATTTTGTCTCCAGTGTGAAACAGAAGCAGCAGGAGGGCATCCCCTCCATGTTTTCCACGGGAAACGTTCAGACACTAAGGCGAAGAGAAACAGAGAGGCCCGGCCCCTGTCCTTGGGGAGTTTGCTTATTGAACCAGGGACAGCAACAAATAAAGTTACCATTGCAATGGCTGTTGTAATAAGTATCGTGAAGTGTTGTGAATAGGACTGTAAGAGCAAGAATAGAAAGATAACCAAATCCTGGAGATGCTGGAAGTGCAGTCAGGGGTGCAAAATTCCAGAGAGGTCCTCCTGGAGAGAATGACATGCAAGCAGAGACTTAGAAGGAAGAACAGAAGCTGATCAAGGGAAACAGAACCCAGACACAAGCACTGATAAATGCGACAGGCTGTGGCCGAAAGGGCGTGGGGATCAGACCAGAGCCCAGTCAGGCAGGGGGAGAGTTCCTCTGGATGCTGGGGGGTGCGTGGAGCTAGATGTGGGATCCCAGGCCATTGATGGTCGTATAATTTAGGGAGGACACGACAAGACACCATTGGTAAGCCCACAGACAGAGGTGACTAGAGCACATTTCTCTATGAACCATTCACACGTGAGCTCCGGGCACTAAGGAGGGATCCAGTAATATTTGCAGTTAAGCACTCGTGTATAAGTGGATGAGACGTGCAAAGCAGAGGAACTGATGATACAGTAGATGTGACCGTTACAGCCCAGGGAAACGACCTTGCCAAAGAACGCAGGGTATCCCTCCTGCAAATGCCCCTTCCCTCTCCTGCATTTAAAATTTTTCTGGAACTGCTGAATTTGCCTATCTACATATATATTTGCTGTAATATCTTATACCTTTACTGCCCATGTCTCTAATGCCATTTATAGGAAAACATTGAGCTGTCAGTTCTTGCTATATTCACTTCCTGTTTTCTCATTCTCCTCTCTTAAAAAAAGTCAGAAATACTATTAATACACTAAACAATATATATAATGTATACATAGATCATACAGCTTAATGATTAAAGCGGATACCCCATGAGTGTTCCACCCAACTCAACTATTATTAGAACTATTAGAACTTTATCAATTCCATTGAAGAGATTTGTTTTTCATTCCACCCACCACCTCCACGAACTGAGGCAATAATAACTGAATTTTTTTGTTTATCATTTACTTTCCTTTGCACATTGTTTTCTCACAGAAGCTTATATCCCCAAACAGCATATATTTAATTTTACCTGACTTTTTGTCCCTTATAAAAATGGAAAATCAAAGTGAAAATTCAATTTCAAATGGAATTGCCAATGGCAAAATATCCAAACTTTTAGAAGAAAATACTGAGCAATACCTGTATGATTTCCAGTTAGGGAGAGATATTTTAAATAAGACATAAAAGCGTACATGATTAAAAGGGAAAAAGACTCCTTCCCTGTATATGTAAAACCACCTTTCTTTCACTCCTTTCCAGACGTCACACTGCCAAGCATTTGAAGCATTAGTGATTCTTCCTTTTGAGGTAAACATAACCCTAACACTATGGAATTCCTTTAAAACACAAGTATGCTTCAGAGATTGGTAATACATTAAGCCCCTGCTGTTTGTGGGGACTCAGACTCTAAGACAAAAATTAGCATGCAGAAATTATATTAAGGAGGGTTCTTAATATCCACAACTGCGGTGGGGGGGGGGAGGGTAGCATGGTGAGGTAAGCTGTAACGCAGTCTCGGGGGAGAACTTAGCCGGGGTCACAGGGTTTCAAAGCTGGGATGGGCTTCCGGTTATTCTGCACTGCAGCACAGAGGCTTTTATCCCATCATCCACCAGTATTGAATGTAGTTTACCTGGGGCAAGATGGCTGTCTTCAGCCAAGGCCGTTTCTTTAGGAGACTGACATATAGGAGATCTCTGGGGGCAGTCCTTCTAGTATCTGGGGATATACGTTCTCATCCCTGAAGGGAATTCTGGGTGGCATATCACAACATCTACTGAAGTCCCTCATGCCTTATACAGACTGAGGATGTCCAAGGTCTTCTTGAGCCTGGGGAGGCCTAATGACAAAAGAACATTAGGCTTGGATATGCTAATAAAAGAGTATGAGAAGCAAATTGGCCCTGGAAGCAACTTGATATGGAGACAGTTGAGAATAGAACCTTTGCTGGGTCATGGTTATTAAGTTAGGATTATGCAATGCACCAAATTTCTTTACAGCTTCAAAATACTTTCCAGAACCCATCGTGATGCTTGATTCTTATGAGGACTGAATCACCCAGCTAGTAGACCAAAGTATGTTCTTAGAAAACCAGCCCCACAGGAGAAACCATCCTCCCACCCACCAGAAAAAGCTCACTTTGAAAACTTACCCAGAATTTTACAATCAGAAAATCTAGAAAGAAACTATCTTTATTGCAACGTGAACAAAAGTGTTGAATCATTTTGAAAAATAGAATTTTATAATTCATATTACCAGGTGGGAGAGAGGCACTGAGCCAGGGAGGGTAACTTGACCTTTCTAAGACTCTGGTTCCTTAATCTCTTAATTAGAGCCATTCCTCAAATGGAAACCCTGAACGTCAGGTAATAGGCAGCAAAAGCAGCTCAATAAGGTAGAGGCAGGCTTACAGTGGCCGTAATGGAACCCAGAGCCATCTGAACAAACAACACTGCAATTACCAACATTCCCAGAACTCTGCTTTGCAATTTTTCAGAGGTGAGAAGATTTTCAGAATTTTTTTAAATGACCAAAAAGAGAGAAATAAAGCCATTAAGAAATAGCCAGTCCTCCCTTTATGCTGACTTGGTATTGCTTCACTCAGGCTGAGCAAGTAAAAACAATTGCAACGGAATGTGAACGTGAAGAGGATGAAATGACTCATCTTAATTATTCTTAAGAATGACAGTGTTCAATAAGCAGCATTTCTGCAAGATATTTATAGGTTTCTCACTTACAAAGGGAGATAGGGGAGCTCTTTCACATGTTTTTGGGAAACGTTGCATATTGTATCTCTCTCCCACATAGTCATAGTAGCTTATTGAGAGATCTGAGAAGTTCTGCACCCAAGAAACCTTCTCGAGCTGGTTGAAGCATGCAGTCCTCAAGAGCGAACCCTGAAATACGTGTTCCTTGGAATACCCGTTAACACACTGCCAAACTAGCATATGAAAAGCACAGTTAAGGAAGTCTTGGTCTGACTCTACCTGTTCTGTTCACAGGCAAGCAGCCTGAGGGTGAGAAAGGAACGAGGGCCTTGCTGAGGACGTAGCGCTCCTTAGAGGAAGACTCAGAGCAAGACCCCTCGTTCCACAGACTTCCAACCCGTATGTGCTTTCCAACCCAACTCAGAAGAGAATCAGATTTGCTATTTAATAAATGGTCTATGGGTTGAGAGTTAATCTAAGAGATGGCTATTGGATCCACCTTAAGTAGAAAGTGTTTCCCATTTTTTTTTCTTATTTTCAGGGCCATTATAAGATTTCTTATTTATAGAGTTGCACAGGATTTTTTTTTATTCATAGAGTACTTCCAACCCTGCTCTGAAACAGGGAAATGGGGACAAAGAGAGGCTAAATATATTCAGCTTAATGTGAAAGATTATCTACCTAGGCCATTGAAGTCTGTGTGGGCCCCCTGAGGGATGCTGAGATTTCCTCTGGGAAGCTAGCTGATTGACTAAGAGGCGGGACGCAGGAACAGAGGAAAGAAGAATTGGTGAGGGAAGACAGTAGGACTCCAGCAACGTGGCTGTGGAACAGGCTCCAGGGGCGGAGGCCACATGAGAGAGCTCTGTGTGAGGGGCTCTGCTGAAGGAGCTCTGACTTCCTGATTTGAAATAGGCTCCTGCTCCATGCTGCAGTGCCCATCTGTGGCACCCTTGCCACTCTGCCCCTCACCTTCACTCCCAGGGTCCTTTTATGAAGGGCGGAAAGAAATGTCAGCCTTGGAGCAGCCTGCTTTGCTGAGTGAAGCAGGGGCTGGGCCTACATCTGTAGGACAGAGCACAACAGAAAAGCTTGGAACTCTCAGGGAGGTGGTGCTGGGAAGCCAGAGAGGCCGCAAGGGAGCCCAGAGTCAGTGAGAGGGCAGAAAGCAACTCTGGCTGTAAGAATCTGCCCCTACCCAAAAGTCTTCAAATGTATTAGAGAAAGGACTGAACTTCTCTATCCAATACAAGGTAGAGACTCAAATTAATTTATTTGGCTACTTAGATAAAAAGTGAACTGGAAGGCCAAAAGGGGCATTTAAAGTACCCGATGAGATGGCACAAGGAGTACTGTGTGAAGAAAATCACTCACTATGTCTCACTTTTCCAGCTGAATTGAGCACAACTGGCTTTCCATCACCACCTCGTCACAGGGCTCCCACCTCCCTCGTTGTGCTGTGTGGGGTCCTTTGTGGACCCCGTCCCCTTCACCCCCCAGAATGATGGACTGCAAGACCAGTACATACCGCAAAATGGACCTGTCCTTCCTGCTCCCCGGTGAGATACCCTTAGGATTGAAGAGCAAGACCGGTGGGAAAGGGCCCAGAGAAGACTAAGAAAATTAGCACATTCCATTTCAAGACTAAAATGCTAAGGAGAAGTCAAAATTAAGTTTTTAAAATGCTAAGGAGTCTAAAACAAGCATATATATGTATAGAGATTACATACAAAAGAAAAAAGGGAACCCAAACACAACACTAGAGGTGGTTATCAACTCATGAGAGTACAGAACATGACGAAAGGGAAAAATGATCTGCAAAAACAACCCCAAAACAATTAACAAAGTGGCAATGAGAACATTTATATCCATAATTACCTTAAATGTAAATGGACTAAATACTCTGACCAAAAGGCAAAGAGTGGCTGAATGGATACAGAAATAAGACCTATATATATGCTCTGTCCCCAGGACTTCTGGATCTCCCCTTGAGATCAAAACCAGTCAATTCTAAAGGAACTCAATCCTGAATATTCATTGGAAGGATTGATGCTGAAGTTGAAGCTCCAATGCTTTGGCCACCTGATGCTAAGAACTGACTCATTTGAAAAGACCCTGATGCTAGGAAAGACTAGGGGCAGGAGGAGAAGGGGATGACAGAGGATGAGATGGTTGGATGGCATCACTGACTCCATGGACATGAGTTTGAGCGAACTCTGGGAGATGGTGAAGGAGAGGGAAGCCTGGTCTGCTGCAGTCCATGTGGTCACAAAGCATTGGACACAACTGAGCAATAGAGATCTGCGGGAGATCTGTGGGAGACTGCAGGCACTGTCTATACATACACTACTGCAATACACTGCCTACGGGAGATCTGCAGGGACTGCCTATGGACACACTGCTGCAGTACACTGTCTGCTTCAGATCTAGAGACACCTACAGACTGAAAGTGAGGAAATGGAAGAAGTTATTTCATGAAATATGAAGCCACTGTGACAACATGTATGTCAGACAAGAGACTGTAAGATAAAGGCTATCGCAGGAGACAAAGGATACTCTAAAATGATCAAGGGATCAATTCAAGAAGAATATACAACCACTGTAAATGTAGATACACCCAATAGAAGCACCT
Source organism: Budorcas taxicolor (assembly GCF_023091745.1). Lineage (NCBI taxonomy): Eukaryota > Metazoa > Chordata > Mammalia > Artiodactyla > Bovidae > Budorcas > Budorcas taxicolor. Next base: position 219,851,951 of record NC_068910.1, on the reverse strand, counting down.
ATTCATATATAAAAGTGAAGTCACTCAGTCGTGTCCGACTCTTTGCGACCCCATAGACTGTAGCCTACCAGGCTCCTCTGTCCATGGGATTTTCCAGGCAAGAGTACTGGAATGGATTGCCATTTCCTTCTCCAGGGGATCTTCCCAACCCAGGGCTTGAACCCAGGTCTCCCACATTGTAGACAGACGCTTTACCGTCTGAGTCACCAGGGAAGTCCTATTCATATATAAAGCAAATATTAACAGCCACAAAGGAATAAATTGACAATAACACAATAACAGTTGGGGATTTTAATACCCACTTACATCAGTGGACAGCCATTCAAATGGAAAAATCAATAAAGAAACACTAGGGGGCTCAGTGGTAAAGAATCCACCTGGAAATGCAGGAGACATAGGTTCTATACCTGGGTTGGAAAGATCCCCTGGAGTAGGAAATGGCAACCCACTTCATTATTCTCATCTGAAAAATTCCATGGATAGAGGAGTCTGGAGAGCTACAGTCCATGGGATGGCAAAGAGTCAGACATGACTGAGTGGCTAACATTTTCACTTTACTTCACTTCAAGGAGGTAAAAGACCTGTACTGGGAAAACTGCAAGATACCGATGAAGTGAACTGAAGATGACATAAACAGATGGAAATAGATACCATATTCTTGAATCAAAAGAATCAGTATTGTTAAAATAACCACACTACTGCAAGGCAATCAACAGATTCAATGCAATCCCTATCAAAATGCCAATGGCATTTTTCACAGGATTAGAACAAATATTTTTAAATTTGTATGGAAACATACAAGACCCTGAATACTCAAAACAATCTTAAGAAAGAGGAATGGAACTGGAGGAATCGTGCTTCTTGACTTCAGACTATACTACAAAACTACAGTAATCAAAACAGTACAGTACTAGCCCAAAACAGACACATAGATCAACGAAATAGAATAGAGAGCCCCCAAATAAACCCCGGGCTTCCCTGGTGGCTCAGCTGGTAAGGAATCCACCTGCAAGAGGGGAGACCTGGGTTCAATTCCTGGGTTGGGAAGATCCCCTGGAAAAGGGAAAGGCTACCCACTGCAGTATTCTGGCCTAGAGAATTCCTGGACTGTATAGTCCTCGGGGTCACAAAGAGTTGGCCATGACTGGGCGACTTGCACTTTCTTCACTCTCAAATAAACCCACAGAGCATGGCCAACTAAACTACAGTAAAGAAGGCAAGACTCTACAATGGAGAAAAGGCATCTTCACTAACTGGTGCTGGAAAAACTGAACACCTACATGTAAAAAGAATCAGATTTGAATATTCTCTAATACTACACCCAAAAATGGATTAAAGACGTAAATGTAAGACTGGAAACCATAAGACTCCTAGAGAAAAGCACCAGCAGAATACTCTTTGACATAAATTTGACAAAAATACTTGCAGTATTTTTTGGATTCACCACCTAGAGTTATAGAAATAAAAGCAAAAATAAACCAATGGGATCTCATTGAACCTGAAGCTTTTGCACAACAAAGGGAACCATTGAAAAAGCAAAAACACAGCCTACTAAATGGTAGAAAATATTTGCAAATGATATGACCAATAAAGGGTTAATATAAAAACTATATAAATGTCTCATATAACTCAACATCAAAAACAACCAATCTGATTAATAAATGAGCAGAAGACCTGAACAGAGATATATTCAAAGAAGACATGAAGCTGGCCAGTAGGCACATGAGAAGGTGCTCAACATCGTTAACCATCCGGGAAATGTAAATCAAAACCACAGTGATATATCACCTCACACCTGTTAGAATGGCAATCATCAGAAAGAATACAAACACAGAAAACAAGTGTTGACAAGAATATAGGTAACATGGAACCCTTGTACACTGTTGGTGTAGCCACGTGGAAAACAGTACGGAGACTTCTTTAAAACTAAATATAACTACTATCAGTTCAGTTCAGTTCATTTCAGTCGCTCAGTCATGTCCGACTCTTTGCGACCTCATGAATCGCAGCACGCCAGGCCTCCCTGTCCATCACCAACTCCCTGACCCAGCAATTGTACTTGAAGTTATGCATCCAAAAAAACACAAAAACACTAGTTTGAAAAGGTACATGCTTCCCAATGTCCATAGCAGTATTACTTACAATTGCCAAGATAGTAAGGACGATCTGTGTCCATCAATAAATAAATGGATAAAGAGTATGTCACACACACACACACACACACACGAATACTACTCAGCCATTAAAAAGACTTAAATTTTGCCATTTTTAGAAACATGTGTGCAGTTGGTCTTATGCTAAGTGAAATGAGTCAGACAGAGACAGACAAATACTGTATGATGTCAGGTGTATGTAGCTTAAGAAATACAACTAGTGAATATAAAAACAACAGTAAGAAGCCAGACTCACAGATACGGAAAGCAAGTTAGTGGTTACCCTTAGGGAGCAGGAATGAAGACGGCCGATACAGGGGTAGGTGTTTAAGAGGTGCAAACAGTTATGTGCAACAGAAGCTACCCAGATCTATTGTACAACACAAGATTATATACAACATAAGCTACACAGATCTATTGTGCAAGACCAGGAATGTGGCCAGTATAATACAATAACTATAAATGAAATATAACATTTACAAATTGTGAATCACTGTAGAGTACACTTATAACTTACATAATATTGTACATCAATCATACTTCAATTTTAGAAACAAAAAAATATACTAAAATTCTGAGGAGTCCACCCTTCTAAATTGGTCTGACACCCCACAATGTAGCATGTTTGTTCTGGTGTAAATTTTAATTCCAAGTAGCTCTAGAATTGCTTAAGTCACTCCCTTTCTCTTTCTTCTGAGTTTTGTTTTCAAGCAAACCTAGTTAACCTAGCCAACTCCGGGTGGTGGTTTTAAGTGGTTGCTTCCTGGTAGTGGCCCACACAACCAGGAGCATTTAACTCCCTTTTCTGTTCATAGTGTGGTTTGGCTCCCCTGTAGTGGGCAGAGCCAAGTTCCTCTTCCCCACTGATACTCAACTTCCTTGAATACAACTTTGCTACAACCCAATACTCATATTCATCCTTTTCTGAGCATTTTTTTTTCTGAATTATCACTCTTACTTTGTCAAATGGTTACCTGAGCTAGTCAGTTGGAACCCAACATGGGTGAGTAGATGACATTTCCAAGGCATCAGCTGAGTCCTCCTCAGACTGCAAAAGCTCCTGTCAGGAGTAACCGTGGTTATTCTAGCCTGGCCCTGTCTAAGCAGTGAGGCTTAGATCTCTTCTAAGCACTGTTTGCCCAAGAAAACTGCTCAACAGTCCAAGCAATAACTTTAAAATCAGATTCCAGCGCCCCACACATTCCAACAAGACACGCCATCTGTGGTGGTTTCTGCACTGCGTTCCCTTCAGAAGCAAAGCTGTCACAGAGTTTATTCGGGAAACCAGATGCTTGGATCTGTGCATCATGGTCCAAGGGTCACTCACAGCCTCCCACCAGCAAGGCTAGGAGGACTTCATCTGAAAAATTACACGGCTATGCTCATTCAGTCATCCTTTATGGAAGAATGTCTGTCTCTTGTAGAAACAGTTCTACCGCATCTCATCTCACATATGTTTTAAATGAGACATGTTAAAGCAGCTAATCAAAGTTTGTTTAAATATGTGGACAAACATGCTCAAAATCCTGAAACTGAGCAGATGAAATAATTTAACTTTTTTAAATGTTGCGAGACTGTGTGTGATTAAGTCGATTATTATCAAGGAAAGGAGTTGATTCAAGGAGCAGCTTTTAGATTGCATGGCTAAAGGGTGTGTCTGCCAAGAAGTTCTGCAAGTTAGTCAAATTGGATGACATGACACATTATTTCTTCTTCCTAGTTAGAAAAGCAAGGACAATGTACTAGGCTATAGGTCTGAAAGATAATCCAGGATTAAACATTGAGAACAATGAAGAAGAAATATGGATCCATCAGAAGCCATTTTCCAACGTCTTGCAGTTGCAAAAAGAATCTTTCTCTCAGGAAGTGGTAAAAAAAAAAGTTGTGTTGGGTACAATGGAGGCTGTAAAGACTAAAAGTTGTCCACATTTTGAAGAAGTTTTTTTTTTTTCTTGTTTTAACTAGCCTTTTACAATTAAAGACAACATCTCTAGACCAATAATATATCATAAATCCACTGGACCAGGATTTGGCAAACTTTTTTCTAAAGAATCAGATAGTAAATGGTTTAGACTTTTGGGCTATACAGACTCTGCTCAGCTCCCTCATTGTGGCAGGTAAAAACCACAGACACTATGCCTAACAAAGATAGGGGGCTGTGTTCCAATAATACTTTATTAAGAACAGCAAACAAAGAGATAGATTTGTCCAAAAAATAGTAATCAGCTGAGACCTGCCCCAGACTACAAGTTTTATGAAGACAAGGATCTGTATTCCCAAGTAGGACACTGTAGGCAGTCAATAAATATCTGTGAATGACATTCTAAAAAATTGGAATTACGGTCCTTGTTCTACCATTGTGTGACTTTGGCCAAGTCATTTCATCTTCTAGAGCCTTAGTAGTTGAAAATATAAAACGGAAAAAAGAATGTTGATCCTACCTGTTTATAGCAACAAAAATCACCAGCATTTACTGAACTCTTAAAAAGTACCGTATGAAGTTGTATTATATATGTGTGTCCTCATTTAATCTCCCCGACAATTCTACATTATCTCAGTTTTGACAGATGGAGAAACCGTGGCCACAGAGAGCTTAAACCATCTAAACTCACGTAGTAAATTAAGCAACAGTCAGAACTCTATATGGAACAATGGGTCAGTTCAAGATTGAGAAAGGAGTGCAATGGGGCTGTCTTCTGTCACCCTGTTTGTTTAATCTACACTCTGAGTACATCATGAGAAATGGACGAGTTACAAGCTAAAACCAAGACAGGTGGGAGAAACATCAACAACCACAGATACGTGGATGATACCACTCTAATTGCAGAAAGAGAAGAGGAACTAAAGAGCCTCTTGATGAGGGTGAAGGAGGAGAGTGAAACAGCCAGCTTAAAACTAAATATTAAAAACCCGAGATCATGGCATCTGGCCCCATTACTTCATGGCAGATAGAAGGGGAATTTGGAAGTAGTGACATTTCCTCTTCTTGGGCTCCAAAATCACTGCAGATGGTGACTGCAGCCATGAAATCAGAAGACGTTTGCTTTTTGGCGGAAAAATTATGACAAACCTAGACAGTGTGTTGAAAATCAGACATTACCGACAAAGGTCCGTGTAGTCAAGGCTATGGTCTTCCAAGTGGTCATGTACAGTTGTGAGAGCTGGACCTAAAGAGAGCAGAGTGCTAAAGAATCAATGCCTTCAAACTGTGGTGCTTGAGAAGACTACTGAGAGACCCTTCGACAGCAAAGAGATCAAACCAGTCAATCCTAAGCGAAATTAACCCTGAATACTCATTGGAAGGACTGATGCTGAAGTTGAAAATTCTAATATTTTAGTCACCTGATGTGAACAGCTGACTCATTGGAAAAGTCCCTGATGCTGGGAAAGATTGAGGGCAGAAGGAGAAGAGGGCCTCAGAGGAAAAAGTGGCTGGATTGCATCACTGATGCAATGGACATGAACTTGGGCAAACTTTGGGAGATGGTGAAGGACAGTGAGGCCTGGTGTGCTACGGCCCATGGGGTCACGAAGAGTCGGACACGACTGGGTGATGGAACAACAGCAACAGTAGATAATAGAAATGAGTCTCAGTCTCCAGAGCCTGCCCAGCTCATCGCTTCCCACTGATTTATTTTCTCTAAGCTTGGGAATGAAAACAAGCTATTACAAACAATTTTGTTGTTGTTGTTTTCTATTTTGTAAATCACGGAACTGGCCTGATCTACAGGACCAACACATTTTTATACTTAGCTGTTTAATCCTCTTAAACTCCATGATTGTTCAGCCACCATAACCAAGGTAGAGATGGGAATAGAGAATAAATCACATAAGGTCCTTTTCAGTTCAGTTCAGTTCAGTCACTCAGTCATGTCCCACTCTTTGCCACCCCATGGACTGCAGCACACCAGGCCTCCCTGTCCATCACCAACTCCCAGAGTTTACCCAAACTCATGTCCATTGAGTCAGTGATGCCATCCAACCATCTCATCCTCTGTCGTCCACTTCTCCTCCAGTCTTCAATCTTTCCCAGCCTCAGGGTCTTTTCCAATGAATCAGTTCTTTGCATTAGGTGGCCAAAGTATTAGAGTTTCGGCTTCAACATCAGTTCTTCCAATGAACACCCAGAACTGATCTCCTTTAAGATGGACTGGTTGGATCTCCTTGCAGTCCAAGGGACTCTCAAGAGTCTTCTCCAACACCACACTTTAAAAGCATCATCTTCGGTGCTCAGCTTTCTTTATAGTCCAACTCTCACATCCATACATGACTACTGGGAAAACCATAGCCTTGAGTAGATGGACCTTTGTTGACAAAGTAATGTCTCTGCTTTTTAATATGCTGTCTAGGTTGGTCATAACTTTCCTTCCAAGGAGTAAGCGTCTTTTAATTTCATGGCTGCAATCACCATCTGCAGTAATTTTGGAGCCCCAGAAAGTAAAGTCAGCCACTGTTTCCACTGTTTCCCCATCTATTTGCCATGAAGTGATGGGACTGGATGCCATGATCCTAGTTTTCTGAATGTTGAGCTTGAAGATCCTTTTGGAGGCAAGCAAATGCTCATGAACTAATGCAAAAGGTTGGAGGCTGGGGAGAGATTTATTAGAGGAAAAACTAGAGAACTCATGGAATTAAAGGAGACCTGAACAAGGCATTGGGTGGAAAAGAAGCATACAACAAGAACCCGGGGATATTGAAAATGAAACAATAACTCCAAACCACCTCCTGTTCCTGTGTATCTCACTCATGTTTCAGATTCCTAGGGAAGAGATTCTCTTCTGTCCAACTACATCAAGCATTTCTTCCTTGTATAAATTGACTCTGGCCAAGGACCAAATAGGCAAGTTCCGTCTTGGGGTTAAAAATGAACCTGGGCAAAGGCTAATAGAGCTTTGTCAAGAGAACATGCTGGTCATAGCAAACATCCTTTTCCAACAATACAAGAGACAATGCTACACAGGGACATCACCAGATGATCAACATCAAAATCAGATTGATTATGTTCTTTGCACTGAAGACAGAGAAGCTTTACACTGTAAGCAAAAACAATATCTACAGCTGACTGTGGCTTGGACCATGAGCTTTTTATAGAAAAATTCAAGTTTAAATTGAAAAAAGTAGGGACAACCACCAGGTCATTCAAGTATGACCTAAATCAACTCCCTTACGATTATACAGTGAAGATAATGATAGACTAAAGGGATTAGATCTGGTAGACAGAGTGCCCGAAGAACTATGGATGGAGGTTTGTAACATTGTACATGAAGCAGTGACCAAAACAATCCCAAAGAAAAGTAAATGGGAAAAATCATCTGAGGAGGTTTTACAACTAGCAGAGGAAATAAAAGACGTGAAAGGCAAAGGGAGAAAGGGAAAGATATAGCCAACTGAATGCAGAGTTCCAGAGAAAGCGAGGAGACATTTTTTAAAAGTCGTAAATGAACAATGCAAAGAAGTAGAAGAAAACAATAGAATGGGAAAGACTAGAGATCTCTTAAAAAAAAATTGGAGATATTGAGGAATATTTCATGCAGGATGGGCACAATAAAGGACTGAAATGGTATTGACCTAACAGAAATAGAAGAGATTAAGAAGAGGTGGCAAGAATACACAGAAGAACTATACTGAAAAGGTCTTAATGACCTGGATGACCATGATGGTGTGGTCACTCACCTAGAGCCAGACATCTTGCAGTGTGAAGTCAAGTGGGCCTTCAGTTCAGTTCAGTCACTCTTAGGAAGCATCGCTATGAACAAAGCAATCAGAGGTGACGGAAATCCAGCTGAGCTATTTCAAATGCTAAAAGATGATGCTGTGAAAGTGCTGCACTCAATATGTCAGCAAATTTGGAAAACTCAGCAGTGGCCACAAGACTGAAAAAGGTCAGTTTTCATTTCAATCCCAAAGAAGGGCAATGCCAAAGAATGCTCAAACTACCATAGAACTGTCCTCATTTCACATGCCAGCAAGGTTATGTTCAAAATCCTTCAAGCTAGGCTTCAGCAGTACATGAACTGAGAACATCCAGATGTATAAACTGGGTTTAGAAAAAGCAGAGGAACCAGGGATCAAATTGCCAACATTTGCTGGATCTTGGAGAAAGCAAGGGAGTTCCAAAAACAACATCTACTTTTGTTTCACTCACTATGCTAAAGCCTTTGATTGTGTGGATCCCAACAAATTGTGGAAAATTCTTAAAGAGACAAGAGTAACAGGCTACCTTATCTGTCTCCTGAAAATCCCGTAAGTGTGTCACAGAGCAACAGAGCCAGACATGGAATGATTGACTGGTTCAAAACTGGGCAAGGAATAACACAAAGTTGTATCACCATGCTTATTTACCTTATATGCAGAGTACCTCACATGAAATTCCAGGCTGGATGGATCACAAGTTGGAATCAAGACTGCCAGGAGAAATATCAACAGCCTCAAATGTGCCGAAGTATCACTCTAGTGGCAGAAAGTGAAGAGGTACTAATGAGCCTTTTGATGAAGGTGAAAGAGGAGAGTGAAAGGTTGGCTTAAAACTCAACATTCAGAAAACTAAGATCATGGCATCTGGTCCCATCATTTCATGGCAAATAGAAGGGGAAAAAGTGAAAGCAGTGGCAGATTTTATTTAGTTGGGCTCCCAAATCATGGAGGATGGTGACTGCAGCCATGAAATTAAAATATATTTGCTCCTTGGAAGGATAGCTATGACCAACCTAGACGGTGTATTAAAAAGCAGAGACATTACTCTGCTGACAAAGGTCTATATAGTCAAAGTTACGGCTTTTCCATTAGTCATGTATGGATGTGAGAGGTGGACCATAAAGAAGGCTGAGCACCGAAGGATTGATGCTTTTGAACTGTGGTGTTTGAGAAGACTCTTGAGAGTCCCTTGAGTGGAAGAAGATCAAACCAGTCAATCCTAAAGGAAATAAACCCTGAATATTCATTGAAAGGACTATCGCTGAAGCTCAAACTTGAATACTTTGACCTGATGCAAAGAGCCAACTCATTGGCAAAGACCCTGATTCTGGGAAAGATTGTGGGCAAATAGGAGAAGCGAGTGGCTGGGGATGAGATGGCTTGATAGCATCACCAACTCAATGGACATGAATTTGAGCAAACTCTGGGAGACAGTGGAGGACGCAGGAGCCTGGCAATCTATGGGGTCACAGTGAGTCGCACACGACTTAGCAACTGAACAGCATAGAAAACTGGCAACCCTCTGCCACGGAGCCAGGCCTTCTCAGGTGGCATACACTCTGTCTGTGGAGTGCGTTTCTCTCTAAATAAATCCGCTTCTTACCTGTTACTTTATCTCTCACAATTTCTTTCTGCCATCAAGACATCCAGAACGTGAGCTTCCTTAAGTCTTGATACAAGGTGCGACCCCAGTTCCAAGGCTGTAGGGTTGAGTCCCAGTCCATGTTGCCTGATTCCAGGGTGCTGCTTCTACCTATCTCCTCCACAGACTGCCTTTTGCCATCATCTCTAATCTTTTGTGTCCTGTTTACTGATATCAGTAATCTTTGACCGCCTCTGCTCACCTACACATTATCACACATGCATATGTTGATAGCAAAGCTATCATGCTTGCTCCTTTATACAGTGGCCACAGCAATAAAATCAATTTCTGACTCCAATTTTTTTTTAATAAATTTCTATGTTTTACAACTTCTATGGCTAGAAATATAGTCTTAGTGTCATGACTATATATTTGAAATCAAAATGGGATCATTATTCTTATTTGCTTTTGTTTTACAAATAGATTCTTAACTTGTTTCTGCTCTAATTCTTAGGTCTCGAGTGCACATCTCCAATCTACACAGTAACAGAATGCCTGTTAGAAGACCGCCCTTTGGGGGTCGAGGGTGGTTTTGTTTCCATCACACTGGGAGTCTGAGTATTTGGGGAAGTGTTGAGATACATGTGAAGTAGGGGAAGGTTGGAAAATCTGTTTTATTATAACTGCCGCTTTGCCTGAATTGGTAGTTGCATTTCTGCCCCTCCGTACTTCACTCCTCACCCCAGAGCAACCTGTTCCTTTCCGCAAGCCAGCAGTTTCTGCGTTCCAGCAGGAAAAGGGCCTGGAATCCAGATAGAGCCTAGAGCTTGTGCGGCAGAATATCTGGGAGGAGTTTAAAGAGTTTGGAGACATTTCAATCCTTGGTGTTCCATACAGTTCAGCTGTTGGTATTTTTTTCCCTCAGATCTTTAAATTATTATGCCAAAAGTGAAAATATTTCTAATAATAATCACTTCAGTGTACGATCTTAAACTAGGCACTGACAAGCATTATCTCATTTGATTCTTACTAGAAGTCCTAGGTTTGGGTTATAGGTGAGGAAACCAAAGCTTATAGAGGTTAGGCAACTTGCTGTATCATACAGCTAGTAAGAAGGAGGCATGAGATTTGAATCCAAATGGTTGGACCCCAAAGCCTGGGTTCCAAGCCTTTTGCATCTTCTTCATTCTCATTTTGTGACTTGCTTTAACCATTACCATTATAAAATACCATTTAAAAAATGATTTATAATAATTTTCTCCCTTTTCCACCATGAGATTCTTATGCTTGATTCTATAGCTACCCTCCTACATCCAGCCAAAACTTCATCATAGGAGTCAATGAATACATAAGATTAATTCTTTTATTTCTTATTATGTGCCAGGTCCGATGCTAGACTTTAAGACAAAGATAGGAATGAACCATCTCGTCCTTCATTTTGGAGGGTAAGGAGCTAGAAAAGAGAGGAGAAGAAGAGAGAGGGGAAAAATGAAAGAGAATAAGAATTGGTAAAAAGAAAAAATTGTTAGTTCTACTATTCAACAGATTTTAATCAAAACTTACTCTACAGACACCTTTTCAAGGTTGATTCTAGTCTTTACACATTAAATACCTTACATTCCTACTGTACTAGCCTTTCTGAGCCACTGGTTTCTGCAAAGAAATGTAGAATTCTTTTCAACAAAATGCCTTTCATCACTATTAGCCAAGCAAAAACATCCCATTGTTATAAAGTCTTACGAATTTTGATGGACAAAGAAATGGAATTAACTTACAAATAAAGCAAGTACACAGACTACTAAATGCTAAAGAAAATGGGTTTTGAAAGAAATAATAAAGTGAATGAAAAAGAAAATGAATTTTGCCTTCAAGATTGGGGTTAGTGTGGGAAATTACAGTCATATTAACATAAGAAGAAATATCACTACTTCATACTTAGAAACCCAGACTTCCTTAACAGTAACAGAGAGTCAAATTTCATTACAACCAATATCACAACAAAATTTTCAGAGCGACACCAAGAATTTGAATGTTTTTCTTTTTTCAAAAATAGGGATATAATTAAATTCCAAGAACAGAGTCTTGGGTAGAAGTTAGTCCTCTGAATTTTAACATGAGTAACAGAAGAACAAAGTATTTAGTATCCCCTTAATACTGAAGGAAATTTTTAAATTGTCCTTTTTTCTCTTATATTTATAATTGATCAAAACAATGAGGTAAAATGACCAAGTCTAAAATGAACTCAAATTTTTATGCTCTCTCCCAGAGTCCATTTAGTTAAGATGATTTTTAAGCTTCCAGATGGGGTCTTCCTCCACTTGTTTGCTTGATTTTTGTTTTGTTTTCTTTAAATTTATGTTCCCTTTGCGTATCCTGGGTCCTCCAGGTTTGGGAGGGGGAAGCACGAATGGTTCTGCAAGATGGCAGATTGCTGTATTTGGTAGATCAGAATGAGTTTCCAACAAAGCATCCAAAAATGTTGCCTCTCAGTTAAACCTTCAAACCCTTAGAGGTGTTCCTCATCACTAAAACAGCAGACCATAAAGTCTGCTTTATGCAGGCAGATTTATGTCTTGATTTGTACTCAAACACAACCATAAAGGTTTATCTTCTGATCAGGGGGAAAAAATAAACAAAGCAACAAAGGCCTTCACAAAAGAGAGTGTATGAGCCAAATTAATGAGGCCTTTGTTCTTTCCAGGTTAAGGAGAAACAGAAAGTAGATTTAGGACGCAAGGAGGCTCCATGGTTTTCTAATGTGACTTTGATTCCTGACAAGCAAACTTCAGTGTGTGTTTAAAATCTTGAGGATTTATATTATTAACCAAACAAGAGTTTTTACAATCAGGGAACATTTGTCTGGTTTCCCCCTCGCCTCCTTCCTCCCCACCCATCCCCCCAACCAGCACACACAATTTTTGTAGAATATTTTGTTGGCTATAATTAAACTATGTGTGTTAATTAGGATTAGATTTTAAATGCACTGCTTGGGAAGTTGAAAAATACAGGATCTGAATGAGCCCAAATTGAGATGACACTTGAATTTTCGCAGATGTTTCCATAATCCTAATTTCAAATTGATTGTACTTCCTGAACAGTGAGAAGCCATTTTCAGTTATTTATTCAGACGCGTGCACTACTTCTCCCCTCTGCCAGTGGGTAGAAAATATCTAGCACTTTCATTAACTCCTTCAAATAAACTGATTTCTGAGGCTCGTTTTAATGGGAGCAATGCTAAACCAGACCTTCATGCTCCTTGGGGTCCTCCCAGAGCCCACATACTGAGACCAACCAGAAGCCCGGAGCCCAGCAAGTTCCCTCTTGCCTGTCCCCTCATGATGGATTCAGCTGGCTTTTGACTGTGGTGGCTCAATAGGCCAGGAAAAAGCAAAGTGATGAAAAAGAACTTCCCCCCAAATTGGCTACCAGCAGCTTATAATATGTGACACTTGATTCAGCCGCAGAGATGTGCGGCCTGCGATGCTACATAGGCCCAGGGTTTGGACTCAGCAGCAGGGCCACCTGTAAAACACATTCCCAAACAAATGGGCTGTAAAAAAGAGCAGCCCCCGCCAAATCTACGTGTGTCAGTACCAAGCGGCGTTTCAGTGAGAGCCGAAAACCCGCCACCAGACTTGCAATATGAAGAAAACGCTGTCCTCTCTTTGTCCAAGTGTGTTTGTGGTAGTATCTCTCTACATTTTATGTTCAACCCACAATCCAGGAAGGCTTCAGAGATCCCGCCTCGGAAGCAACCCCGTTCTCCTGACAAGCCTCCTATGTGCTTGCAATTCCTCACAGATTCCCTGTTAAGGGGCCTCTGCTGAATTAGAGGCATCGCGCTTTCTCCCACCTGTACCGACTTCCCACTCAACTGTAAGACAATGGACGTGATTGATCTAATGAGGGGCTGGGAAAGCCAGCTGATTGCTATAAATAGTTGAAAGCAAAAGCTTGTGCTTGGCTTCCCAACGGATTCCTCATCAGCCCTGGTACCCTAACCTAAATAGGTAAGCTGCCTCCTGGCAAATTAGGTGGAACGCTTAAGCTTTATCTTGGTGGAAGTTCGTCCAGAGGGCACAGCAGAATTCAGAGAGAGATGACAGACAGGATATTCACGTTTTAAAGCAACAATCACATGTCATCCTCTATGTCTCATGATGGCAGAATTCACTTTTTTAAACAGAAAACAGTTTGAATTAATGCAAGTGTGCATGAGACCAGAAAACTTTTTTTTTTCTAAATGGCTGTTGTGTTTTTATTTATTTGAAGTCCAGTGGAAGGCCCTTGTGCATTTGTTAATGAAAATAGCACGCTGCAAATGTACATAAAAGTAATTCACATAATGGCCTGGAAAATCATATAGTTTTTTTCTCTCCTTCCATCTTTCAGGACTGTTTCTTAATCAAGACGTTAGAATCACCTGATTTCCAGCCCATTCCCCCAGATCAAGTACATGGAGGTGGAGGGCTTGGAATCAGAAATCCCTTTTTTTTTTAAAACTCTCCACGTGATTCTAATGGGCATCCAAGTTTGTGAACAGTTACCGTGCTAGAGGGTCTCCAATAATAGCACAGAGAAATTTTTTCTTCTGGGCAATATGCAGAAGAAAAAAAGAGTCAGGTGAAACTGTCCCTGCCTCCATGCCTCTTGTCCGGGAGTCCTCTGGGGCTAACAGTGCATAGTTTGCGTGCCTGGCCTCGCTCCTGATCACTGGAGAGCCCCTTCCTCTGGGGGGTCACTCTCACCCCTTGGATATGGCGGCAGAGAGCTTAACTAACTGGTCTCAAGACCGCTAGCTAGTGAGCACCACAACCAGATTTCAGATTAAGCTAGTGTTAGCCCCAGAGTTTATTCCAAAAGCAGAGGTGGAATGCCGGCAGCCCATGAGCCGTATCAGGGCTCCCCACGCGGCTCAGAGGTAACGAAGCCATCTGCCGTGCAAGAGCCACAGGAGACAAGGGTTCGATCCCTGGGTCAGAAAGATCCCCTGGAGGAGGCATGGCAGCCCGCTCCGGTGTTCTCGCCTGGGGAGACCTCTGTGCCCCTGGGGCCCGGCAGGTGCAGGCCAGAAGGTCGCAGCGAGTTGGACACGCCTGGAGCGACTTAGCTAGCACGCACGCACAGGAGCCGTGCTCATCCAAGACATTTTATTTGGCTCGCACAGAAGTCTGAAAATGTTCAAACGTGCCTGTATGGTGGGTGTGAGATCTCCTGCTTGTCTTAATCCCATCCACTCCCAGCTCCATTCACCCTGAGCACATTTTAATCACTTAGCAGCTTGGCCTGTTGTCATTTGAATTCACATTCCTGGGCTGAGGCAGGAGAGACCTTTAAAATTATGGTGAAGTCACAAAAACATGAATGTTGCCGCATACTTCCCCCGATACGCATTGATTGATTAAGACTAAAGTCACCCATCCTATTTAAAACTGATGCTCTTTACCAAAGCATTCAATTCTTCACTCATTCATCCACTTACTGCACTCCTGCTAGGAAGAAGACGCTTCCTGAGGAGGGGTAATCCAAAGGGACAGGAATTAACACGTAGGTTCTACTAAAGGCCAGGCATTTAGCTGGGCGTTTTGCAGACTTTTCTCAGCCAACTTTTCAGCAATGCATCTAGTACTACTAATGTGAGTGTTTTACTGAGACAGTGAACTGACAGTGTGAGAAGCTGGGGCAAGCTTAATTTAACGAAGACGAGTGAGCAGCCACCCGTGCCGCTGCAGGCGATGGCGACTCGACTTTGAACAACGCCATGCAGTTACCAGTTTGGCAGTTTGGAGCCTTTTTGTATCAGCTTGCAACAGCTGATTGTTAGAATTTCAGGAATTTTACAAGTCAGTTGTTAAACTACAGGTAACTTAGAATTAGCCACATCAGGCATATTTGCACCATAGAAAGCAAGCAAAGCCATAAATCAGGGCTTTTTTAATTTTTTTGAGAGAGAGAGAATTTACAGCAATTTATGAATTCTGAGAATCTGAACCCAGAATGTAGGCCTGAGTGCCTTTGCACCCAAGGCCACTCCTACTCTGTAGTTGGACAGGGAAGTCTCCACCTTCATGAAGCCGGCGACAGGGAGAGAGGGGCATGGCAACCTCAGGAGCCGGACTCCGGTGCAGATGCCTGGATTTGAACCCCAGCTGCTGCTGGTGAGCCATGCGGCCTTGGGGAGCAAAGTTAGTACCAGTAGGCCTCGGTTTCCTTCCCTATTAAACGGACAAGGGCTGTATGCAGATCAGTCTTTAATACGTACACTATGTACACTGTGGTGTATGAATCAGTGCACGTTTACACTTTGTGCGTGTGCATGCACAGATATATTTATATTTATGGGGCTTCTGTGACGGCTTAGATGGAGGAGACACAGGAGATACAGGTTTGGTCCCTGGGTTGGGAAGACCCCCTGGCAAAGGGAATCTGCCCACTCCAGCATTCTTGCCTAGAGAACTCCATGGGGTTGCAAAGAGTCAGAAAGACAGCATGTATTTATAATATATGTATGTTTATAAATATAGCATTTATTTATATTTATAAATATAGTGTAAATTTATACTTTATATATCCCTTTATACAAAACATTGCCTATCACTTGGTAAGAATTATATAAATATTCACTATTATTATAAAAACAATGAACACAGCAAATGAACATCTGTATTTGTACAAGTGTTCGTACCTGAAAGAGAAAAACAATATTTTGAGTGTATATGAGAGAGAATTATTTCTCTCATTCCCATCCATTTTGTTGAATTATGTTAAAAGCTTTTGCAATTTTTCAAAAACTCCAGGAACCAACTGATTTAACTATGACTTTTCCATTGAAGTGGTGGAGGAGAAATTTGCTTTATCCAGCCTTGTTCAAATTTAGCTTATATCGTATCCAGTTTGCATTGCTACATCCAAGCATAGTCTCACCAAGACTCCCACCCAGTTGGAGGATCACAAGCCTGTGCCTTCTCTGTATCCACTGGCCTGACCATGCAAATCAGTCCATTTTTCATTCCATTTTTCCATGATTGTTTGAAAGCAGAAATGTTGAGTGTTTAAAAATGTTAAAACCTTCTAATCTCATTAAAGACACCAATGGCTGATAGCTTATGGTGAACGATGTGGGATTCATGGTCTCCAAAGAAGATTGAGCTTTGGGACCAGGGACCAGGCTTGACCACTCAAGAGCATTTGTGTAGCAGAGTTTTATTAAAGTGAGAAAGGACTGAGAAAGCTTCGGACACAGACATGAGAAGGGGGATGGAGAGCGCCCCCCTGCCAGTCTTAGCAAGCCCTTATATAAACTTTTATCAGACCCACTCCCACGACATACATCTTAAGGTAACAGGATTAGTCAGAAGGTTCTTGTTAAGGAGAAACATATCCTCGAGCAAGATTCATTGTTATTTTGACTGAGACAAAGCAGTGTAGACAAAAACATTTGTCCTTTTCTCCTCCTTGAGAGCCTTGGACCCCTTACTCCTCCTGGGGGACCCTGGTCCCCTTTCTCTGCCTTGGGGACCCTGGACTTCTTATCAACCTTCCTAGGAATTGACTCTCACATGAGCTTTAGTGTCTCATTTCTTGTTATGTGATTTTTATAGGTTGATTTTATCAACCCACTGAAATATATAAATATTGCCATTCGAAGCCATTCATTTCATGGGAATGATTCTTATATAAAGAGAGTTTAGAAGGGGAGAGAGGATCCAAGGATAGGAAAGATGGTCATCTATCAAGAGGTGAGTCCTTGAACACGACTGATATTGGGCATGTTTGTTTCAATAAAATTCAACAAAAAATAAGCTTTTATTTTAAAAATCAAATAGAGTTATGATAGATTAATAATAAGGAGGACTGGAACAATCTTTCTAGCAGTGACCACGCAGTTTGTCAACTGAAGATTGAAAGTCTTGTGGTTGTTTATAAAGTAACTCAATCTTATATTCACAGAGATCAGCAAAAATGGCAGCTTGGACTGTCCCAGAATTTAAGTCCATAAAGGGCAACCGCGTCACATTCAGTGTTGTTTATTTCCTTAGATGTCAGATTAAGCAGTCATTAGTTCAATCCATTTACTTAATATTATTACTTCATATAAAATGCTCCATAGCCTCTGTACACATCAAATGGTATAATTTACACCAAAATCATTACTTGCCAATATTTGGGGACCTTGGTAGGAAATCAAGATGCCATCTAGTCTAGCCAACTAGAATGAAATTTCTTTCTTTCCTTCCCTGGGAACTGCTTTCCCTCAGCCTTTGTCAAACACTTTGTCAAAATTTTAGGCTAAACAGATGTGCCGTATATACTAAAGTGTAGAATAAATTATTCCAAAAGCAGTAATATCCCAACGTCCAACTCATCTGAAACTTTCTGCCCAGAATCTTAATGATATGATTCAACTCAGGGTCCAAAAAAAGGAGGAAAAAGTTAATGAAAAATGTACTAAAAAGATTTAAACTAAAAGTTGAAGGAAGCTGCAGAGAATGAAATAAATCTTTCCATTGATGAGAAAATTAACAATAACTTCTAAAGAAGCAGACTGGGGTTTTCGCCTTCTTTCTCATGATCTCTTCTCTGCCTTCTGAAACTCTGAGCCAATTTGGGGGGAATTTCTGAAGACTGAAATTTTAAGTTTGTGTTTGTTTTTGATCTCAGGAGTGACACAGTTTTGGGTGGTTCCCACCTCCACCAGTACAATACTCAACTTGTGGTTATTTACTGCAGTACTTGGCTTTCTCTCACACTGGCCAGATGTTGCTGGGTCCAAATGTTCTCACGCAACAGTAGAAAACCAATGTTTATGTTCAACTCTTAAAGAACTGAGGTTTGCATACAAAAACCTTACGTGCATTGAAAGGAGGGGCACATTCACAGGTGTCGATGCAAACCATTTCCCAACTCAAGGTAAGTAACAGCCACTGGGGGCTCTGGCAGGAAATCATGGAGTAAGAAAGGAGAGTGGGTGCTAAAGAGCTTCCCAAACCGGGCAGACACCAAAGGCAAATGGCAGCTGGCTCACGACTTTGCCAGCCTCTAGAGAAAGCCTGAAATAAGCAGCTCTTGGACACGAATAACCTGCACAGGTCAGGAAGCTCATGGGCTCACAAATTCTCACAAGCCGATGGTTGACTCTTCCACAAACACGGTCTCACCTCCGTCAGGAAGTAACAGAGCTGCATGTCTTAGGGATCTGAAACACAGATGTGTACAAGGCATTAGACATAGACCAAAGGACTGATATTGAAGCTGAAGTTCCAATACTTTGGCCACCTGATGCGAAGAGCTGACTCATTGGAAAAGACCCTGATGCTGGGAAATATTGAAGGCAGGAGGAGAAAGGGACGACAGAGGATGAGATGGCTGGATGGCATCACCAACTCAATGGACATGAGCTTGGGTGAACTCTGGGAGTTGGTGATGGACAGGGAGTCCTGGTGTGCTGCAGTCCATGGGGTTGCAAAGAATCGGATACGACTGAGCGACTGAACTGAACTGAAAGGAACAGCAAACTTAAACAGGAGGCCAAAATCAGCAACAAGTTCTGCAATCCAGTGCTGACATCAGATACAAACTTCAAGGACAAGCTTTTTCAGATCCTTAACCCCTGGACCCCAGGGCAGTCTAAATCTACATTTTTCAACGAACTTATGCTGCAAATTCTGCAAGTCTCCTCCTAGTCCATTTAGAAGTATTTGCAGGAGACAGTGGAGCTGCCTGACAAGTCACCCTCCTGCGGGCTGATCCACATGGGCTGAAGGTGAGCAGGGAGACCAGGACGGAGCCCCAACCTGCGCCAAGTATATGCGTCCAGGAGGAACCCTGACCTTGAGCTCGATCCTGGTCCTGCAGGCTGCCAATGCCCACGACCTCTCTCCTCACCCTGCTAGCGACAAGTGGTACATGTTGGCCCCGCAGACAGCACCCTGTGGGCAAACAGTCCCTCTAGGTGTGGACGTCATCCTGTGCAAAAGAGCTGAAGGTGGGCGTGTGGCTGCCACAGGACTTCATACCCAGGAGGAGGGCTGGGAAAGCGCCTCTGGACCCCAGAACCGCGGGTTGAAGATGCTGGTCACCCGATGGTCTGGCAGCTCACAGCTCTTCTCCGGGGAGGAGGAGGAGGACACAGAAGTGGCCACCTCCTGCTCCAGTTCCGGGGAGCCTGGCACAGTTGCTCCTTGATTCACACAGGATTTCCCACTGGGCGGTGATGGTGAAGCTGTGGTCTCATGCCAGGAACATCCTCACAAGGGGGTCAGTCAAGTCCCAGCAAGCGAGGTCCAGATGGATGAAGGGGATGGCAGGGAGAGTGGTAGAAGTCCTGGTGGATGGGCACAGTGTAGGGTGACCCCTCCACAGAGTCCAGGATGGTACCTGTGGTGCGGCCAGAGGCTGCAGGGACACACGGGCTGCAGTCACACACACGCCAGAGGGTCCAGTGCAGTTCACTCAGCTCAGTCGCTCAGTCATGTCCGACTCTTTGTGACCCCATGGACTGCAGCAGGCAGGCCTCCATGTCCTTCACCAACTCCAGAGTTCACCCAAACTCATGTCCATCGAGTCGGTGATGCCATCCAGCCATCTCATCCTCTGTCGTCCCCTTCTCCTCCCGCCTTCAGTCTTTCCCAGCATCAGGGTCTTTTCCAATGGGTCAGCTCTTCACATCAGGTGGCCAAAGTATTGGAGTTTCAGCTTTAGCATTAGACCTTCCAATGAACATCCAGGACTGATCTCCTTTAGGATGGACTGGTTGGATCTCCTTGCAGTCCAAGGGACTCTCAGGGGTCTTCTCCAAAACCACAGTTCAAAAGCTCGATTCTTCAGAGTGTCCAAGGTCCCAAATGTCATCTGATCACCTTCTCCGGGCTGGGATGGGAGCTCCAGGGTCCTGGGAAGCTGCCCTGGCCACCCCTTGGGGCCCACCACACTCACTCTAGACATTGTGACGGGTACCTCTTCTTCACTCCTTGCCGTCCACTTTGGTGATGATGCCCTGGTCCCAGGGTACTCGAGGGTTAAGGTGCTGAGCTTCACTCAGGGCTCATTGCCCAGGTGACTGTTCCAAGCCTGCCATGACACCCTGCTGTCAGGAGGGGCCAGTTATGGACGGGAACAAGCTGATGACTCTGGGAAAGCTTCATCCCCAGCGAAGCCACTTGGCAGGTGCCAGGGCAATCACTGATGAGGACAGATTTCTTCTTCCCCAGCGATGGGCAGAGGTGTCAGCAGCTGGTTGCCAGTGAAGGATCAGTGCAGCCTGCCTGGTGTGGCCAGTCTTCAACTCAGTTTAACTCAACAAACACTACTGGGGTGCCTGCGCTCTGTGGGGTGCTCACAAGCCTGTGTTATGCCTTCCAGAAGATTGGATTCTGACAGAGACAGGCATAGGCATCGTCAATTTAGGAATCGTTTCTATATATGAGCTAGATGTGAGTAACGAATTCACATCTCTGAAGAACAGACCCTATTATGGTTTCTGTCCATTTTTTTCTGGTGACGAATGATTCTAGAAAACTGGGAAAACTCAGCAAAGTCGTCCGACCACAGGAAATCTTCCCTTGCCTCCCCTACCCTCCCCAGAGACAGTCCCCTCACCAGGGTTTTGATGTAAACATAGTTTGCTAACCTGAAAGAGGAATGAACCAGGATGGCTAAGCTTGAGAACTGTGTTAAAAGCAGAACTGATAAGATTTGACAACTGATTGAATGTGGTAAGAGGGGAGTCATCAAAAAAAAAAAAAAAAAAACTTTCAAAACTAAGCAACTTAGTGTGAAGTGATGGAATAGACGAGATAAGGAGCGGGAGGCTTCCAGGAAAGGAGAGGTGTCAGTTTCACTGCTTGCGCTGGAGGGGACAGCAGCGCAGTCACGTGGAAACCCTAACAGGTGATTGATTGGCTCTGTAGAGTGAAAACGGCCAGTAATGGTTTTAAGGTTTCCGTATTGACGTAGACCTTGAAATTTATTTTTAAAGATTGCTTTAAACTATGCATCACAGACTCTGAATTGCACTGAGATTTGAAGAAGCTGAGACTGTATTTTGACCCTGATTATCAGCTCAGGTTTATACATTTTATGTTTAGTAAAGCATCCCCTGGTAAAGGGTTTCCCTGATAAAGAGCTTTCCTGGTGGCTCAGACAGTAAGCAATCTGCCTGCAATGTGGAAGACCTGGGTTCTATCCTTCGATTGGGAAGATCCCCTGGAGGAGGATATGGCAACCCACTCCATTTTCTTGCTTGGATAATCCCCATGGACAGAGGAGCCTGGAGAGATGCAGTCCATGGGGTCGCAAAGTGTCGGACACAACTGAGCAATACACACACCTAAAGGGCGACAACAATTCTCTTTGGTATAAGCTTATAAAGAGACATGCAGAGTCCTCCCCTGTGGCCCAGAGGTTAAAGGATTCACCTTGCAGTGCCCGGGATGCAGGTGTGATCCCTGGTCAGGAAACGAAGACCACACATGCTCTGGAGAAACTGAACTGGCATGCGGTGACAACCGACCCCCCAGACGACAGCTAAGACCCAAGGCAGCCAAATCAATACATATGTTTAAAACGAGAGACGTGCCATGAATACCATCCATTCATAAATAAAGCATTTCACGAATGTTTACCAATAATTTCCAATCTCAAACACCTATGAAAATATCGATTTATTAAAACTCCAAGCTCATGAGCTTTGTTCTGTTCTACAAATGAGATGACAATGTCACCAAGAACTGGAAGATCTTACCGGTGAAAATAACTCGCCTTGCCAGAAGCCTGGAGCCTTAATCCTCCCCACCACCCGCTGACCCCATAAATATTGTTTCCTTGGTCGTTGTGCCTACCAGTCTAAACAGGAATGATGGATTCATATCCAGTTTTTGTTGTTTTCAGGCCCTAAAGGACTTTCTTTCTGCAGATTCAATCTACTAGGGTTCTACATAAATAGCCAAGTAGTAGTAAATGGCAGCCCACTCCAATACTCTTGTCTGGAAAATCCCATGGACGGAGGAGCCTGGTGGGCTGCAGTCCATGGGGCTGCCAAGGGTCGGACACGACTGAGCGACTTCACTTTCACTTTTCACTTTCATGCATTGGAGAAGGAACTGGCAGCCCACTCCAGTGTTCTTGCCTGGAGAATCCCAAGGACGGGGGAGCCTGGGCTGCCGTCTATAGGGTAGCACAGAGTCGGACACGACTGAAGTGACTTAGCAGCTGCAGCAACCAGTATTCTTGCCTGGAGAATCCCAGGGATAGGGGAGCCTGATGGGGTCGCGCAGAGTCAGACATGACTGAAGCGACTTAGCAGCAGCAGCAGCAGCAGCAGATACCATTGGTTATCTACCCAGGTTTCATTTCCCCATGTTCCTTGCTATCAACTTCCTATTTTTTTCCTGGTAGACCAAGACCTCAGTTCTGGTAAATTCCTTCTGATTGGTCTAAACCAGTGGTGATAATGCACTTTGTTTTGCTAGCCACTGGTGTAGATGCAGGTATGTGACCCAATTTTGGCCAAAGAGCTATAAGAGGAACTCTGTCTCTGGGTTCTGAAGAAGTTGCCTCCTTAATGAAAGAGCGTTGAGAGTAGAAAGAACACTTGCCTACCACCTTTCCCAATGTCCCAGGGACATGGTTATTTTGAGCATCATCAGTCATTTTCAACCATATGAAAAAAGAATCTGAAATGTGCTGAGGATTGCTGAGGACAGCTGCACAACAAAATTCAGAAAATCATGGCTCTTTCACGACACAGCTAGAGTGAGATACCAACCCTGGGATTCCTACCTCCGAGCTTTCTGTCCAGTTCAGTGCAATCGCTCAGTCCTGTCCGACTCTCTGAGACCCAATGGACTGCAGCACGCCAGGCCTCCCTGTCCATCACCAACTCCTGGAGTTATATAAACCCAAGTCCACTGAGTTGGTGATGCCATCCAACCATCTCATCCTCTGTCATCCCCTTCTCCTCCAGTCTTCAATCTTTCCCAGCATCAGGGTCTTTTCAAATGAGTCAGCTCTTTGAATCAGGTGGCCAAAGTACTGGAGTTTCAGCTTTAACATCAGTCCTTCCAATGAATATTCAGGACTGATTTCCTTTAGAATGGGCTGGTTGGATCTCCTTGCAGTCCAAGGGACTCTCAAGAGTCTTCTCCAACACCACAATTCAAAAGCATCAATTATTCGGTGCTCAGCTTTCTTTATAGTCCAACTCTCACATCCATACGTGACCACTGGAAAAACCACAGCTTTGATGAGATGAAACTTTGTTGGCAAAGTAATGTCTCTGCTCTTTAATATACTGTCTAGGTTGGTCATAGCTTTTCTTCCAAGGAGCAAGGGTCTTTTAATTTCATGGCTGCAGTCACCATCTGAAGTGATTTTTGAGCCCAAGAAAATAAAGTCTGTCACTGTTTCCATTGTTTCCCCATCTATCGCCATGAAGTGATGGAACCGGATGCTCAGCATTTTTTGAATGTTGAGCTTTAAGCCAGCCTTCTCACTCTTTCTGTTATGCTTAACCATGAATTGGCTTTATACTTGAAGCTATTGTCAGCTATAACTTGCAGTGAAGAGTAATCCTATAATTGTTTGTAAATCACCTTGCATAGATAGGTTTTAACTCAATAGGTTTTAACTTAAATTACATTAGTAAGCAAGTCAAAGCTCACTAGACTGAGAGGCACATTGTAGAGCCTGGATTTAGTCTAACTGAGGAGCATGTCTGGAATAGGAACCCAGGTCCCAAGGTCCTGCACCCTCCATGTAACACCGGCTTTCTCATGACCCATATCAGGGTGTCAGCTTTTGTGTTTTGAGTGGTCAGATGCAGGCCCTGAAACAAGCCAGGGTGCTGAGCTCCTGCAGGCTCCTGCCCCTGCCCTTCCACGGGGCTGGACTGTGCTCATCGGGCCAGCGTTCACGCCTCTGAACACCGCCGTCAGCATTCACCGCTGCATCTTCTCTTCCCGCTTCTTTCTACACTCTTGGGGGCCACCATGGCGGAGTGCAGTTAACAGGAGCCTGGCAGGGTAGAAGAGAAATGGAAAAGGAACAGAGGCCTGAATAATCCATCAGCTGGCTAATCCGCCTCTGAATAATGCATAAACTGGCTAATCTGACCCTACCATCCTGCCTGTACATCTAAGCAAACAGAGAGACGCCTTCGGGCAGCCAGCGTTTTCACTTCTTCCAATGAGCTCCGATACTCCAGGGCCAAGCCAAGCATTGTCATGCCACGTCCACATCCACAGGGCTTGGAAGGGATGGTCATTCCATTATGTATTCTCTGTGGGTTCACTGGCATGACAGAAAAGTGCCACAGACAGAGGAAACAAAACATCAAAGGATTCAAAGAAAACGAGGTCATCAGAACCGAGTCGCCAGTGTTCCCAGGAAGAAGATCTTCACGGTTAAGAAAACAGGCATGAAAACAGCACATTTATTTAAAAACCTGCTACTAGATCTTCCTTCTTTTTTAAGAACGAAAGTGTGTGTTTCTCAGGCCTCTGTGGACGCATGGAATAAAGATCTAGTTCATAAAAAGGACAACAGGACTGTACTTCTTTGCTAACCTGACATGGAAGGGTGGGCAAACACCAGTGTCACCTGTTATTGATGTGCTCTCTGTCTTTGATATTAGAAGTCTATACTTTAGAGAGAAAATGGTTTGATCCATAGACTATCCCCAGGCAGCTGTGTTGCGGCAGCTATATAAGTGAACTTTTTTTTAATTTGTTGAGACTGGGAATCAAAAGTTTGAAGAGGAAAATCTCTGTCGCTCTGTGCCAGGTTTATAAAAAACTTAACCCTGAGATGCTTTTCCCCTTGAGAAAGAAAGCTCTAATGGAATGCAAGCAGATATTCCCTAAATGCTTTAATATTTATCCTTTCCTTTGCCACACCTGCAGTCTTTTGCTAAGCATCACCTCTCTGCTGGGCACAGGGGCCCGTAGATCAGGCAAAGCCTCTGTCCACAAAAGTTTACAGCTTTGGGGACAAAAGTATTCACCTAGAAGTCCTGAATTAATTATATCTGCGCATCACCACTTGCCTTAATATAAAGCATATAGAATTCCATAGAAGACAGCAGCCAAAGAAACCTTAGAGCTGTCCGTGAAGGACAGAAGCGGCGTAATAAGTCCTAGTGGCCATCATCTGCCTTAACCTCTAAATAACTACTTCAATTATTTGCTATTCCAGTAATAGCCAATTGGAATTGGTTCTTCCAAACTTATCCCTCCAAAATGGAGGCCATCACCTGGTAGAAATGCTCAATACTATGTATTAAAGGGATACACTAGCCCTCTCCGCATACAGATGTGTGCAAATGTATACAACTCCATCTCTGAGAGGTGAGAGTTCAGATGGTGAAGTCTCCCAATCTCTAACTCATGACTTTGCCAGATGCAATTGCATACAAGTCAAGCAAACCTTTTATCACTGATCTAGACCTTTCTTTGTCATTCACCCTTCAAGGCACTTGTCATCATTCTTTGACCTGCTTCATAAATTTTAATAGAGATTTTAAGTAAATATTTCATTAATATGTAACATACAAGCAGAGAGTGCACAAATCGCAAGGGTGCCGCTCTGAGGATGTTTACCACTTAATCGCACCTGGTTAACCAGCATCTGGATTAAGAAACAGGTATTACTAACACCCAGACTTCTCCCCCTTGCCTCTGCCTTTGCCTGCACCCCACCCCTAGCCCCGCCAACACACTGTACTCACATACAAGCTAACTATTATTCTGATTTATCTCATTATAGGTTTTTGTTTGTTTCACATTTTGTACAACTAAATTATAGCTGAGCATCTTTTTGAAACTTGGCTTCCCTAGTAACTCAGTAAAGCCTATGCCTGCAATGCAGGAGACTGGGTTTGATCCCTAGATCAGGAAGATCCCCTGGAGGAGGAAACGGCTATCCACTCCAGTATCCTTGCCCGGAGAATTCCATGGGCAGAGGAGCCTGGTGGGCTGCAGTCCATGAGATGGCAAAGAGTCAGACATGACTGAGGGACTAACACACACATCTTTTTAAAACTAGCTTTATTTTCACTCAATATTCGATTTGTGAGTCTCTTCCCTGGGGTAGGGTGTATTTATTACTGCCTAGAATTCCTCCAGGTATATACACATACATTCACGTGCCCACGTACATAACAGTTTATTCAGGCTTCTACCACTGAGACAGTTACGTTGCTCTCATTATGAGCTCTTAAGAATGTAGCTGCAGAAAACTTTCTAGCTCATATTTTTTGGTACATATATGTGCCTGTTTCTTTTCAATAGATACTAACAAGTGAATTTGCGAGTTTTAACATATTTTCAGTTCAGTGGCTCAGTCGTGTCCCACTCTTTGTGACCCCATGAACTGCAGAACGGCAGGCCTCCCTGTCCATCACCAACTCCTGGAGCACGCTCAAACTCATGTCCAGCGAGTTGGTGAGGCCATCCAACCATTTCATCCTCTGTCATCCCCTTCTCCTCCCACCTTCAATCTTTCCCAGGATCAAGGTCTTTTCAAATGACTCAGCTCTTTGAAACAGGTGGCTAAAGTATTGGAGTTTCAGCTTCAACATCAGCCCTTCCAATGAACATCGAGGACTGATTTCCTTTAGAATTGACTGTTTGATCTCCTTGCAGTCCAAGGAACTCTCAAGAGTTTTCTCCAACACCACAGTTCAGAAGCATCAATTCTTCAGCACTTAGCTTTCTTCAGAGTCCAACTCTCACATCCATACATGACTACTGGAAAAACCATAGCCTTGACTAGATGGACCTTTATTAGCAAAGTAATGTCTCTGCTTTTTAATATGCTGTCTAGGTTGGTCATAGCTTTTCTTCCAAGGAGCAAGTGTCTTTTAATTTCATGGCTGAGGTCACCATCTGCAGTGATTTTGGGGCCCAAGAAAATAAAGTCTGTCACTGTTTCCATTGTTTCCCCATCTATTTGCCATGAAGTGATGGGACTGGATGCCATGATCTTTGTTTTTACTAATGTTGAGTTTTAAGCCAACTTTTTCACTCTCCTCTTTCACTTTCATCAAGAGGTTCTTTAGTTCTTCTTCACTTTCTGCCATAAAGGTGGTGTCATCTGCATATCTGAGATTATAGATGTTTCTCCCAGCAACCTTGATTCCAGCTTGTGCTTCATCCAGCCTGGCATTTTGCATGATATACACTGCATATAAGTTAAATAAGCAGGATGACAATATACAGCCTTGACGTACTCCTGTCTCGATTTGGAACCAGTCTGTTGTTCCATGTCCAGTTCTAACTGTTGCTTCCTGACCTGCATACAGATTTCACAAGAGGCAGTCAGGTGGTCTGGTATTCTCATCTCTTGAAGAATTTTCCACAGTTGTGATCCACACAGTCAAAGGCTTTGACATAGTCAATAAAGCAAAAGTAGATGATGTTCTGAAACTCTTGCTTTTTCAATGATCCAACCGATGTTGGCAATTTGATCTCTGGTTCCCCTGCCTTTTCTAAATCCAGCTTGAACATCAGGAAGTTCGCAGTTCATGTACTGTTGAAGCCTGGCTTGGAGAATTTGAGCATTACTTTGCTAGTGTGTGCTGCTGCTGCTGCTAAGTCACTTCAGTCGTGTCCAACTCTGTGCGACCCCATAGATGGCAGCCCACCAGGCTCCGCTGTCCCTGGGATTCTCCAGACAAGAACACTGGAGTGGGTTGCCATTTCCTTCTCCAATGCATGAAAGTAAAAAGTCCAAGTAAAGTCACTGAGTCGTGTCCAACTCTCAGCAACCCCATGGACTGCAGTCCACCAGGCTCCTCCATCCATGGGATTTTCCAGGCAAGAATACTCGAGTGGGGTGCCATTGCTAGTGTGTGAGATGAGTACAATTGTGCAGTAGTTTGATCATTCTTTGGCATTGCCCTTCTTTGGGATTGGAATGAAAACTGACCTTTTCCAGTCCTGTGGCCACTGCTGAGTTTTCCAAATTTGCTGGCATATTGAGTGAACCACTTTCAGAGCATCATCTTTCAGGATTTGAAATAGCGCAACTGGGATTCCATCACCTCCACTAGCTTTGTTCATAGTGATGCTTCCTAAGGCCCACTTGACTTTGTTTTCCAGGATGTCTGGCTCTAGGTGAGTGATCACACCATCATGGTTATGTAGGTCATGAAGATCTTTTTTGTATAGTTCTTCTGTGTATTCTTGCCACCTCTTCTTAATATCTTCTGCTTCTGTTAGGTCCATACCATTTTTGTCCTTTATCAAGCCCATCTTTGCATGAAATGTTCCCTTGGTATCTCTAACTTTCTTGAAGAGATCCCTAGTCTTTCCCATTCTATTGTTTTCCTCTGTTTCTTTGCATTGATCACTGAGGAAGGCTTTCTTATCTCTCCTTGCTATTCTTTGGAACTCTGCATTCAGATGGGAATATTTTTCCATTTTTCCTTGTATTTTAGCTTCTCTTCTTTTCTCAGCTATTTTTTGTAAGGCCTCCTCAATCACTTTGGCCTTTTGCATT
The DNA here is from genome assembly GCF_023091745.1 of Budorcas taxicolor. Lineage (NCBI taxonomy): Eukaryota > Metazoa > Chordata > Mammalia > Artiodactyla > Bovidae > Budorcas > Budorcas taxicolor. The sequence goes on along the minus strand of NC_068910.1, from coordinate 219,823,025 downwards.
TCTTTTTCCTGGGGACAGATTTGACCACTGCCTCCTGTACAGTGTCACAAACCTCTGCCCTGAGTTCTTCAGGCACTCTGTCTATCAGATCCAGGCCCTGAAATCTATTTCTCACTTCCACTGTATAATCATAAGGGATTTGATTTAGGTCATACCTGAACGGTCTAAATATTTTCCCTACTTTCTTTCAATTTAAATCCGAATTTGGCAGTAAGGAGTTCATGATCTGAGCGACAGTCAGCTCCTGGTCTTATTTTTACCGACTATAAAGAGCTTCTCCATTTTTGGCTGCAAAGAATGTAATCAATCCGATTTCGGTGTTGACCATTTGGTGGTGTCCAGGTATATTCTAAACTTGGTTAACAGCTCCCAGCCTTCCAAGCAGCTTCACTAATCTGCATTCTAGCAACAGTGCATGCGAGTGGCGGGTTTGTTCACCGTTTAGAATTGTCGGGTTTTGTTTTGTTGTTTCTGCCATTCTGGTGGGTACATGGTATCTCGCCATGCTTCTAATTTGCTTTTCTTGATGATAAACTGTACTGAACATCTTTTCATACTCATGGTGTGCCATTTAGATTGATCATTTCTTTTATAAAGTGTCTTGAAATCTTTTGCTATTTTTAAAATTGGGTTATTGCTCTTTTCTGTTATTGTATGGATTTTCCTTATACATTTTTGACATGAGTCCTTTGTCATACTTTTGCAGTACAACTTTGCATTGCCTTTTGACTTTCTTAATGATGTCCTCTAATGACCATAAATTCTTCATTTTAATTTTAATCAGTCTTATTCTTTTACAGGAGTCCTCTTGTGTCCTGTGTAAGAAAACTTTGCCTATCCCAGGCTCATGAAGATCTTGTCTTGTGTTATCTTCTAGACTGTGCTATCCATTAGGGTTGCCACTAGCCAGATGTGAGTATTTAGATTTAGATGAATGAAAACGAAATGAAACCCATGCTGATTTCCTCCGATGCTGCATTTCAAGTGGTCAGTGGCAGTGTGTGGCTCATGCGCAATGACGTCCCAATCTTCACAGAAAGTTCTACTGGACGGCACAGATCGAGAAGGTCTGTGGTCTTCTCGTTCACATAGCTATCCATTATCCACCTGGAACTAATTCCTTTTTGTATCATGTGAGGTTGGTCCATTAAAGCTTTTATTGGGTCCACTGGTAGGATATTTGGCAATCAGGACTATTCACATGAAATTCTACCTGGGGGGGGGGGGGGGGAATATACTTTCATTGTGTTACACTACTGAGATTTTGGTGTTTGTTTTGGCAGCTTACCTTAATAAATAGAATCTACAGTCTCACTTCTAATAAATAAAAATTCTAATAATAAAATCTGCAGGTCTCCATCTTCCATCCTTTCCTAACCTTCAGTTTTGGTGTGTGATTTCGTCTGGTTTAGGACTTCTAATTCATACCCTCCTTTTTCTTCCTTCTCACCAACTAAATTTTGATTCCTTGGAACTCCATTTGTAGACCTTCCTCCCTTCCTTGGACCTTTGAAACGAGAGGTGCATATATTCACACAGAAACACAAACGCTCATGAAGGATAAGGTATTTTTTCTTGAGCACCTCCTGTGTTTAAACTTCTCTTCACCAAAGTCTAACTCTTACTCACCAGGTTTCATAAGAATACTATCCTACATCTCCTTAACATGGTTGATTCCACAGAATATGACCTGAGCATTATAGACACGTTAATCTTCCCATAGAATTTATAGGTTGAAGAACAATCCCAAGACCTGCCTTTCATGCTGCTGCTGCTGCTAAGTCGCTTCAGTCGTGTCTGACTCTGTGCGACCCCACAGACGGCAGCCCACCAGGCTCCCCCGTCCCTGGCATTCTCCAGGCAAGAACACTGGAGTGGGTTGCCATTTCCTTCTCCAATGCATGAAAGTGAAAAGTGAAAGTGAAGTCGGTCAGTCGTGTCCAACTCTTCATGGCCCCATGGACTGCAGCCTACCAGGCTCCTCTGTCCATGGGATTAGATACCTCTTTAATTGGAAGCTTTCATGAACTAAAGACTTGAAAGTGAAAGTGTAGTCTCTCAGTCGTGTCTGACTCTTTGGGACCCCATGGACTGTAGACCATCAGGCTCCCCTGTCCATGGGATTTTCCAGCAACAATACTGGAGTGGGTAGGTCATTCCCTTCTCCAGGAGATCTTCCTGACCCAGGGATCAAACCCAGGTCTCCTGCATTGCAGGCAGATTCTTTACCATCTGAGCCACAGGCAGTATTTACAACATAAAACTGTGTGAAAAGAGAAGCCCCATTTCCCTAGAGGAGGCAGGATCAGAGGCATCAGAAGGGCAGAGGCTGCCCACTTGGGCCAGTGCTGGAGCAGAGTTCTAGGGGTCCCTTGGGATCCAGTGATTACATGAGGTTAACATTGGCAGATGGATCACAAAGGCAAGGCAAAGGAGAAGGGTGGTCAGTCAAATATGGGAAACTAAATTTATCTTCTGGCATCCTAGGTCAAGTTCTCCATCAGTAAACCCTGAAATATGGATCTGTGTGCAAGGGATTTATTAAAGAAATGGCCCTAAGAAGTGGGAAAAACAGCTGAGGGAAGAAGAAACCACAAACTACCGCAACAACTTCAAGAGAAGTCCCAGCCTTGGTCTGACCCCACGGAGGAGCTCTGGAGCATGAATTACTCACACTCGCTTGCCCATGGCAAGCCAGCTGCGCTTTTGTGCTCCTGCACCAGCGTCAGCCAGTGACTGAAAGCTGCAGGTGGTGACAGAGAGAGGAGGCAGGAGGCAGGTGCAGAGCCAAGCTCCCAGGCACCGCCAGCAGCCTGCCCATGTGGCTGAAAGGGCTTCAGTAGACCGCAGTCCACCTCTAAGGTTGAGTAACTCACAGGTATGGGTCATTAAAAGCAGAGATGCAGAAAAGCGGAGAAATGGGCACCCTGGAACCATAAAGTGATCCGGGGCCCAAGAGGAGCACCCTCAGTGTCTGCATGTTAGCTTTAAGGCACAAGGACAAGCATGATGGTGCGGGATGAAGCCAGAGGTCAGTGATTCAGAAACAGTCCGTGAAGCAGCCAGGTCAGCTCAGTTCAGCCGCTCAGTCGTGTCTGACTCTGCGACCCGGTGGACTGCAGCACGCCAGGCCTCCCTGTTCATCACCAACTCCTGGAGTTCACTCAAACTCATGTTCATGGAGTCTGTGATGCCATGCAACCGTCTCATCCTCTGTTATCCCATTCTCCTCCTGCCTTCAATCTTTCCCAGCATTAGGGTCTTTTCTAATGAGTCAGCTCTTCACATTAGGTGCCCAAAGTATTGGAGTCTCAGCTTCAGCATCAGTCCTTCCAGAGAACACTCAGGACTGACTTCCTTTAGGATTGACTGATTGGATCTCCTTGCAGTCCAAGGGACTCTCAAGAGTCTTCTCCAACACCACAGTTCAAAAGCATCCATTCTTTGGCACGTAGCCTTCTTTATGGTCCGACTCTCCGTCTTTATCCTGGGTGATGCCACTGAGCATGACTGAGTTGGTCTGGGCTACAGGTGCAGAGTCAGGATAGGCCATTGGATGATGTGTTCAGATTGACCACGTCACTTAAATTTCCTGAGCAATTCTTCTGCACGAAATTTCTGCCATTTGTCCTTCCTCCTTATATCCACACCCTCCCTCTCTTGTTCCTTCCTTGCTCCCTTCCTTCTTTCTCAAATATCTTTGCCTGTCACCGCAGATCAGATACAGCCTGAAGAATGAAATGAGTGAGGCTGACATCATCGCTGCCCTCATGGAGCTTACTGTTCAGTACAAAGAAACAAAGTTTAGAGCGGTAAAGGAGCTCGCCTTAAGCCCCACAGCCAGAGAGAGGCAGAGCAAGCGGCCCAAGCCAGGCAGCTAGATCCACCCCCGGTGCTTTTAATCCAATTGTCTCTCCAGACGATGTAAGCAGTCAAGTCACCCAAGGCAACATAGAAGCAATGGCTACAATTTTCTTCCTCCCTAAAAAGCTTTCTTGGGATGGTGGGAGAGAAAAGTCAAATGAATTTAATTATCTTATTAGCATTTTTGAGAGAGGTGTTACTTTTTAATTAAAAAAAACAAAAGCAGTTCTAAAACCTGAGCAAAAACTTAAAATCAAATCCAACTTTTGTGTCGAGAGCACCAGGCTAAAAGACCATCCTCTCCCTTTTATAAACAACTTTCACAGGCTGTGGGAAGACTTGGTAATAGGTGTGTAATTTTACTGATCCTTTAGAAGCATCTGAAACGTGGAAACGCCAGAGAGCTGGCTTAGAATAGATCCCCCGCCTTGGCTTTAGCTGTATAAATGTGGTCATTTCAAGACAGATTCCCAAAGTTAATTATGTTTTCCTGTAAAATGTAGCATTAATTGTAAGTGTGGAGTGTTAAAATGGAATGTAGATTACGCTACTCAGATGGTTTGTTGTTGGTTTTTTTTCCCCAAATAAGCATACAGCACATGCTGTCCCTGTAATGGTATTAATTATTTATCACTCTATGTGGAGAAAATATCAATTATAATAAAATGTAAAAGGGTTATTAGCATTCCTGAACAATAAATAAAGTGGAAGTTTTGAGATCAATATGATGAACATATTAAGTTAAAATTCTCTTTTGCCCTAACAGTTGATAAGATTTTATGGCCCAATCTCTCAAAAATGTTATAAAGATTTTAAAAAGAAATATATTTAATAAAAATAAAAGCTATTAAAGAAGGTAATTTTAAATATTTAATGATATAATTAAGTCTTATTAATGTAACATTCTTTATTTTTCAGCTTAAAAATTCACAGGATTGTCATCTCTTTCATCTTAATCAGACACTGTGCTTGTTGTAATTATTTGTTATGTATTTTCATTAACATTGGATGAATATTAATGGCTTGAAATAAAAAAAAATTTTTTTTCTTTAGCTATGATGACTGACAGGGGCTACTTCACAGCTAGAAGCTAGAGCCTGGAAGGAAATGGGGGAGTTGTTCCCCCGACTGTCCTAGGCCGAGGGCAGAGTGCCATGAGAAAGGGCTTAAAGTTTCACCTCCTGCTTCTCAATGTCCAGGACCATGGCTTTGCATTGCCTGGGAAAGCTGGTCTTAGCCTCATCTTGGGAGCAGAGGGTTCAGAGTGGCACTGAACTAGATCCAAATTCAGCTTCTGGCGCTTCTCTTCTATTTTGCTGCAAGTTGCTAAACCCCCGGAGCCTCAGTTTCCTGGTCTATAAAATGAGAATCATCACACCTTTTTTTTTTTTTTTTTTTTAACAGAGTAGCTGTGAGAATAAGAAAGAGTAAATACGTAGCACCTGACTCAGAGGAGATGCTGAATAAGGAAAAAATAATAATCTGATGCTTGAGTTCTTGAAATGATGGGAAAGAAGATGTTAGTGTGGGTTCTGACTCAGTTTGGCTGGTGAAAGGACAAAGTAATTTTGTATATCCAATAACACAGTTATTTTCAAAGAACATGCGTTAAAAATGAGTGAGAACTTGTCTTCTACAAAACATGCCATAGGAAAATTAAAAGGCAAGCCACAGACCGGAAGAAAATATTTGCACATGAAATTTCTGATAAAGGACTGTTTTCAGAACGTATCAAGAACTTCCACAGCTCAACAAGGAGACAAAATTTCAGGTAAATAGTAGGCAGATGTTTGAATAGGTGTTTCAACTCAGAAGGCACGCAAATGGCCAAAATGCGTGTGAAAACACACACAGCAGCATTGGTAATTATGAGAATGCTAATTAAAACCTCTCAGTTGGTCCGACTCTTCGAAGCCCCGTGGACTGTAACCTCCTGGCTATAGGCGCCTCTGTCCATGGGATTCTCCAGCAAGAATGCTGGAGTGGGCTGCTATGTCCTCCTCCAGGGGATCTTCCCAACCCAGGGATCGAACTCAGATCATCCCACATTGTAGGCAGAGTCTGTACCGTCTGAGCCACCAGGGAAGTCCAATTAAAACCACAATGTGTTTTTCTTATACCCATAGTACCCCTTAAAATAGTTGTAATCCAAAAGAAAAAAAATCCATGTGTCAGTGAGGATGTGGAAAGATTAGAAGCCTCACGTGTTTCTGGAGGGAATGTGAAGCGGTTCAGTCACTTTGGAAAACAGTTTGGCAATTTGTTGGAACTTAACATACGACCCAGCAATCCCACTTCTAGGAATCTACCCAAGAGGATTCTGTTTACCTGTCCTCTAGTTCCAGTATCTGTCATCCTACCTTTAATGTTTTTTCCTCATCTATTCACTCCTAATTCCCTAGAGCCTCAGAGAAGGAGGTTTAAAAAATGGTTGGATTTACATGTTAATCATAAATAAGATCAGTGAAAATCAAAGACAGTTTCACCATCGTTGAATTATTTCTAATTTATTCTCCCTTCATATATCAATTCTATTTAAGGATTAAATTACAGAATTTTCCCCTTTATAGGCACAATGTTCTGTACCCAAGAAAGTACACAGGAAACTTACTCAACAACATGTATCAATCATGATACTATAATATAGAGAGATAAATGAGGTCGTGACCTTGACACTAGTCTAAAGGGATGAACTGTCTCTCTAGCTAACTGCATGTTGAACTTCTGGCAAACTCCATATTTAAATGATAGTGATCAGTGCTTTCAACTTCATAAATGCCTTAACTTTCATAATTTTTTTCTAACAAAAAGTGTATAGAGCTCCTTAACTGCCTTGAGTTTTAAATTACTCATTAAGAAAAACGCACATGCCAGAAAGTTCAGTGTTGAGCCTTGGTTGTTCAGGATATGCCATCAGAGACTGTGTAGGTTTCATTAAATGAATCGATGTGTGTAAGAAAAATGTGTGTGCACTCTGTACAAGGGGGCAGGGAGTGGGAGTAGGCAGTGTTGCCTTATCATTGACACCCTTGCACGACACAAATCACAGCTTTCCAAGAAACCTTCACACTGAATCAAATTCACAACACAGCCCCCAAACACAAGCCTGGTTCGAGGGGCTTGTGAGAGGAGGAGGGGATGAATGAGCAGCTGATACCTTCTGATGCCAGTGGAGATGGGGTACCAAGCGGGCACAGAGGCGGCAGATGCCGTCCAGACTAAAGCGGGCACAGAGGCGGCAGATGCCGTCCAGACTAAAAAGAAAGACGCGTTCCGGCGGCCCGCCTCACCTCTGAAACGCGGCGATGGTACGCTTCTCCACGTGAGACCACAATTCTGCTAGTAGCCTCTGTATCACAAGATATTTCTAGCCCCTGTAAAGCTGCAGAAGGCCTCATGGGAGGAAGGCGTAAAGATGGAGTGGGGAGAGAGAACAGCAACAGACCGTGGATGGAGCCAAGTGAACGACATTCGACCAATGCTGTTTACACAGAACACAGTGGCATTGGATCATGTTTTAAAGACGTGGTTTTGTCTCCTTTTTAATTATGAAGGATAAAATAAAATTGAGTGACTGAGAGGAATAAATAGATAATGAAGTATCAAGGGTTTTTATATAGAAGCTCCTTATTAAAATGACTGTCTCCTTCAACTGTTTAATCTAATTTCTGCAAGGCAGGTTTTCACTTGTTCTGCTCATATAAATGCGCAGGTATTAGAGGTATTATTAAGACACCATGCAGTTCACACCCTGAGCTCGAAAACCTGCTTTAACCCTTGAAGTGCTCACTGCACCAAATTTCCATTCTTGGTGTTCCACTTTTTCTCTTTCTGTTCACTTCCTCCCACGGAAACTTAGAACATCTGGCTGACTTCTGGACTGTATTTTAACACTATACATAAGCCTTCCTTGTGATCTCCTCTATGTGATATGTAACTCCAATCCGTAATGTATCTTTATTAAGCATCCTCTCTAACCAATGTACTGGTCTAGGTTTTAGCAAATACAAGAAGATTAGTTCTCAGTTTCTGTCTTCAGAATACTTAGAGCCGTGAGTCTATGATTTAAATAACTCACCCCACCCAAGTGACCATATAATTTATTGTCCAAACCAGGACTTTTTAAAATGTGAAAGCATTTACTATTAGTTATGCAAGGAAAATAGATTTACAACAGAAATGTCTAAGACAAACAGTCACCCTGTGTAGGGGTGTACAGACCAGAAAAACTGAAGAGATTTAGAGGACCCAGACATGCCCACTGTCTGGCTGGAATCCCTTTTCCAGTCTTGATGTCTTTATTATGGATAACTTCTAAGTCATAACGTTTTCAGATGGAGTCCTCAGCTCAATCAACATGGATTACAAGTGAGGTTATATACTTTGTACAGGGCATCACGTGAGGTCAGGTTCACAGGTTTAATCTGAAACTCACACAAGTTGCTTTTGCCATTCTCTGCATTTCGTTTGTCCTCACCTCATGTCGTCCTTCTTCCAGTTATGTCTTTCCTGGACATTTTTATCAAGGTCCCCATCAGATGCTCCTCTTGCATGGAGCATCTTCTTGTTGGCTAGAACAGCTTTCCCCCACGCAGTGCTGAAACTGCATGTCCTCCTGGTGGTCTTCCCCCACTCCACCCTTGAATACAGGTATTTGCTCGTGGGTGTATCACTCCTCTTAGACTTCAGGTTCCACCTCATGGCAGACAGGCTTCACATGGCACCAGTATTCACACCTCCCGTGTAGGCCTTTCCTCACCAGACACACACTAAAGAGAACTGGTGTGTAACCAGTGAGATAGTGCAGAAAGAGCCGACTGCAACTCCCTAGACGTGCTCGTGGAAGGCACAGAGGCTTCCTTCCTACGCTCTGTTGAATCACTGGCCCTGGGAAAAGCCAGGTGCCATGTCTTGAGGACAGTCAGCATCCCTCTGAAGAGGTCCATGTGGGGTAGAAATGAAGCTTCCTGCCAATAGCTAGCTGTAAGATGTCAGGGGTATGGTGGGCCACCGTGGAGGCAGATCTGGCTTCACTTATGCCTTCAGATGTCTGTGGCCACAGAAGATAGTCTGACTGCAAACTTGTGAGAGAGCTTGACTCAGAAGTACCATCGGCAAAGCCACTCCTGAATATCTGACCTACAGAACCTGTAAGAGAATCAATGTTTACTTAAGCCATTGAGTTTGGGGGTAATTTGTTAAGCAGCAATAGATAGGTAATATAATGATGGCTGAAAATGTTTAGATATCTGCCCAGTGTGAAGCATGGTCGCCAGCAGAGTGGGTATGCTATAAATGTTAACGTTTGTTGGGTTGGACTGAGTTGAAGTGATTTATGCTCTACAGTTGAGCACTCAGTTTAGACATGAAAATGCCTCTTAGGAGAGCAGGTACTTTCCTGACCCCACAGGCCCTGCCTGAGCTCTTAGGGACAATCCACCCACGTAGGAGTCGACATTAGTCCCTAATAATAGCTAAGCTTTTTTTAAGCAGTTCCTAAATGCAAAGCTTTAAATATATTATTCTCATATCATCTTCACAAAATCTCAGTTAGCTATTACTGTGCCCACTTGACAGACAAGAAAATTAAGACAAATTAGCGACCTTACCATTAACAAATACTTGAACAAATAGTGAGATTGTTAAACAAATAGCTTAACATTTAGTGAGATTAACAAGTAGTGAGATTGGGAGTTGGGAACTCGAGCAAAGATTCCAAAGATTCCAATCTTTCCAAAGATCCCAAAGATTGATGTTACGTCATCTTGCTTACCAGGAAAATCAGTCAATCAGTCAGACCTTGGAGTTGTTCCAGTAACAGTCTCAGAGTGACCTTTCTTAACTTTGTGACAAACTAAACTCCAGTCTCAAAGTCGAGACTCCAGACCAGCTGCATCCACATCGTCCAGCGGTTAGAAACGCAAGCTCCGAACAGAAAATGGATAATTTTGCTGTACGGCACAAATGAACACAGCATTGTAAACCAACTGTATCTCCATTAAAAAATAGAAATGAAATAAAAGAAATGCAAGTTTCCAAGCTCATCCCAGACCCATTGCCTCAAAAACTTGGGGAGTGGGACCAAGCAAGTCTTAATAAGCCCTCCAGAGAACTCTGAGACAGGCTCAGCTTTGAAAATCACTGCTCTCGATGCCCTGCAGGTCAAGGGCTACTTGATCAGTGACAGAAAAGGGAAACATGCAACGTGAGCCTTGTATTTTTATCCTGATTTTGACTCTTCCTCAACTAGATACCAACTACCTGAGTCAATCATTTAACCCTTAGTAAGCTGAGTAACTGGACTGCTGAGCTTGTGAGCAACTCCCACAAAAAAAAAAATAAATAAAATTGGCAGGATACCACTGAGAAAGATATGCAAATAGCAGGGTTGAGCATGCTTTGATGACACTTTCAATATTCCTTGTTGAAGCAACAAAGCCTTTAAGCAGGTAAGGGACTGTCCCCAGCCTGAGGAATTTCCCAGTAAGAGATAGGACCCCTCTACCTTGGAAAACCCAAGTCTTGGTGAGGCTGAAAAAGTTCCTGGAGAGATTATTCACAAAGATTGGGTCCCAAGGAGGCTCATCAGACAAGCACAGACACACATGCAACATTCCTAAAAATGACTTATTTAGAGCAGAAATGCTGCTAAACCTTTGACTACATAATGACATTGTTCTCCTACTTATATGAAATAAATAACAAATATGTCCAACCTAGTGGATCACCACATGAAACTTGGTTTGAATTCTGTGTGTTACGTGGGAAATGATTACTTTTAATACTTAATAAAACCCCGCTTAAATTTAGATAAGTTTGTTTGTATCTGTTTCCACACTTTCATGTAGCTGCGGCTTTATGTTTTTCTTCTCCAGTTACTATGAATAACACACTCTCCTGCCTCATTCTTAATTTTTTTAACAAGAAAGAAAAAAATTAAAAATGAAGTCAAAGTGAAAAACACTTCAATATGCAATTGAAAGATTAGAAACGTAACAACAACAAATTCTAGGAAATCCAAGGTTTCGCCTACACTGTACGCACATTATTCTTTTGTTACTATTTAAGTACTTAAAAGTACTGTATAAGCCAAAATTAGCTCAAACATTATGACAACATTTCAGTAACAAATACCACATCAGGGATCCACTGAAAAACTTCCACAAAAGGCACAGAGTCATTTGCTTTGCTTTTATTTATGGTATGCAAAATCAGAGAAGGTTAAACTCTAGTCACCCTGGAAATTTAGTGACAATTCATTGAGAAATACCATCTCTCCTAGTTAGGAAAACAGGGTTGGTTTTGAGTCTGCCTCTTAAGAATCGTTGCTTTAGTAGCTCTCAAGAATATACTCTAATCCAATGCTTCCAAACTTTTGAACTAAATAGGAATGGCCTGGGGTCTTGTGAATATGCAGACCCTAATTCTGAACATCTGCCACAGGGCCTGAGCTTCCATGTTGCTAGCCACCTCCCAGGTGATGCTGATGCTCCCGGTCCCTGGACCACACTTTGAGTAGCAAAACTCTGTTCTAGCTATTACCCCCAAGAGAGACAGTCTCTTCTCCAGGACAAACCATGCAATGAGAAGGATCTCTCCTACCATTACTTCTTGACTCTAAAAGACACGGTAAACCAAAACTCACTAAAGCTCATCAACGAGCTCAGTAAAGCCTCAGGAATGGTGTTGTTCTTGTCGCTCAGTTGTTAAGTTGTGTCCAACTCTTTGCGACCTTATGGATTGCAGCCAGGCCTCGCTGTCCTTCTGTCTCCCAGAGTGTGCTCAGACTCATGCCCATTGAGTCGGTGATGCCATCCAAACCCTGCTGGCCCTTTCTCTTGCCCTCAGTCTTTCCCAGCATCAGGGTTTTTTTCCCAGTAAGTTGGCTCTTCGTATCAGGTGGCCAAAGTATTGAAGCTTCAGCTTCAGCTTCAGCATCAGTCCCTCCAATGAATATTTGGGGTTGATTTCCTTTAGGATGGACTGGTTTGATCTCCTTGCTGTTGCATTTCTGTACACTAAAAACAAACATTCAGAAACAGAAATTAAGGGAGCAATTGCATTTACCACTCTCCAGAAAGAATAAAGTGCCTAGGAATAAACCTGTCTAAGGAGGTAAAAGGTCTTTACTCTGAAAACGACGAGCATCTGACCAAAGAAACTGAAAACAGCACAAACAGATGGAAAGATACACTATGTTCACGGACTGGAAGAATTAATGTTGTTAAAATATCCACACTACCCAAGGCAATCTATAGATTCAGTGCAATCCCTCTGAAAATATTAGTGGCATTCACATAAGTAGAATAAATAATTTTAAAATTTGTATGGAAACACAAAATACCCCAAGTAGCCTACACAGTCTTTAGAAAGAAGAACAAAGCTAGAGGAATCATTCCCCCTGACTCCAGACTATACTGAAATGCTACAGTAATCAAAACAGTATGGTACTGGTACAAAAACAGATATATAAATCAACAGAACAGAATAGAAGGCCCAGAAGCAAACCCATGCACTCACAGTCAATCAATCTATGACAGAGGAGGCAAGAATATATACAGTGAGGAAAAGACAGTCTCTTAAGTGGTGCTGGGGAAACTGAACAGCTATATGTAAAAAAGGAAACTAGAACGTTCTCTAATACCATGTGTAAAAGTAAACTCAAAATGAGTTAAAGCTCTAAATATGAGTAGAAACCATACAACTCCTAGAGGAAAGCACAGGCAAGATACTCTTTGACATAAACTGTAGCAGTGTTTTTTTGAGTTAGTCTCCTCAAGTAATGGAAATAATAGCAAAACAAATGGGACCTAATTAAACTTAAAAGCATTTGCACAGCAAACCGTCAGCAAAACAAAAAGACAGCCCGCTGAATAGGAGAAAGTATTTGCGAGTGATGTGACCAATAAGGGGCTAATAAACAGTTCATATAACTCAACATCTAAAAGCGAACAACCTGATTTTAAAATGGGCAGAAGACCTGAGTAGAAGTTTTTACAAAGAAGAAATGCTGATGACCAATAGGCACTTGAACGATGCTCGGCATCACTAATCATCAAGGAAACGCAAATCAAAACTACCATGGGATATCACCTCACACCTGTTAGAACAGCTATTATTAGAAAGAATAGCAAGAACAAATGCCGGTGAGGGTGTGGAGACAAGGGAACCCTCATACACGGTTGGAGGTAATGTAAATTGGTGCAGATACTGTGGAAAACAGCATGGAAGTTCCTCAGAAATTAAAAATAGAAATACAATATGGCCCAGCAATTCCACCCCTGGGTGTATATCCCCCAAAAAGGCGAAAAATACTAATTGGAAAGGATTCAGGCACCCCAGAGTTCATAGAAGCATTTACAATTCCCAAGATAGGGACTTAGAACACACACATACATACAAGACAGGGAAGCAACACACATGTCCATCAGTAGATGAATGGATAAAGAAGGTGTAGCAATATACACACAATGGAATACTTCTCAGACATAGAAAAGAATTAATTTCCCTGCAACATGGATGGACTCGGAGGGTATTATGTTGAGTGAAATAAGTCAAAGAAAGACAAACACTGTATGAGCATTGGGGTGCAGGAATCTTTTCAGATGGGTAGGAAAAGAGGAAACACACTCTTGCCGTAAACCCCACCCCAGTACAGTGCCGGCTGTCACTGCCGTGTAACACTGCAGCACCATACAATCTGGGGGAATCCTCAAGTCCCAGTTTCTCCTTGAGCAGTGAAGCTCCCAACCTAATGTCCCATCCTTAGCGTTGCCACCCAAGGGATGGGCCCCAAATCATGTAGTTCAGAAAGCCAGCAGGGCCTGCATTCATGAGTCTCACAGGAGCACAGCAAACAGAGGTGGCTCTTAACAGACACACGAGCACTCGTGTAGCTATTCCCTCGGGGCTCAGTGCAGAAGCAGCAACTGCAAACACCCATCTCTCAGATTGTCCCTGGAAATGCTTTTAATACATGCTTCCACCTGCAGCTTCTAAGTAGCCTATGCTAACGCCAAGCCCCTCTTTGAGATGGTTGGGTCTTGGCACACATTCAGCGGCTAGGAGCCACTGAGAACAAAGACTGCATCCTGGGCAAACCCGAAGGTTTGAGAGACAGCCAAGGACTAGAACAGGGTTGAAGGATAAGTTTCAGCTCCTACATGAGCTCACTTCTTCAAGGCTGGGAATGAAAATCTATAGAGCCAAATATTAACAGTTTTAAAGGGAAAAAACAGACAGCAATATAATAATGCAGGGGTATTTCAATGTTCTACTTTCAACAATGGATAAATCACCTAAACAAAACTCAATAAGGGAAAAACAGGATTTAAATTACACTGTAGACCAGATGGAACTAACAGACATACAGAATATCCCATCCAGCGGCAGCAGAATACATATTCCTCTCAGGCACACACAGAACATTCTCTGAAAGTTCAAATGGTAGGCCTCAAAACAACTCTAAATGCATTAAAAATGAGTGAAATTATAACAATTTCAATGGTATGAAAATTGAAATAAAAAGGAAAACTGGGAGATTTATAAATATGTGATAATTAAACAACATGCTTCTAAACCACCACCAAGTCAAAGGAAAATTCAAAGGAAAATTTAAAAATATCTTGATATAAATGAAAATAGAAATACAATCTGAGATGCAGCAAAAGCAGTTCTAAGAGGGAATTTTATAGCAATAAATGCCTCATTAAGAAAAAAGAAAGATATGAAATAAACAACCTAGCTATACACCTCAATGAACCAGAAAAAGAAGAACAGACTAAGCCCAAAATTAGTAGAAGGAAGGAAATAAATTAGTGACTAGAAAATTAATAGTAAAGCTCAAAAAAAAAAAGAGATGTTTTTTAAAAGCCAACAAAATTCACAAATTTTAAACTAACTATGGAAGAAAGAAAATTCAAATAAGTAAAATAAAAAATGAGAGACATTACAACTGATAGCACAGAATTTGATGCTAATAATCATAACAAACTACTAGGAATAACTAAATATCAATAAATTTGGACTGAATTATGAAGAAATAGAAAATCTGAACAAACTAAATTAAATCAGTAATCATAAACTTCTAAACAAAAAGAATTTAGAATCAGACAGCTTCACAGTTGAATTCAAACACTTAAAGAAAAACTAACACCACCCTTATGGCAGAAAGTGAAGAAGAACTAAAGAGCCTCTTGATGAAAGTGAAAGAAGAGAGTGAAAAAGTTGGCTTAAAGCTCAACATTCAGAAAACGAAGATCATGGCATCTGGTCCCATCACTTCATGGGAACTAGATGGGGAAACAGTGGAAACAGTGTCAGACTTTATTTTTCTGGGCTCCAAAATCACTGCAGATGGTGGTTGCAGCCATGAAATTAAGACGCTTACTCCTTGGAAGAAAAGTTATGACCAACCTAGACAGCATATTAAAAAGCAGAGACATTACTTTGTCAACAAAGGTCCATCTAGTCAAGGCTATGGTTTTTCAGTAGTCATGTATGATGTGAGAGTTGGACTATAAAGAAAGCTGAGCGCCAAAGAATTGATGCTTTTGAACTGTGGTGTTGGAGAAGACTCTTGAGAGTCCCTTGGACTGCAAGGAGATCCAACCAGTCCATTCTAAAAGAGATCAGTCCTGAGGGTTTATTGGAAGGACTGATGCTAAAGCTGAAACTCCAATACTTTTGCCACCTGATGCGCAGAGCCATTTGACTTAATGGACCCAGCAGAGCCATTTGACTAAATGGACCCGGCAATCTTGATTCCATCGTGTGGTTCATCCAGCCTGGCATTTCACATGATATATTCTGCATATAAGTTAAATAAGTAGGGTGAGAATATACAGCCTTGACATACTCCTTTCCCAATTTGGAGACAGTCTGTTTTTCCATATCCGGTTCTTAATGTTGCTTCTTGATCTGCATACAGATATCTCACAAAGCAGGTAAGGTGGTCTGGTATTCCTTTCTCTTAAAGAAATTTCCACAGTTCGTTGTGATCCGCACAGTCAAAGGCTTCGGCATAGTCAGAAAAGCAGAAGTAGATGTTTTTCTGGAACTCTCTTATTTTGTCAGTGATCCAACAGATGTTCACAATTTGATCTCTGCTTCCTCTGCCTTTTCTAAATCCAGGTTGAACATCTGGAAGTTCACAGTTCACATATTATTGAAGCCTGGCTTGGAGAATTCTAAACATTACTTTGTTAGCATGTGAGACGAGTGCAATTGTGCGGTAGTTTGAACATTCTTTAGCATTGCCTTTTTGGGGATTGGAATGAAAACTGACCTTTTCCAGTCCTGTGGCCACTGCTGAGTTTTCCAAATGTGCCGGCATATTGAGTGGAGCACTTTCACAGCATCGTCTTTTAGGTTTGAAATAGCTCCACTGGAATTCCATCACCTCCACCAGCTTTGTTCGTAGTGATGCTTCCTAAGGTCTGCTTGACTTCACATTCCAGGACGTCTGGCTCTAGGTGAGGGATCACACCTTCGTGATTATCCAGGTCGTGAGGATCTTTTCTGTATAATTCTTCTGTGCATTGTTACCACTTCTGAATATCTTCTGCTTCTGTTAGGTCCAGACCATTTCTACATATGTCAAATTATATCCTTATACATTTCACATATGTTACAATTTTTATTTGTCGATTATACCTCAGTAAAACTGAAAAAAGGATTTTTTCCTAAAAGCATCTAGAGAAGTGTAGAGTTGAGAAACCAAAAGCTGGATTCCCTGATCTGCTGCTAAGTCACTTCAGTTGTGTCCAACTCCATGACCCCAGGCTCCAGTGTCCATAGGTATTCTCCAGGCAAGAATACTGGAGGGGGCTGCCATTTCCTTTTCCGCCCATGATCTGTCTACCACATAATTCCATGAGTCCCGGAGCTGGTAAAAATTTGGCTCTGCTTCTTCCTTCTTTCCTTCTTTCTCCAATCTTTTGTGACTTTGCATCCCCTATCCTAGCCTGTTAAGAGGATGAAGAAGAAAGCAGGCCTGCGAAGAAAGAACAGAAGCTGCCTGTGACAGAGAGAAACGTGGAAGCACCAAAGCAGCGAATCCTGGAGGGGGCACCTTGGCCCCTGCCGTGGGCATGGAATTCTTCTCTTCTCATTCTCATGAGATGAATTTTTGGGAAGAGAGCCTGTAACTTGAAGGATCCCTTCATCTTGATGCTCCACGATAAACCCTAGGTTTGTCAACAAATAAATTTGCCTTTGAGGGCACTGACTCAGTCCTGGAGGACTTATACTACTTATACAGAAAAGAAAATCCCTCCTGATGTTCTCTGTTCCTAATGCCTTGGGTGGTGTTGCAAAACCCAAAACAACTCGGGTAATGGAACACAGGGAAGTCAAGGAGTTGTTTTTCCAAGAAGTTTAGGACAAAATATGAACAAGGTTCTTTTTTTTTTTTTTTAATGTTTTTCCTGAAAACATTTGGAGAGATGGCTGGATTCCCTGGTCTGCCTACCACATAATCCCATCCTTGACTTAGTAGGATACAGTTAAGTCCCCATTTAGAAAATGCCTTGTTAGACACATACTGTTGGCTTCTGATGATCCTTAACATGCCGTCATTGTATATCAGAAGGGTCTACTTACTCTGGAGACTATTCTTTAGGGCCCTAATACTTCCCCATCCCATGGCTAATCTTTCCCAACACAGTTACTTACCTGGAAGATGGCACTGGAGGAAAGTGTCCCCGGAATGTGTTCTCTGAGTACTCCCAAGGGAGTATAAGATGCATCTCTTGGGTTTAATTAGAATTAGCTCAGAGAAAAATCTCATTTCCCCTGTCAACAAGAAACATTAAGTGGACCAAGTGATATTAGAATGTTAAACTCAGAAGGAGAATTCTCTGCAGGCTGGGTCACTCTGCATAGATAAGATTATTCTTTGAGAAAAATGCTTGGCCTGGAGCCACCAGAGGAGCTTGATAAGACTCTTCCATGTCACATTCATAAGCAGGAGATTCTATGACCAAACCAAAAACGAGAAGAGATTTATGAAAGAGTGTGATATCACAGAAGGGTTCCAAAGGTTTGACAGAAGGTTTTTTCCAAGATGATAGAGAAAAGTAAGTGTGAGTTAGAGAGTGGAGCTTTCTATAGGCTGAATTCATGCTAAAGAATAGGAAGTTTCTTTTCCTAGAACTATGAGAACCCTATTCCTTTCCCCCACTGGCTTTCTGTTCAAGCCTAAGTTGGCAGGAAAATGCTAATCTAGGGGTCCTGATTTGATGTGCTCCAAGATTGTAGGGTGTGTTGCAAGTAATTTGTTATTAATGACACAGAGTATGGAATTATGAGATTGGTTCATTTAAATACATATACATTGGAGCAAATTGACAGCCCTTGTAAGAATTAGATCTAGATACAATTACATCTGAGGCTTGGGATTAAAGACAGCACAGGACAGAGCCAAGGGCCACAACTCGAGACTGGGCCACTCACTCTACGTGTCATATCAGGGAAGGTTAGAAGCTTTATGCCTACTTCTAAGAGATGCTATGTACTTTCTTGAAGGTCCCTATCTTTAATTTATCCTTAAGATAAACTAATTCTCTCACAACTCAAGAGGTATATTCAGTCACACCTTCGACAATCCTGGAGGTATCTCTATATCAAAAGCCAGTCCAATAATTAATACCAAGAAGGACTGAGTGTGAAGCATAGAAACATGTTAATAATGACTGTACCTGTGATAGATAAATGCCACAGGTCTCAAAAGCTGACTTTTCATTCACACAGTAGCCCAAGGTTGGGATTCAGCTGGCCTTCCTCCCTGTGTTCATAATTCTAGGTTTATTCTATCTTCAGCTGCCAGCGTCTTCAGTACAAGGTCCCGCAGCAGGGGAAAGAGAAAGTGGAAAAGGCACACGTGGCCTTAACTGCATCAGCCAGAAGTGACAGTATCGTCTCCATTTTTACTTCATTCATAAGAACAAGTCACACGTACACATTTAAAGGCAAAGTGGTCTAGGAAATAGGGACCCTCTCCAAGAGATGAGCAGAAACAACTCTACACCATAGAGGGAGGGCACACGTATTTGGGAGCCTGTCTCCACCTCTGCCAGGAACTCCAGGAACACTAAAAAAGGTGAGAAAGCTGGACATTACTTTTCTCAGCTATTCTGAAGATCAGAGCATCGTGATGAAATTTAAAGAAATCAGAGGGACCATACAAGGATTCTGAATCTGGAGCTGGCTCACCAAGGAAGAAGTGGGAGAATTATTTCTGGCTCCGGGGGCAGCGGCAGCAGGCAGCTTCCCTGCTGACAGTGTGACAGCCCACACTCAGTTATGCGTTCATGCGCTGGGCCACAGGAGCTATCTAGGCTGTGCTGCTGACTGCCGGAGAAGGCGATGGCACCCCACTCCAGTACTCTTTCCTGGAAAATCCCATGGACGGACGAGCCTGGTGGGCTGCAGTCCATGGGGTCGCTAAGAGTCGGGCACGACTGAGCGA
Source organism: Budorcas taxicolor (assembly GCF_023091745.1). NCBI lineage: Eukaryota > Metazoa > Chordata > Mammalia > Artiodactyla > Bovidae > Budorcas > Budorcas taxicolor. Next base: position 219,803,692 of record NC_068910.1, on the reverse strand, counting down.
CTTCACTTTCGCTTTTCACTTTCATGCATTGGAGAAGGAAATGGCAACCCACTCCAGTGTTCTTGCCTGGAGAATCCCAGAGACAGAGGAGCCTAGTGGGCTGCTGTCTATGGGGTCGCACGGAGTCGGACATGACTGAAGTGACTTAGCAGCAGCAGCAGCAGCTGACTGCACGAAGGCCCTTACTATCTGCCCGTCTGCAAAACTTGGTTCTCCAGTATTCTCCAAAAGTCTACGAGCTACTCAATTTTCCCCCAAGAACCTTCTTTTCTACTTACGTCAGTAAGAGTCAGTTTCTGTTGCTTGCAGTTGAAAATCCTAACTGACATAATAATGAATGATGCTAGTCTGGGTGGAACAGTGTGGGGAGATGGAACATAAAAATAATGATATTGGTTTCATTAGACATCTCTCAAGATAGCAACAAGTGAAAATACAATTAAAAGAAGCTTCAAAAACATTTCAAGAAGTTGGCAGACATCGTTGGGGCAAATGCCAACTGTTCCAAGGTGATTATGTCGAGGGAGGTGGTGTTGCTTGGATAGATATGTAAAAGGGTACATGTGGTGATAATTTTTTAAATCATATGTGGCACGTAATGATGGAAAGTCTGGCCTGCACAAACGAAGCATATTAGATTAATTATTTAAGCATGCTCAGTAAATGTAAACAATGTATCTACATATGGCTTTACAAGTGTTCAGGTTTATATATTATTCCCTTTTCCTATGTAGTAAGTCCCCTACATACAGACGAGTTCTGCTCCAAGAGCGAATTTGTAAGTCCAATTTGTTTTAAATCCAACAAAGTTAGCCTAGGTACTAACCAGCACAATCAGCTATATAGCAGTGTACTGCAATCGGTCTATAATACTTTTCATGCTAGTAATACATAAAAAGCATGCACAAAATGAAGAAAACATTTTAAATCTTATAGTATAATTCCTTGAACAGTAGGACGAGCTGCATCACTGCTGCTTTCACACTTGCTTCTGGACCTCCTAGGCCTGAAATAAAAATACTGCACCATTGTACTGTATACAGTACTGTAAAGTACACGAAAGGACAGCCACTTGGAGTAGACGCACACATGGGGCAATGTGCGCCAGACACTCGAACAAATGTACGTGCCTGGACATGTGAACGCACATGTGTTCACTTCTTTGAAAGTTTGCAACTTGAAGGGTTGTATGTAGGGAGCTTACTGTATTATATGTATATATTGTCTTGACAGGTAACTAAGGCCACAGGTCTGCAAAAAGTACATATCACTTACAGAATATTCCTCAGCGTTTTTCATTTCTTAGCTGTTGTGTAATAAATAATTCACCTGCTAACACTGAGATAAAGTGTCATCTCTTCCACGGAGACTTCTTGCTTCATTCTTTCTGTTCCTATCTTTTTTTTTTTTTTTTTCTTGCTTAAAACATCACTGACACACTGACATTTTTCTAAGAGGTAATGGTTAGGAGTTTCACGGCTGTATTTGGAATTCATCTCTACCCAGTCTGTGACCTTGGGCAAGTCACGTATCTATTCTGACTCCTAATTTCCCCTCCAATCGGGAAAACACAGAGGACAAGTTCATGCGGAGGATAGAGTTAGATGCAGGTTATTACCAAGATTCCGCTTTGTTTTGTTTGAAGCTTGTGCAAGCACTGTTTACATATTTTAAATAATTAATTAACCCACTGCATAACTAAATCAAACTGAGCCATGCAAAGACCAATTATAAGAATGTATAATGAACTAAGGATTTTGATTTATCCAATTTTCTGTACCCGAGCCCCCCTTGTATAACAAACCAATGCAAAATGTTGTCAGGTAACCAAGTTCAGTAAATGACCAGTCTTCTTGGGAGTGCTGAAGAACCCTTGGCTCAGAAAGTGAGTTCACGAAGCAGAGTGCCCATGTCTACTATTCATGGTAAATATATGTTGAGAGAATCCATTTTCTATCCCAGATCTAAAGAGATCAAATTTGTTCAAAGGTTGTGACATCCAAGGTGCCTGCCCAGTTCAGAAATGCATCGCCTACTGTAAAACAAACATTGTTCAGAAGTTTAAATTTACTATCTGGAACAGAAATAGAATGGATGGTGTTAATTGAAGTATCTGAGTTGTCATTTTATGAATATTTCAGTTCCGTTATAAATTACTCACGTCTTCAGATGTCAGCTTTCTTCCCCCTACCCTTCCAGAGCCCAGAACATCTCTAAGTCTAGTAAATAATTAAAGGGTTATCAGAAAAAGTCAAAAGGAATTTGACATCAGGATATTTCATGATGGATAGTGTTAAAGGCCTCCACAAATAATGTCTCTTGATAAACTAATACCAGAGGAATCGCTGCCAGCGCCTGTCAGGGAAGACAGGGTCCCGAGTCCCTCCTTGGGCGATGCTGTGGCGTGATCAGAGCCTCCATCTCAAGTTCTTATATGACAATGGGGCCTTAGCAAGGCTCTGGTCGGAAGGCCGCTTACATAGGTTACGTGGGCCTCTGGCTTCTGCCCCCCACCCAAGTCTTCAAGTCTTGGTCCCAATACCATGTCACTCATGGAAAAGTGCAGCTATTAACCTGCTAACCTCAGTTTGTCACTGAGTCCTGCCCCTGGGGCAGCTGAGGCAAAGCAGGCTAGCAAAAAGTAAAGATTACTCCAGATATCAATAAAGGTGACAAAAAACATGGGGAAAATACAGCCAAACGGGAAAGAACCCTGTGAGAAAACCCAGCCAATGATGGTCAACAGAACTCAACAGGAAGCTCTTTCGTGTTCATAACTGGGAACATTCATTAATGAGTGTTCATAAAATAAGTTTGAAAAATAAAAATTGAAAAAAATCATTCAAATAAGTAAAGTAAAAATGTGCTATTAATGAGTAAATCTGCATTAACAAAAGCAAGTGGTTGGAAAGAATGTGTCAACCCTGATATACACATGTTATACAATGGACAGCTTGGATTGCTTTGCTAAAGATATTTCTTAATAAGATGCCCCAAGGGATGATTCTGGTGCTGTTGGAGAAAAGCTCAAGCAACAGGTGCACACTTATCAGTATAAGTCCATGTTTATACAGTCCATGGTTTTTAATAGCAACATGTGTTTTGTGTAATGTTATAATATAGTACAAACAGCAGTGCAGATGAGAACTTTTCAAATCTATCAATAACCAGTTTAAAAAGATAAACCACACAGTAGCTACTGTCCTGACCCCTGGAAACCCCTAAGAATACACTGAATTAAGAATCAGAACTATTTATTGAACATCTAGCAGCTATTTTGTACAATCAACCATGGTTTTGAATTAAGAAGTCTTTTCGCTCCACCTCAAAAATATAAACTCCATAAAGAATCAAAAATCTTAATTCATGGACAAATTGATTTGAACCAAAATTTAGAGCATTTTATACCCAGCCATTTTTATTTTAAGATTTCATCTTTAATTGCATGTAGAAAGAAGTTGTACATTGTTCAGGATTTGAATGTTGTGACTTCTAATGGCAATTTCAACTTTCTCTTTTTTTTAAATCTTACATTTAAAGTTTTACTTTTCATTTTTTTTCCGCAACTCATATAAGTTTTATTTCCAGCTGTACTGAGATTTTATTGACATATAACATATATGTGTAAGGTGTACACTGTGGTGATTTCGATCCACCTATATACTGCAGAATGATCACTACAATAAGGTTAGTAAACAGCCCCATTCTCTCACAGAATTACCAATTTGTGTGTGTGTGTGGTAACCATAATTCAAAAAGACATGTACACCCCAATGTTCATTGCAGCACTATTTAAAATAGCCAGGACATAAAAACAACCTAAATGTCCATCCACAAAGCAAAGGATAAAGAAGATGGGATAAATATATGCAATGGAATATTCAGTTCAGTTCAGTCACTCAGTCGTGTCCAACTCTGTGACCCCATGAACCACAGCACACCAGGCCTCCCTGTCCATCATCAACTCCTGGAGTCCACCCAAACCCATGTCCATTGCGTTGGTGATACCATCCAACCATCTAATCCTCTGTTGTCCCCTTCTCCTCCCACCCTCAGTCTTTCCCAGCATCAGGGTCTTTTCAAATGAGTCAGCTCTTTGCATGAGGTGGCCAAAGTATTGGAGTTTCACCTTCAACATCGGTCCTTCCAAAGAACACCCAGGACTGATCTGCTTTAGGATGGACTGGTTGGATCTCCTTGTAGTCCAAGGGACTCTCAAGAGTCTTCTCCAACACCACAGTTCAAAAGCATCAATTCTTCAGCACTCAGCTTTCTTTATAGTCCAACTCTCACATCCATACATGACCACTGGAAAAACCATAGCCTTGAGTAGATGTACCTTTGTTGACAAAGTAATGTCTCTACTTTTTAATATGCTATCTAGGTTGGTCATAACTTTCCTTCCAAGGAATAAGCATCTTTTAATTTCATGGCTGCAGTCACCATCTGCAGTGATTTTGGAGCCCAAGTGAGCCACTGTTTCCACTGTTTCCCCATCTATTTCCCATGAAGTGATGGGACTGGATGCCATGATCTTCGTTTTCTGAATGTTGAGCTTTAAGCCAACTTTTTCACTCTCCTCTTTCACTTCAAGAGGCTCTTTAGTTTCTCTTCATTTTCTGCCATAAGGGTGGTGTCATCTGCTTATCTGAGGTTATTGATATTTCTCCCGGCAATCTTGATTCCAGATCGTGCTTCCTCCAGCCCAGCGTTTCTCATGACGTACTCTGCATATAAGTTAAATAAGCAGGTTGACAATATACAGCCGTGACGTACTCCTTTTCCTATTTGGAACCAGTCTGTTATTCCATGTCCAGTTCTAATTGTTGCTTCCTGACCTGCATACAGATTTCTCAAGAGGCAGGTCAGGTGGTCTGGTATTCCCATCTCTTTCAGAATTTTCCACAGTTTATTGTGATCCACACAGAGGCTTCGGCATTATCAATAAAGCAGAAATAGATGTTTTTCTGGAACTCTCTTGCTTTTTCGATGATCCAGTGGATGTTGGCAATGTGATCTCTGGTTCCTCTGCCTTTTCTAAAACCAGCTTGAACATCTGGAAGTTCACAGTTCATGTATTGAAAGTAATATAGAATATTACTCAACCATAAAAAGGAAGGAACCTGGGTTCTTTGTAGAGACAAGGGTGGACTTTGAGTCTGTCATACAAGTGAAGTAAGTCAGAAGCAGAAAAACAGACATCACGTATCCACGCATTTAAGGGGAATCTGAAAAACGTCGGTATAGATGATCTCATTTACAAAACAGAAACAGACACAGATGGAGAGAAGAAACAAATGGAGACCACGGGGAAAGAGGGCAGGATGAATGGGGGCTGGAACTCATGCGTGTGCAGCACTGATGTATGTAGATAGTCAATGAGAACCTCCAGATAGCACCGGAAATTCCACTCAGTGCTCTGTGGCGACCCAAAGGTGAAGGAAATCCAAAAAGAGCGGGCATGCGCCTACATATAGCTGAATCACTTTGCTGTTCGGTAGAAACTAGCACCGCCTTGTAAGGCAGTGATACTCCAATAACAAGCTTTACAAAGCCCACTCGCTCAGCTTGTAGGTGCACAATTTGTTGTTGTCGTCTAGTCACTAAGTGGTGGCCAACCCTTTTGTGACCCCATGGACTGTAGGCTGTCGGGCTTCTCTGTCCACGGGATTTCCCAGGCAAGAATAATGCACTGGGCTGTCATCTCCTTCTCCAGGAGATCTTCCCGACCCAGGAATCGAACCCGCGTCACCTGCATTGACAGGTGGATTCTTTACCACTGAGCCCCCAGGGAAGCCCCAGGTACACAACGCAGGATTGCTACTCACAGCACCAAGCTGTGCATTAGATCCCCAGGGCGCAGTCATCCCATGGCTAGGAGCTTGTGTGCTTTGACTAACATCTCTGTGTTTCCCCCAAACCCACTGTCCCCGGCAACCACCATTCTACTTCGTGCTTCACAAATTCAGCTTTTTAAGACTCTGCATGTAGGTGAGAGCAGACAGTGTTTCTCTGTCTGGCTTATTTCACCGAGTATAATATCCAGTTCCATCCACGTTGCTGTAAAAGGCAGGACTGCCTTCTTTTCTATGGCTGAACAATGTTTCATTATTTACATAGACCAGTTTCTTCATCCGTTCATCTGTGGATGGTATTTCAGTACTTTCCACTTTCTTGCAGGATTCAGTAACTGAGAAAGAACTGACTCAGTCTGACAAGAAGTTTGAGTAACAAGGGGAATCTGAGTCGGCACTGACACCTCAATGGAAATAGATTACCAGTGACCGCATCTTCCCCCGTGGACCCAGTCAGGGCTGCTCCTTGTCTATGATGCTCCAGAAGTCAAGTTCTGTGGAGCTTTAACACCCCTCTCTGCAGCCACACTCCCATTCCAAGACTGCATCAAGCACAGAGAAAGGCCCATTAAGGCTCTTTCTCCCCATCCTTTGTCCAATTGGACAGTACTGCTCCAGGCAATATATGCTCATAAAATAAGAAACATATTAGATAGGAAGGTTATTATTGCCCTGTGGCCTAAAAATTGGTTTTGTTCACATATGTCTCCAATAGAATCTTTAATTAAGATGCTTTTCCTATCAATGTGCTTTAGCAATTACCTATATTGATGATGGGCTGTTGTTTTCCTGGCAAGGTAATAGCGAATCTCACTGGGGTGTCTTAACAAGTCACTTCTAGAATACTTTCTGTCTTTTGAATTTTTTTCTGTGACAAATTTACCCAAATGGCTTGCTACTTATCAACTCCTTTCTTAATAAGAATAAATTGGAGAGAACAGTTGAAGAATATTTGAGGATAAATGCAGTTGGGCTAAAGACTTCTATTTTTTTTTAAGAACTCAGAGAAGTCATTCAGTAATACAGCAGAAAAGTACTGAGGGCCTCATAGGGATCAGTCATAGTACTTGGGTGTTATGAATCATGAGTAAGACAGCTTGTATCTGAAGGGGACTTCGAAGTTAAGGTGACAGATATGGGCCCACTTGCATGGAAGCTGGTCTAAGACTAAAAAATAATAATGGCATTAAAAGCTCATTTTCAGTGGATGCACTAAGCAGCTGAGGGTCTGCCTTAGTCCCCATGGTAAGAGGGAAGTGGCCAGGCACGTGCAGGTGAGGTCCACCAGGCAGGTTTGACCCTGAAGTGGGGGAACTGTTCCTGTCCCTCGGGAGGGGCCATTGCAACAAGGATGCCCACATGCAACCAAGGCAGCAAGAGGGGACCTCTGTGCTGACTGTGCCAAGACGGAAGACCCCAAGACCACCAGAGGCAGCCTTCAGCAGTGGATACCCCCAGAATGGACCCGCCACACCTCAGAGGCCATCATCCCAGAGCAAGCACTGCTGACCAAACAAAGATCCAGGAATCTATTTCCTCCCAGCTTGAGAAGGGAACCCCCTCTCCCACAACTGGCTGCTTCGGTTGAGGGGGAAAAGGTTTGGGGTCTGAGACCTGGAGAAGAGTTTGAAAAAAGCATCATCACCATTGGACCACATTGCTTAGCAATCATGTCCAAATTTAGGAATTCATTAAAGATAATGCCCTTCCAAAAAACTGAAATTTGGTAGGTGGGGGCTCATGAGAAACATCTACTAAGTAATATGGAAAATATAAAAGGCTGCATTTTCTTTTGGAGAAGGCAATGGCACCCCACTCCAGTATTCTTGCTTGGCAAATCCCATGGACGGAGGAGCCTGGTGGGCTGCAGTCCATGGGGTCGCTAAGAGTCGGACACGACTGAGCAACTTCCCTTTCACTTTTCACATTCCTGCATTGGAGAGGGAAATGGCAACCCACTCCAGTGTTCTTGCCTGGAGAATCCCAGGGACAGGGGAGCCTGATGGGCTGCCATCTATGGGGTCACACAGAGTCGGACATGACTGAAGTGACCTAGCCGCTTAGCCACAGCCACATTTTTGTTTGCACTAAAAATGAAAGTCATTCTGGGGTGTTTTGTGACCCAACTCCCTTTGTCATTTGTGGCCCAGCAGTTGTAAAAGCAAATTTCTATTGCCTTGAAAATAGATGGGTCCAAGGAAGCAGCATGCCCCAGACCCAGTACTTTGGGGTCAGTCAAATAGGGGAGCCTCTCTCTGTTTCAATTCCAAACCTTTCACAATTTACTTACATTAGCTTTCATCTGTATAATTTGCACACCTTTTGCAGGTCACTGCCTAGTGAAGAATTGACTAAGCATAGTTTACAATATTGTCTTGCCCCACGCACACCCGCACCCGTGGGACTGTAGAATCTTTCCTTCTGACATTTGAAAGCATTAAAACAGCTCCAAGACTGAAGGAAACATTTTGCCTGTAATCTCTGAAAAGTTTAGTTGCCAAGGAGACAGAGACCTCTGCGACCAGGTAAGAAGGCTTCTGCAGTACACTCACTGGTTATTCATAAAGGGGTAGGAACACAAGAGGTGATTTGGAAGGGAGAAGCAGGGTTTCCCAGCATCTTATACCTCGAGGCTCTTTTTTAACGTAATCAGAGGAAACCTAAGCTTCAAAAATGATCCTCTTTTTTGAAAAAATTGCAATTTAGGTTCCATACCACCTTGACTCACTGTTATTTTGAGTTGAAATGCAAGCATCTTCCTCAGAAGAGCTACTTATGAGAGAAGGGATCCGTTTCATACGAGGATGCGATAAGTGACAGCCGCCCGACAAGACTCTCTGCTCTCGAGGAAGGATGTCAGGACCATCTCTCTGGAGCTCAGAACAAAGCAAGGAGATGGGCAGATGTGAAGAGATTGCAGTTCCGAGAAAGAAAAACAAGGAGGTTGGAGAGTGGATGGAACCAAGATACACGGCGGTTCAAGCTTTTCCAAGCACCTCCATCCAGTCTTGCTAGCCCACACTCGGCGGCTTCTGCTTGCTAGAGGAGTTCCTTCCACTCTACCTTCAAAGAGTTGGTTAGAGGTGAATGTGCGTGAAATCCACCCACCACACCCCCACACCCCGCAAAACACCCCACGCTATTCCCAGCTGACTTCTTTTTGGTCAGACAGAAAAAGAGAGTAGCAAAGGAGCTGAGAAAAGATTCACTGCGAGAGAGCTTCTCAATTAGCTTAAAGTTTACGCATACTTTAAAACGGGGTGAACGAGGCTGGGTCACTTGTCTAATGAATGTTAGAATGGGGCAATGGAATAGATAGAATGTTGTATATTCTATAGATAGAATGTTGTATATTCTAGCAGGCTGTTTTCTAGAGCAACCATTAACAGGGCCTTACCATTTTACCCTGGGCAACTGAAACAAACACATCAGATTTGAAGGCAGAAAAGATCCATCGTCTCACCTGGCCTGCCTCAAATGCTCTCTCCCGACATAGAAAATATTTTAAACTCAATAAAACCAAAATGTTCAACTCCCAGGAAACAAGAATTCTACCTCCTGGTCATAAGCGCATCTAACTGAAAGCTGAAAATGGTTGTCTTTGTAATAGACAGCCTTTGTCCGTTTCTTTCCTTTTGACCCCAGCGTTCTTAGATGATCAGCAAAGCATCATTCTAGTAAACTGGCTTATGAGGAGATCTGAGCTCATGCCAGTACACTTATCAGAAGAAAATGAATTATGCAATTTGAACAAAACTTACAATTTTAGTCCCTTTTTGGATAAAAATCCAGCCACAATTCATAGGCATGCCACTGTTTTTAAATCAACTTCTCAAGGAGTAGAACCTATCATTGATATAATAGATATTTTCCTGACTATCATGATTACTTATTTAATTAGAATTCCAAAAGACATGGGTTTGGGGGCTCTAAGGCTACAGTTTGTTTTCCTGAAAATTTGTGTTCACAAGTACAGTAGACACAAGGGAATCCTTGTATTTTTTTTCCTAGCAAGAATTAAGAAGTGGTGGTAGGGAATAAGACTATATACATAGGAGACACTTAATAAATAATTAACAATTTATAAATATATATGTATAAAACAACACAGTTTTCCCACAACATGATTTTAGCTATTATTTTGCAAGCCTGTTTTGAAATTTTTTTAACGCATTGATTTTTTTTAAAGAATTTTTATCTGTATCATTAGCCTGAAAACTTATCAATATTTTTGTGTATGTGACATAAATAAGTCACTAATGACATTTTCAGAAAGATTGAGGCTGTGAAAACAGCCATGTGTATGCCTACAGGTAAAGGGCTACGTGGAGAAGGTAAAATGACCCATGAAAGGCTCAGAAAGACTAAATGACAGTATTTTACATTTTGTATTAAGAATTAATATGGAGTAACTGTCTTCCACTAGAATAATTCCAGAAGGATGCCATTTAAGCGAAAGTTTGGGGTTAAGTGAGCACCTGAAACAGTTTCAATATTTTGACTTCTGACCTTTTGACCCTCTTTTGACCCTCTTGAAGACTGTGGTCATTAGAATCTAGATTTTTCTGACCAAGATGCTGGCCCAATAGTAGTGCCCCTATAACAAGTCAGGATTCCTTTTTACATAACTTTCTGTTTCCCTCATATAGATCAGGATTTTTCAATTAAACTCCTATTTAATTTTTCTCTTCCCTTTAGAATACTAAACAGGATATTGTTTTCTGATTCTTCTTAATTGTTCTCTTTTTTTCTGATCCAAATCAATTGAAACATCATAACAGCCTCAAAATTAATTACACGATTTCCCCTCTGCTTGGATAGAAATATACACATCTCAGAATGTGATGACTGCATTCATACCACTAATTACACATGAAACCGTTTGATGGCTGTGTGTCTGCACTGGCCCAAGTGGAAGAGCCTACTTTAGTTGGTGGTTGCTTTGTTTAAAGGGAAAAAAAAAAAAAAGCACAATAGAAAGGCATCAATAATTTGGGTTTTCTGTGACTGAATAGACTCTACTCAGCCTTTTGCCTTATTAGCTCAAATTTGTGTTTAAAAAAAAAAACTGAAAAAAGCTCTACTTTGTGTAAAGAGAAGCCAAACATTTGACTCTAGAGAGCAATTGTTGTCTGGAAGGGTGAGCTGAACAGTTTCCATCCAATCAGGAAGGAAGGTAAGACCTATCTTTCAATAGCCCTGACATCTATAAATAAGCAGAATCTAGACTCGTTAGAAATTACTCCAAAAGCCTCTTTTCCTTGTTTCACTTTTTCCGTCCATATGAAGCAAAAAATCCATGAAACGTGAACTTTTTTAAAATTAATTTAATTAGAGGCTAATTACTTTACAGTATTGTAGTGGTTTTTGTATATTGTATTGTATATCGTATTTGTATATATTGACATGAATCTGCCACGGGTGTACATGTGTTCCCCCTCCTGAACCCCCCTCCCACCTCCCTCCCCACCCTATCCCTCTGGGTCATCCCAGGGCACCAGCCCTGAGCACCCTGCCTCATGCATCAAACCTGGACTGGCGATCTATTTCACATATGATATTCTACATGTTTCAGTGCCATTCTCTCAAATCATCCTACCCTCTCCCTCTCCCACAGAGTCCAAAAGTCTGTTCTTTTTATCTGTGTCTCTTTTGCTGTCTTGCATATAGGGTCATCATTACCTTCTTTCATAATTCCATATATATGTGTTAATATACTGTATTGGTGTTTCTCTTTCTGGCTTACTTCACTCTGTATAATCAGCTCCAGTTTCATCCACCTCATTAGAACTGATTCAAATGTATTCTTTTTAATGGCTGAGTAATACTCCATTGTGTATATGTACCACAGCTTTCTTATCCATTCATCTGCTGATGGACATCTAGGTTGCCTCCATGTCCTGGCTATTATAAACAGTGCTGCGATGAACACTGGGGTACACGTGTCTCTTTCAGTTCTGGTTTCCTCAGTGTGTATGCCCAGCAGTAGGATTGCTGGGTCATAAGGCAGTTCTATTTCCAGTTTTTTAAGGAATCTCCACGCTGTTCTCCATAGTGGCTGTACTAGTTTGCATTCCCACCAACAGTGTAAGAGGGTTCCCTTTTCTCCACACCCTCTCCAGCATTTATTGCTTGTAGACTTTTGGATCACAGCCATTCTGACTGGTGTGAGATGGTACCTCATTGTGGTCTTGATTTGCATTTCTCTGATAATGAGTGATGTTGAGCATCTTTTCATGTGCTTGTTAGCCATCTGTATGTCTTCTTTGGAGAAATGTCTGTTTAGTCCTTTGGCCTTTATTTTTCTGGTATTGAGCTGCACGAGTTGCTTGTATATTTTTGAGATTAATTCTTTGTCAGCTGCTTCATGTGCCATTATTTTCTCCCATCCTGAAGGCTGTCTTCCTTGAAAAGTGAACTTTAAAGAGAAAACATTTTAGAGCATTTGGATCAATTTGCAATTTTTTGAGTGATTATCGAAAAAGAATGTGGTTATTATATAAACAAAGGAGAAAGAGTATTTTGAGGAGTATTTTAGAGACAACCAGGCATTCTGTTTCATTGGCCTTAGAGCATCACAGGGGTGCCTCTGAAAGCTGACCAGGTGAGTCCTACACAAGCCCAGTGGGAACCATCCACAGAGGTCTACACACAAGTCACCCTGTGGCGCTGTACAACAGGGCACCCACATATTTGTCCAAATGAGGCTTAGGTTTCTAAAAAACTATTTTTCATGAAGGCTTTATTCTGTTAAGATGAATCAAAAATTAACTCCCCTCAAAGGGGAAAAACTTCTTTATAGACCCCATACTATCTAGTTCTAGGTATTCTATAAATATTTGTTGAAAGAATAAATGATTGAACTAAAAGCTACCATATCTTCGGGTTTACTCTTTTTAGCCTTTTTTCCTACTCCTGCAATCATTTTCTGACAAAGCACCTGAGCATAAAATGCAGTGAGAGAAGGTAATAAAATTAGAAGGCAGTTTTGAAAGACGCAAAGTGGTCGGAGTCTCCACTTTGAAATCTGAATCTTCTCTCAGTTGAGCGCCTTTTGGGGGAAGGGGAGAGGGGAGAAGAGTCCTTGGCATGTGAAGCACACGGTATTGATCAGTTGTGGACCAATCACATATTTCGTTGAGTCCCAAAGAACTCCAATGTTCTTGCCTGGAGAATCCCAGGGACAGGGGAGCCTGGCGGGCTGCCGTCTATGGGGTCACACAGAGTCGGACATGACTGAAGTGATTTAGCAGCAGTAGCAGCAGCAAAGAACTCCAGAGGGAGCTGGACGCTCTGTACGTATTCAAATAAAGCCCTACCCAACTGTCACCCTGTGCTCCAACCAGGAGCTCTGTAACCTTCCTCGGGTGCTATCAGCTCATCACTGCTAATTTTCAAATACCTGGGACATCACTTTTCAATTCCTATAAAGACTAGATTTTAAAGTGTAAATATGCTCTGGAAAAGCATATGGATTTACAGTTATACTTCCAATAGTTGGTATTAGATTGTTCCCTAAGAATCTTGCGTAAAAGACAAGAGGGAGAGAAAGCAATAGGTGCCTGGTATGAGGGGATGGATGAAAAGAAGGAAGGAAAAGATTCAGGAAAAAAAATGAATCCAGACATTAAAAATAGCCTTTCTTTTCAGACTGTATTTCACCTGCAGTAAGTCTTCGTATCAAAGAATGAACTCAAACCTGAAATAAGGCCATAGACACACCAAGAAAAAATAAATAAAATAAACAAGTTTAATTAGAAATGAACCATTGGTATTCTACTTCTGCCAAGCATTTGGGTGGTTTTCCATAATACTCAGCTGTATCATTGCTATGAAATTGCTAAGTGTAGAAGAAAACCACCATTATCCACCCCACAATAATATACTCCTTTACAAGTCTCCCCAGAAAGGTTCAAGTGTCCTTTGGGTATAAAGACCTTCTAGTTCTTCATCAGACCTATAATTCTTCAGCCTCTAAAATCAAAATTTGTGTTCTCTCCTGAAACTTACCGCTCAGCCAAGGAAGAGAATTAATTAAAATAAGCCCAATAAATTGTCAATGAACAATATGGTTCATAAATCTGGGATAGAAAATCTATTTGTAACAACTGACAACTGAGTTACAAAATTTGATTTTTGTTGTCATCCTCTTAAACTTCTATTTTGGACAACGATTGAGGAAGGCCAACAAAGCAAAGAGTAACTGAAAACTTTCACCTACTCAAAAAGACTTTCCAGTTTCACGTCTACATCTATAATTGTAAATGACTAAGTTATAGTTCATGCTGCAAATAACCTGGGTTCAATATCTTCCAAAATCACTGATTATTCCACTGAGCCGTGCAATCTTAAGAACTCATGACTGATAGAGACCCTCATAAGACAGTCTCCTGATTTCATCTCTTCCAAGTGTGGTCCCAGAGCCAGCAGCCTCTGCACCACCTGGAAGCTTGATACCAATGCAGATTGCCTGGGCCACACCCCACTGTCTGTCAATCTAAATTTGAAGAACACCGGGAGATCAAAGTGTTACCCAAGAGGGAGTAGAAAGAAACAGTTGTCGGGGAAAGAACTTGCAAAGTCCATGGAAATTTTTCAACTCTGAAGCCCTTCGGGGCCTCTCGCTTCACTCAGGTTGAGTTCTGAGATAGGATCTTGTCTTCTGCTTGGTTCTGTTTTGTCTGTTTTGTACTGGGGTACAGTTGGTTAACGAGGCTGTGTTAGTTTAAGATGCACAGCAAAGCAATTCAGTTACACATACTCAGGTATCTAGTCTTTTCCAAATTCTTTTCCCACTTGGGCTGCTGCGTAACATTGAGCAGAGCCCCCTGTGCTATGCAGTAGGTGCTTGTATGGAGTTCCCTGGGGGTCTAGAGTTTAGGACTCCGTGCTTTCACTGCTGAAATCCCTAGTGGTGGATCTAAATCCCCAAAGATGCATGATGGGCCCCCTCAATAATAATAATAATTTTATTCAGACAACTTGACCTGGGTTGGGAAGATCCCCTGGAGAAGGAAATGGTAATCCAGTATTCTTGCCTGGGAAATCCCATGGACAGAGGAGCATGGCAGGCTACAGTCCATGGGTCACGAAGAGTCAGACACAACTTAGCAACTCTGCACATACAGCCTGCCCCATCTAGACTTTTTCCCTAGGAGGAGAATGATGAAGGCCACAGGAGAAATCAGAAAACCTTAGTGGTGCCAGCCTCAGAGAAGCCTGCCACAGGAATTCAAGGAAGGTGAATTCCCAGGCACAACAGCAACAAAAAACGTAAGTGCTATGATGCAAGCAAAAAGGGTTTTTCATTAGACGATTCATGCTGCGTAACAGGAGCTCAATCAATAGTCTCCAATATTCCACCTGCCAGCAATAACATCATAGTTCCTGAAAGAAAAGAGGCTGAAAAGTAATACCTTTCCAGTACTGAGTGTCTACTGTGTTCCAAAGGGGCTTCCTGGGGGGCACAGTAGTAGAGAATTCACCTGCCAGTGCAGGAGACGCAGGAGACTCGGGCTCGACCCCCGAGTCAGGAAGATCCCCTGGAAGATGGCATGGCAGCCCACTCCAGTATCCTTGCCTGGAAAATCTCATGGACAGAGGAGCCTGGTGGGCCACCGTCCATGGGGTTGCAAAGAGTCAGCCACAACTGAGTGATTAGCACACACACACACATGTTCCAAACACTGTACTGGGCATTTTTAATTCTTCTGAAATTCCAGTTCATCTGCAAGAAGTGGCCCCATTGAACATTCCTGCCTGGTGAACTCCGCTGTGTGCCTGCCGTCTCCCTTCGACTAGAATGGGGCAGGTAAGCCCATCTGTGGGCACCGGGAGTGCCTGCCCCTCGGTTTCGTCCTGACCACTGCCACAGCATCTTCCGTGTTTATATAATTTCTTATCCGTAACACTCTCCGCTTCTGGTGCTAATCATGTGTATTAAAATACAATAGCAAACACTCTGAGAGGAGGACACACTACAAAATGAGGCTTGTAATATCAAGCACCTTCCAAAGTGTATAACATTTGCATTGGGTCATCAAAATACATTCCCTGCTGTGGAAGAGAGCTTTGTTCTCTGCCTTCGCTTGACGCCTTTCATCTCTCACAAGTGAAAATATCCTTAGCTCTACTAAGCCATTTTTACGTAATCTTCTCCTTGCATCTGTTACTATTCATAGGGGAAAACAATATAATTCTATATGAACAGAGATAAATCCCAAGCAAAAATATATTATAACTGCGTTTGTCTGGAGCAGTGTTCCTTTAAACATGTGGGGGAGAGTATGCAAACCTTCAAATACCTTCATTGTTTACAGGTCCAAAACGAGGATTGCTTCTAGAATCTGGATGCTCAAAATTGCAAATTAAAAAGCATGCGCTGAGTCTCTCTGGATACCTTCCACCATGTTACTTTAAAGAATATATTAAAGAGAAGGGGAGGCAGGTGGTACATTTTTAACTGGCAGCTCAACATTTGCTTGGCTTAAAGCCAAATGAAATAACATAATCCTAACTGACTGGTACACTTTTCCCTGATCCCTTTAAATTCCTCTTTCTCAAATTCTTTATGACATTTAAATATCCTTAGAATTAATCAATGTTATAAAATAATGAGATGGTTATGAATGAAGACGCTTAGCATCAGTAATCATAAGATGGCGACCTTTTCCTAAGTATTTAGGAAGTTCTTTGACTTTATGCGGATCATCATCCATTCTCCCAAAAACTCTGTAAGAGATACAATATTACTCCCATTTTATAGATGAAGAAACTGAGGCTGAGAGAGATAAAATGATTTGCCCACAATCCCAGAAACAGAGGGAAGACAAGATTCAAACGCAGTTTTGTTTGTCCGTCTGTCTGTCTGTTTTGCTCCAAAGCTGATGTTCTGTTTATGTTGGTCCCCAAACACCATGTTGTCTAGAGCCCCTTTCTTTATTTCTGTATCTGTATAGAGTGCTACCTAAAACTTTTTCAGCTTTCCCAGCTGGGAAGAAATGCCAATGAGAATACCACTGGGAAACGACTGTTTCCAATTCCGTCCTTCCCGGGCTGCCTCCCACGTGCCTGGTGCTCAGTCAACGTTAAACAATAACCGTTCAAACCCAGTAATGATCAAGCAGGAAGTGCCTCCCTCTTTATACTTTTCAATGACTTCATAAGGTTCTTTTTTGTTAATTGTTTAATCACAAATTTCAGTTATTGCTATTTACATGCTCTTTTTCAACTTTTGAATACAGACTTATTTCTATTTTGCCAAGCTTTCGGAAACACCAAATTAGAAATAAGCCTATTGTCTTCCACACAATTTCCACACTGGGAAGAATGAAAAACGCAACCAGAGTGCCTGCCTGCCTAAAAGGAAAAAAGAGAGAAGGGGAACGCGTCCATGTTAAGTTGTCTAAAGAACGTCACCTTAGATCCAGCACTTCAAAGGTTGAAAGTCGTTCTTTCCATAGGGGAAAACATCCCCACCTGCACCCCGCACCACCTGAACAGCGCTAACAGAAAAACCAAGGGAGGAAGCCCAGGGACGAGGAGTCACTGAATGATACAAAGCTGGCAGGCTTTCCTGCAGGAATGAGTGAGTGACTCGCTCTTTAAAGGAATAGACAGATGTCTTCACTCAATCTCCGGCAGTAAAATACAAGATCAAAAACACAAAAATTTCACCTTGCCCTGGAGAGTTAAGGAGAAGGTAAGTACATGAAGTTCAGACCTGGTGTTGTCACTAGTTTATTTATTTACTTAATTTTGCTGGAGTTTAATTGCTTTACAATGTTGTGATGGTTTCTACTCTCCAACGGAGTGAAGCAGCTACATGTATGTGGAAAACCATCTGTACAAACGCAATCACAGCGATATTAGACGGGCCCCTTCCAGAAAACATTGGAACTGGAAGTCCACCTGTGGGAAGACGAATTCTTTTCTTTTTAATTTTTATTTTTGATTGAAGTATACTGGATTTACAGTGTTTCTGGTTATTAGCAAAGTGATTCAGTTATACATATATTCATATATATATTCTTTTTTAGATACTTTTGCTTTATAGGTTATTGCAAGGTGTCAGGTATTGCCCCCTTGGTTATACAGAAGGTCCTTGTTGTTTATCTATTTTATAGCCAATAGTATGTATCAGTTCATCTCAAATTCCAAATTTGTCCTTTCCCCTTAAGGTGGCTTCTTCAACCACCACCCAAACTGAGGACTGTATTTCCTTCTCACAAAAACGTGCTGACATTTCGGGAAATTCACATGCAGACGACAGGGAGCTCCCTGCAGTCCAGCGGTTAGGACTTTGCTCTCTATCTGCCGGGAGCCTGGGTTCAATTTCTGGTCGGAAAGCTAAGACCCCTCAAGCCTTCAGGCGAGCCCCCCCAAAAAATGACAAATAATTTAGACCCAATGGCTACTGATCATACAAACTTTTCTGCTGTTTGCAGTGACGTAGGTGCTCAGGGTATGAAAAGGCTTAAAAGAAAGCTTGCGGAAATCCAGCAGAAAGCCTTGAATATGTATTGTCAAAGGTGATTCCATTTGTTTCTGAGGATGCCTTTGAGTTCTTAAACCTAGCAATATCCAAGGAGCAAAGGGATTATTAGATGAATAAGAAAGGAGTAAAACATATGAATCAGAGGCTTACCACTGGCCAGGCTCTCTGACAGCTTTTATTTGGCTTATACAGTGCTTCTTAACATTTAAATGTTTTCCCTCAACTTAGGCCATAGAAAGGAATGAAATTGTGCCATTTGCAGAGACATGGATGGACCTGGAGACTGTCACACAGTGGTCAGAAAGAGGAAAGCAGCTATCACATATTAACGCATATATATGGAACCTAGAAAAAAGATGAACTTCTTTGCAAAGCAGAAACAGAGACACAGACATAGCAAACTTACGGATACTAAGCGTGAAAGGCCGGGGCAGGATGGATTGACGTATATACACTACCGATACTACGTGTAAAATAGACACCTGATGAGAACCGACTAAACAGCGCAGGCAGCCCTACTCAGCGCTCTGTGACGCCTGAAACAGGAGGGAAGTCCAAACAGAGGGGACATGTGCAAGGCTGGTTCACTCTGCTGCACAGGGGAAACTAACATGACATTTTAAAGCAACTATATTCCAGTGAAATTTTTTTCAAATAATGAAATGAAAATTTTTTTAAATTGGAAAATTCTACATGAAATCCAGATTGCTGCTGCTGCTGCTGCTGCAAAGTAGCTTCTTGGATTTCCTTTAAATAAAAGGATGTCTGGAAAATGAGCACAGGACCCCAGGACAGTAAGCAGCTGGGCTGGGAACAGGCTCCTTCCCTGTCACCCTTGCACAGAAAAGGCTCCTGCCCCTCAGCTTTTTCCCTGGAACCAGCACCCAACCTGGTTGACTGACTTGCATGATTAGTGTGGCTTTTGTGAGCATTTAAGCACTTACAGAGGACTTCCCTGGTGGCTCAGATGGTAAAAGGGTCTGCCTACAATGCGGGAGACCCAGGTTCTATCCCTGGGTGGGGAAGATCCCCTGGAGAAGGCAATGGCAACCCACTCCAGTCCTCTTGCCTGGAAAATCCCATGGATGGAGGAGCCTGGTGGGCTACAGTCCAGGGGGTCCCAAAGAGTCGGACACGACTGAGCGACTTCACTTCCACTCTGAAGCATTTGCAGCCTCTGTTGCAAGCATTAGTAAGGGAATACCAGTGGTGTGTGTCTGGGAACTCTTCACTGTAAAGATTTCAAGATGGCTATTTGTATATATAAATATACAATAGATCAAAAAGCTCCCATGTGTCAGCTGCCAAATCATGTCTATCTGTTTGCAATCCCATGAGTTGTAGCCCACCAAGCTCCTCTGTCCATGGGATTTCCCCAGCAAGAATACTGGAGTGAGTTTCCATGTTCAGAGTTAAATGGCACGGCTTTGATTCTATGTCTGCCCTTAATTAGCTGTGTGCTCTGTAGCAAATTATTTAACCTTTTGGACATGGGTTTCTTCATTAGCAAAACAAAGGTATTGTGTTGCCTTTAGAGTCCCTTGTAAGTCTAGAAGGCTGTGCCTCATATATGGCTAAACCGTAAGAACCATCGGTCAACCTGAGGTCTAAGTCCTCTACCCATGTCCTAGTGACATATTTTCATGCTCAGAGAGAAATGATTTTAACTTCCCCTGAACAGTGAAGTTCTAAGGGAAAAGAGTGCAGAGATCATAGCTCCTTTAGAATATCTCTGAAAAATGAGAGCCTGAATTCAATCCTATCCAATCTTATTCAAAAGAGAGCTGAATATACACACAAGAACAATTCTGTGTGACAGAGATCCACCTATCACGGGTTGAATCGTCCCCACCCCTCCCAATAAAAAGGTGTAAGTCCAACCCCCAGTGTCTCAGAATGATCTAATTCGGAAATTGGGTCTTTACGGAGATAATTAAGTTAAAGTGAGGTGGAGTGGTACAATGAAAGTGTTAGTCGCTCGTGTCCGGCTCTGTGTGACCCCATGGGCTGTAGTCCGCCAGGCTCCTCTGTCCATGGGATTTCCCCGGGGCGAGAATACTGGAGTGGGGTGCCATGCCCTCCCCCAGAGGGACTTCCCAACCCAGACCTTTTGATAAGGATCCAATGTGACTGGCATCCTTATGAAGAGGGGACATTTGGACACAGACAGACACATGTGCAAATTTACAGGAGCACGGAGAATGCCACCTGCATGCCGAGGAATGTCCAAGGCTGTTAGAACCCAGGAGAGAGACATGGAGAAAACCCTCTCTCACAGTCCTCAGGGGGAACCAAGCCTGCCTTGAGCCTGAACTTTCAGTCTCCACAACTATGAAGCGATACATTTCCATATAAGTCTGTGGAACAAGCAGACCCCAGAGATACTGAGACTCAGCTCTAGACCATTGCAACAAAGCGAGTCACAAAAAAAATTTTTGGTTTGTTTCCTAGTGCATATGAAAGTGATGTTTCCACCACGCGTCTGTGCTGAGCTTAGTCACCCAGTCGTGTGTGACTCTGCTGCCTCACGGACTGTAGCCAACCAGACTCCTGTGTTTATGGGGATTCTCCAGATCAGAATACTGCAGTGGGTTGCCGTGACATCCTCCAGGGGATCCTCCCAACCCAGGGATCAAACCCAGATCTCCCGCATTGCAGGCAGATTCTTTACCAGCTGAGCCACAGGGGAAGCCCTGCTTCCACTATTGCAGTCTATTAAGCTTGAAATAGCATTGTATCTAAAGAAATTTACATAACTTAATTAAAATAAATGTTATTGATAAAAAATGCTAACCTTCATCTGAGCCTTCAGTGAGTGATCTTTTTGTAATAGCAACATCAAAGATCACAGATCACCATCACATTTATAATAATAAGGAAAATGAAACATTATGAAACAATGACACAAACATATGAAGAGATGAAATATGTTGGAAAACTGATCCTTGTAGACTTGCTTGATACAGGGTTACCGCAAACCTTCAGTTTATAAAAAATGCTATACCTGCAAAGAGAAATAAAGTGAAGCCTGATGAAAACAGGTATGCCTGCACTTTGTTGCAGGAGCCCCAACAAACTAATATAATACATCCCCTCCCATCCGTTCTTTTGTTGCTGTTGTTCAATCACTAAGTCGTGTCCAGCTCTTTACAACCCCATGGACTGCAGCACACCAGGCTCCCCTGTCCTCCTCTACCTCCTAGAGTTTGCTCAAATTCATGTCCAATGTGTCAGTGATGCTATCTAACCATCTCACCCCCTGCTGCCCCCTTCTCCTTTTGCCTTCAGTCCTTCCAGCATCAAGGTTTTTTCCAATGAGTTGTCTCTTTGTATCAGGTGGCCAAAGTATTGGAGCTCCAGCTTCCACATCAGTCCTTCCAATAAATATTGAAGATTGATTTTCTTTTGGATTGACTGGTTGGATCTCCTTGCAGTCCAAGGGACTCTCAAGTGTCTTCTCCAGGATCACAATCCAAAAGCATCAATTCTTCCATGCTCAGCCTTCTTTATGGTCCAACTCTCACATCCACATACTCACAAGAGTCATTGGCAACCCGCTCCAGTATTACTCCCTGGGAAATACCCTGGACAGAGGAACCTAGCAGGCTACAGTCTATGGGGCTGCAAAAGAGTCAGACAGGACTTAGGGACTACACAACAGCACGAGACATGTTTGTCCGGGGAGGGGGGCAGAGGGAGGGGAAGACCCAGGGCAGAAAGGAAGTAGCATCCTTGTAACCTCAGCAGGAACATGATGCCCACCTTTCAGCAACTGCAGCCCACCAGCTGTTAGCCTCCAGGTGATGAACAGGGGCTGGTATGTCACGGTTCTTACTAACTCTTCTGAATCTTGAAACCGCTTCTTAAACTGAATCCAAGACCAGCTACATAATAAGCAGAATCCAGAGCAAACTGAAAATGCTGGTCCTCTTGTTATGGTGATAGTCCAAGATGTCCTTCAGCAGACGGATGGATAAGAAAGCTGTGGCGCACACACACAGTGGGGTCAGCTCAGCGCAGTCGCTCAGTCGGGTCCAACTCTTTGTGACCCCATGAATCGCAGCACACCAGGCCTCCCTGTCCATCACCAACTCCCAGAGTTCACTCAGACTCACGTCCATTGAGTCCGTGATGCCATCCAGCCATCTCATCCTGGGTTGTCCCCTTCTCCTCCTGCCCCCAATCCCTCCCAGCATCAGAGTCTTTTCCAAGGAGTCAACTCTTCGCATGAGGTGGCCAAAGTACTGGAGCTTCAGCTTTAGCATCGTTCCTTCCAAAGAAATCCCAGGACCGATCTCCTTTAGGATGGACTGGTTGGATCTCCTTGCAGTCCAAGGGACTCTCAAGAGTCTTCTCCAACACCACAGTTCAAAAGCATCAATTCTTCGGCACTCAGCTTTCTTCACAGTCCAACTTTCACATCCATACATGACCACTGGAAAAACCATAGCTTTGACTAGACAGACCTTTGTTGGCAAAGTAATGTCTCTGCTTTTCAATATGCTATCTAGGTTGGTCATAACTTTCCTTCCAAGGAGTAAGCGTCTTTTAATTTAATGGCTGCAATCACCATCTGCAGTGATTTTGGAGCCCAAAAAAATAAAGTGAGCCACTGTTTCCACTGTTTCCCCATCTATTTCCCATGAAGTGATGGGACCAGATGCCATGATCTTAGTTTTCTGAATGTACACAATGGAGTATTACTCAGCTCTTAAAAAGGATGCATTTGAATCAGTTCTAATGAGGTGGATGAAACTGGAGCCTATTATACAGAGTGAAGTAAGCCAGAAAGAAAAACACCAATACAGTATACTAAAGCGTATATATGGAATTTAGAAAGATGGTAACGATAACTCTGTATGCGAGACAGCAAAAGAGACACAGATGTGTAGAACAGACTCTTGGACTCTGTGGGAGAGGGCGAGGGTGGGATGATTTGGGAGAATGGCATTTAAACATGTATACTATCATATGTGAAATGAATCACCAGTCCAGGTTCGATGCATAAGACAAGGTGCTCAGGGCTGGGGCACTGGGATGACCCAGAGGGATGGGGTGGGGAGGGAGGTGGGAGGGGGGTTCAGGATGGGGAACACATGTACCCCCGTGGCAGATTGATGTCAATGTATGGCAAAAACCACCACAATATTATAAAGTAATTAGCTTCCAATTAAAATAAATAAATTTTTTTTGCATATTTCTTTTTTTTAAATTTTAAAATCTTTAATTCTTACATGTGTTCCCAAACATGAACCATATTAAAAAATAAGCCACAAATTAGTTTATGCCTGACAATAGATGGCACTATCCTAGCAGATGTATGTACATCTCTCCTACCAAATATTGTTGAACTCTAGTAACCAGTTTATTCTCATGCGGGGAAAAAATGTTGAGTCCTCCCAAAACAGAGGAAATCCCACCAGCTTCGGGTTCTTCTGATAAGCTGACACCCACATTTATATCAGGACATGTCGTACTTGGTCACAATTACTTGTTTACAAGGCCATCTTCTCTACCAGACTGTGAGTTCTTCAAATTCCTAGACTATGTCTCTCAATCCTTTCTGCTCTAGCATCTGGCAAAATGCCTAGTACATGGTGAGTGTTTAGTAAATATTTGTTAAATGACTAAGCAGAGATTGCTGCTGTATGCAGTCACCTCCATCTAAGCAATCCCCTTCTATCTGCTCATCAGTGATGGGTATTAAATATGAAATGGACTAAAAAGACCCTCATCCAGCTCTACCTGTGAACGATAGCTAAGTGTTCTACTGCGGGTCCATTCTGCTTGTCTGAGCCCTGAGGCTCTGCCTTTTGTCCAGTTTCATGGTCCTTCCATGTCCTTAGTCTCATGGTACACGGTTGCCGAGTGACACGGCACCCTTGTTTCCCTACACTTGGCAACGGGCATCAGCCCTATGGAGCTGAAGATGAGGGACTCCAGGCATGTTTAGCTGGGTCAAGGACAGGCTTCCTGTGAGCATAGTACCCCCTTCCTGTACAAAATGACCCCTTGATGTTCACTTCAAGACTTCACTTTGGGAAGCGGTAAGCTGGAAGGTGATATGCAGCAGAGGCAGCCTGACCTTACCCTTCTGGCTCAAGACTGGCTCTGCAGAGTGAGCTCTGCTGGGTAACTCCAGTCATTGCGATGTGTGCTCCTGCCATCCTGCCTTGCTTGTAGTGCCCTTGTTGATTTGTTTTTGCTGAAAGAGCATCTGATGGCACTTTTAGCTCAGGGTTCATTTCAGATGTGGAAGCAGGGAGAATATTCCTCTGCTGGATGGCTTTGTTGTTTGGTTTTTGAATGGAAGGCTCTGCTACATAAACAGTGCTGTCTGTCTTGATAAAAACTGCTTGCAACACAGGCTGGTGGGCAGGGAGTGTTTCAGTGGTGTCGTGATGTGAGACACTCGCCGTAACATCCAGGGACCCCGTGGTATTCCCACATTGCATCCACTTATCAAGGAAGAGTTTTAAATCACTCTGATGTTAAAGCGATGGGGAAGCAGGGTGAACACCAGAACACAGTTTCATCATTTTGAAAAATGCATCTGGGGTCCCCCCTGAGTTTGGCAATTAAGGGAGGGAAAGCCACATCTTTGTAAAGAAAGTGAGGTAGACTGGGGGTGGAGAGGAAGTTAGGCTCGCTGGATGCGAGGCTCCTTCCTGGGCTTCCGCACCCACATCGGTGGAACAATACAGTCCAGATGGCTCCCATGGGCAGACCAATAAGACAGCACTCTTAAATGACTTGGTGCTGAGCACATAGATGTCCCTTGTGGCTCAGCGGGTACAGCGTCTGTCTACAATTCAGGAGACCAGGTTCGATCCCTGGGTCGGGGAGATCCCCTGGAGAAGGAAATGGCAACCCACTCCAGTGGGTTGGAAAATTGCCTGGAAAATCCCATGGACAGAGGAGCCTGGTGGGCTACAGTCCATGGGGTTGCAAAGAGTCTGACACAACTGAGCGATTTCAGTTTCAAGCACATATTAACTCCTCAGGTTATTATCATAATTAGCCTTGGCTATGGAGTCTGGCATCTTAAGTGGTTTGAATCTTGTTTTGCTCAACATCTACTAATCATATATCCTTGGACATAATGTATCTTTGCCTCAGTTTCCACCTCTATCAAATTGGATAGGAAGTCCTTTTAGAACTGCTGAGCATGAAACGAGTAGGGATCTATGTGAAATATTTGGCAGGGTGCCTGGTATGCAGTAAGCACTCAATAAATATAAACTACTGTTGTTATCATTACTGTTGCTGCTAAGAGTACTCGAAGGGCAGGATCAGTGTTCTCTGGGAAAAGGGAACTAGCCCATTGCAGCCATTTTGAAGATTTTTCTGAGAACCAAAAAGCGAAGAATTGACAATTAGATGATACCCAAGGTACAAAACTTCACAAAATGTTATAATCCTTAAAAAAAACTTTATTTTAAAACGATTTTATATTTACAGATTATCGGCAAAGATAACATAGAGTTGCCGTATACACCTTTCACAACATTCAGTTAACATTTACACAACAAGGGTGCACCGATCTAAAGAAACTGACGCTGGTACAACACCATTAGCTGCGTTACAGATGCTGTTCCAGGGTCACCGGTTTGTCAGCAGCACCCTTTCTTCCACTCCAAGGTCCAATCCAGGGTCCACCTGGCACCAGACTTTGTGTCTCCTCGGCCTCCTCCAATCTGGGACACACCCTCAGTTTATTCCTGTCTTTCATGACCTTGGCCATTTGAAAAATACTGGTCAGATACCTTGAAGATCGTCCCCAGACTGGGGTTTGTCTGATGCTTTCTCATGACTCAGTGGGGTGGTGGAACCTGAGGCAGAACACCACAGAGGTGGGGTGGCTCCGCCGTGCATCAGGTCAGAAGGGCCCCAGGGTCGGTGTGCTCCGTTACTGGTAACACAGTAGCTAGGTCCAGGCCTCACCCAAGCGGAGAAGAAACAATCTCCACCTGGTGGGAGGAGGTGTATCAAAGAGTTCATGGGCATAATAACAACCGGCACAGTAATTAGTACATATTTTAAGGAGAAATCATTTGTGGTGATGCTAAAATTCCTTCTTAAACCTTTGCTCGTTAATTTTTAGCATTTATCAGCATATACAGCAACTTCTACTGTAATGTTCTAGTGGTAATTTTCCATGTCCCTCTGTCGCTCATTCTGTCCACATTTATTAACTGAGATTTCTCTCAAAGGAAGAAATAATCTATCTTATTTATTTATATCAGCATGGATCCATCAGTGTGCATTTTATTTGGGGGCTATAACCCTATACTATATACATAATATTCATTTTATTGGAGGATGGTATTTAGAAACCAAGTTCTGTGTGCTAAATAGGATGTCTCTGCTACAGGTCCCTCTCAGGGAATATATGCATGTATCAGTCAGCTCAGTTCAGTTCAGTCACTCAGTCATGTCCAACTCTTTGCGACTCCATGAAGCGCAGCATACCAGGCCTCACTGTCCATCACCAACTCCCAGAGTTCACCCAAACCCATGTCCATTGAGTCAGTGATGCCATCCAACCATCTCATCCTCTGTCGTCCCCTTCTCCTCCTGCCCTCAATCTTTCCCAGCATCAGAATCTTTTCCAATGACTCAGCTCTTCACATCATGTGGCCAACGTATTGGAGTTTCAGCTTTAGCATCAGTCCCTCCAATGAACACCCAGGACTGATCTCCTTTAGAATGGACTGGCTGGATCTGCTTTCAGTCCAAGGGACTCTCAAGAGTCTTCTCCAACACCACAGTTCAAAAACATCAATTCTTTGGTGCTCAGCTTTCTTTATAGTCCAACTCTCACATCCACACATGACCACTGGAAAAACCATAGCCTTGACTAGATAGACCTTCGTTGGCAAAGTAATGTCTCTGCTTTTTAATATGCTATCTAGGTTGGTCATAACTTTCCTTCCAAGGAGTAGTGTCTTAATTTTATGGCTGCAGTCACCATCTGCAATGATTTTGGAGCCCAAAGAAATTGTCTGTCACTGTTTCCACTGTTTCCCCATCTATTTGCCATGAAGTGATGGGTCCAAATGCCATGATCTTCGTTTTCTGAATGTTGAGCTTTAAGCCAACTTTTTCACTCTCCTCTTTCACTTTCATGAAGAGGCTCTTTAGTTCTTCACTTTCTGCCAGAAGGGTGATGTCATCTGCATATCTGAGGTTATTGACATTTCTCCCGGCAATCTTGATTCCAGCTTGTGCTTCTTCCAGCCCAGCGTTTCTCATGATGTACTCTGCATAGAAGTTAAATAAGCAGGGTGACAATATACAGCCTTGACGTACTCCTTTTCCTATTTGGAACCAGTCTGTTGTTCCATGTCCAGTTCTAACTGTTGCTACCTGACCTTCACACAGGTTTCTCAAGAGGAAGGTCAGGTGAAAAAGATGGGAACATGCATGTATTCTAATTCTATACATACACTCATATATGCATCCAAATTTTATTTTCATATCTAACTATATGCCTACTGGCATTTGGGGTAGAAGGGATACTTGTAGGCGTCTGGTCGAGTCCCTTCACTGTTCACCTGAAACCACCACAACGTTGTTAACGGACTACACTGCAATACAAAATAAAAAGAACTAAAGGGAAAAACCCCTCAAAATCAGTTATGATTTTGAGTTCAAACTGTTATCTCTGAATCTTATCTAGAAAAATAGGATTCATTGGCTTTCCCCTTATTTGTTTGTAAGCTTCTTTCTCTGGCAGTGAGAAATCTGGCATTTGATTTCTATTGATACAATTTCTTTGTTAGTTTCAGAATTGCTAACCCATGCCCCTATGAGAAACTCAACCACAGTAAATAAATAACTCACGTACAGTTTGGTCTGCAGGCCTAAATCACCTAGTTTAAATGCTGTTTTCCAAAGGTACATAGGTCAACTCCTTTCTTCTCTAGTCACTTTTAGGAATTATGTCGCGTATTTATTTATCACAGTCTGTGTTCCCTCTTGACGTCCACTGACATCTTGGCTATTTTATTTAATTCGCATAAGTAAAATTCATCCTTTGTGATGTCCATTTCTATGAGTTTTGACAAATGCATAGAATCATACATCTCCATCACGATACCACTCAAAACATTGCCCACCAATTTCCCTCCTGCTGATCCTTTGAGTCAGCGCCTCCCTCACTCACCCACCAAAGATCTGCTTTCCGTGTCTATACTTTTCTTTTTCTAGAATGTCATATAAATGGAGTCACACAACACACAGACTTCTGTATCTGCCTTCTTTCATTTAAGGAAATTCATTCCTAACTCATTCATGCTGTTGCATGAAGCAAGAGTTGGTTCCCTTTATCCCTAAGTGATAAAAGTGATACACTTCCCTGGTGGCTTAGACGGTAAAGCGTCTTGCTTACACTGTGGGAGACCTGGGTTCAGTCCCTGGGTTGGGTAGACCCTCTGGAGAAGGAAATGGCGACCCACTCCAGTACTCTTGCCTGGAAAATCCCATGGACAGAGGAGCGTGGTGGGCTGCAGTCCATGGGGTCGCAGAGAGTCAGACACGCCTGAGCGACCTCACTTTTCACTTTACCATGGAGTAGTATTCCAGTCTATGGATGTACTGCAGCTTCTTTCTTCATCCTCCTGTCGAAAGAAGACTGGGCTATTTCCATTGTTCAGCAATTATATTTAAAGTGTTTATAATGTTCACACACATTTTTTGTATGACTATAAGTTTTAGATTCACTTGATTAAATACTTGATAAACAAAAGTGAGATTGGTTAATCATTTAATAAACTCATGTTTAACTTCATAAGAAACTGCCCAACTGCTTTCCACAGTGGCTGTACCACCTTGCATTCCGCTAGAGCTAGAGGGTTCATTGCTGTGCAGCCTTAGCAGCGTTTGAAATTGTTGATTTTGTTTTGTCTTAGCTGTTCTAATGTAAAGGTATCTCATTGTGATCTTAATTTGTATTTCCCTAAAAGCTAACTTTGACCTTGAACATATTTTCATATGCTTCCTTGCCCTCTATGTATCCCCTTTAGCAAAGTGCCAGTTCAGATCTTACCCATTTTTTAAGTGGGTTATTTGATTTTGTTTTGTTGAGGTTTAAGATTTTTGGATATTTTCTTGCTTTAAGTGTCTTGTCAGTTATGCGTTTTACAAATGGTTCACCCCACAGTACGGCCTATCTTTCCATTCTCTTAACGTCACCACACACACGTTGGTGCGCACAATGCACACTGAGGTCAAACGAACTGAAACATTGGGATTTGGAGCCAGGAAATGATTATTGAAAGGGCAAGTAAGAAGAACAAGTGGCTTGTGCTCAAAAAACCCAGGACTCCTCAAAGGTTTTCAGAGAGAAGCTTTTATAGGCAACATTTTGGTGAGGGCCTCAGGATGCATGACTTCCTTCTGACTGGTTGGTGGAGAGCTAACAGGACCATGCTCCGAGAATCTTGTGCTCAGTCTGAAGTTAACCATCCTCCTCCTTGTGAGGAAGGGTGCATTTTGCAGAATATCGCAGAGAAATCGTGTGTATCTTCTTTGGGGAGGAGCCGGGCCTTGCCCGTGGCTGCACTGTTGCTTCCGGGCTGCGCCTCCTTTGTTCCTGCAGTGTCCTCGCTTCCCTGATGAGCAGCTGTTTAAATCTTCTCTTGGGCACGCAGGAAAGTCTAGGAGTCTGAAATCATTATCCTTCAGGTACAAAACCACGGTCTTTGGACCCAGAAAGGCAAAAGTGGGTCTCTTGTTCAGTTTCATCAACAGTTTCAGTCACAGAGTAAAAGTTTATAATTTTCATAAAGTTCAGTTTAACAATTTCTTTTTCTTTTTTCAGTTTAGTCTCTCAGTCATGTCCGACTCTTTTCAACCCCATGGACTGCAGCACACCAGGCTTCACTGTCCATCAACAACTCCCAGAGCTTGCTCAGACTTAAGTCCATGGAGTCAGTGATGCCATCCAGCCATCTCATCCTCTGTCGTCCCTTTCTCCCACCATCAATCTTTCCCAGCATCAGGGTCTTTTCCAATGAGTCAGTCCTTTGCATCAGATGGCCAAAGTATTGGAGTTTCAGCTTCAGCATCAGTCCTTCCAGTGAATTTTCAGGATGGATTTCCTTAAGGAAATCATGTGCTTTTGGTTTCGAAACTAAAAATCTCTCCTCCAAACCCAGGGTCATATCAATTTTCCTCTGGGAGCTTCATAGTTTTATATCTGGCCTTTAAGTCAATGATCCATTTTTGAGTTATTTTCATATAATCTTGGAGGCATGCATCAATCTTCCTTTTATTTTATTCTTGCATGGGGCTATCAAGTTTTTCCTCACCATTTGTTGAAAAGACTATCTCCGCTACATAAAATTGCCTTTGCATATTTGTGTAAAAATGTGTTGACAGTGTTCACAAGCGTCTGCCTCTTAGTTTCCTGGTCTGCTGCGCATCCTTTCTGCCAGCACCGCCCTGTGCGAGGCGCCTGCTCCCGATGACGGCCTTGTTTCTCTGGAGTGTCTTTTACTTGCCTTTGTATATGTCTCATAATTTTGGTTGTAATTTGTTCATCTAGTGTAAAACAGTAAATACTGAGGTAAATATCCTTTGTGTTTGGAGATGAGCACAGATTTCATCCTGGGAGGCTTTTCGCATGAGATTTGTGTCACCTATTCAGGAGTTTGTTATTTCTGTGGTTACTCTCATCCCACCTCAGCCTTCATACATGTGTCCCCAGGGAATCTGAAACCGTGTAGCTCACACTGGGACCTGAACCCATGGTCTTTTCCCTGAAATCACATCTGCTCTCAGGATTCAGAACTTCTAGTGAAATTCAGGTTTTTGATGTCTCCTTGTAGAAAGAATTCATTGAGCGCACCAGGCCCAAGCATCCAGTATCAGTACGGGGAGAGAGGGAGGGGGGTTCAGGATGGGGAACACGTGTACACCTGTGGTGGATTCATAATGATGCATGGCAAAACCAATACAATAGTGTAAAGTAATTAACCTCCAATTAAAATAAATAAATTTTTATTT
Source organism: Budorcas taxicolor (assembly GCF_023091745.1). Classification (NCBI taxonomy): domain Eukaryota; kingdom Metazoa; phylum Chordata; class Mammalia; order Artiodactyla; family Bovidae; genus Budorcas; species Budorcas taxicolor. The sequence goes on along the minus strand of NC_068910.1, from coordinate 219,772,330 downwards.
TAAAAAAAGAAAATTCACTGAAAGAAAAAGTGATATGTAAGAAATGAATTTATTCCAGGGGAAACACACTCCACACAGGGTGGGCCATTGCAGAATGGTTAGTTTCCACAGCCTGGGTAATTTCATAGGCTGATGAAAAACAGCAGAAAGCAGAGCACTGAAGAATCGATGCTTTTGAACCGTGGTGCTGGAGAAGACTCTTGAGGGTCCCTTGAAAAGCGAGAAGATCAAAACAGTCAATCTTAAAGGAAATCAACCCTGAATACTCTTTGGAAGGACTGATGTGGAAGTTGAAGCTCCAGTACTTTGGCCACCTGATTCAAAGAACTGACTCATTGGAAAAGACCCTGATGCTGGGAAAGATTGAAGGTGGGAGAAGAAGGGGATGGCAGAGGATGAGATAGTTGAATGGCATCACTGACTCAGTGGACATGAACTTGGGCAAACTATAGGGAATGATGAAGAACAGGGAACCCTGGTGCAGTCCATGGGGTCCCAAAGAGCCAGACATGACTTGGTGACTTAACAACAACAACGCTTTCATAGGCTGATGAGTGGGAGGATCATTGCAACTATTCCAGGAATTGGGCCACCACCCACTTGTTGGCCTTTGACAGTCAGCCTCAGAACAGTCATGGTGCTGGTGATGAGTCAGGAGGTAGATGGGGCCTCCCTATTGTAAAGCAACTGGAGATTTATTCCCTATAGACTGAAATTCCAAAATGAGAATAGCAGGACAATTAAAAGAGGAGGCTGGGCGCTGCCCAGACCATGTATTTCTCATTCTCAAAGTCAGGAGAGCTCCCCAGGCACACACGCGCACAAAGGCTCCTTGGAGGTCAAAGGGGGAACAATGTCAAGGGATGCTCTACCCATGCACCTTTGCCATAGAATCCATCTTGTCTAAGAGACGTACCCATAGACATGGAAGGATTCTGAGATATACCAAATATGGACTGTGGGCCAGGCAAATCAAAATGACTGACCAAAGGAAAACTGGAAGAAATGAGTGATACAACTCAGCAACATGGGGACTCTCCCTCCTAGTCTGCCCATGTCTGCCACACATGCTGTAGTCTTTTTCCTCTTTATAAATCTATAACTTGCTTCACTACTTTCTGTCTTACTGGACATTCTTCTCTGCAAAGCTAAAGGGACAGGGCCCTTGTCAGTGATCACCGGTCTACTGGCTACAATCTGGTGCTTTCACCCCCCAGACCCAGCTTCAGTCTCCAGTTTGAACTCCAAGCCCAACTCCAAGCCATTGCAGGCCAAGAGCACCTGAGATCAGGGGCATCAGAGGCCCATGGGTACATCTTATCAATAGAGTTCAGTTCAGTCGCTCAGCTGTGTCCGACTCTTTGCGACCCCAGCACTGCGGCACACCAGCCCGACCCTGTCCAACACCAACACCTAGAGCATGCTCAGACTCATGGCCATCAAGTCAGTGACGCCATCCAGCCATCTCCTCTCTGTCGTCCCCTTCTCCTCCTGCCCTCAGTCTTTCCCAGCATCAGGGTCTTTTCCAATGAGTCAGCACTTCACATCAGATGGCCAAAGTATTGGAGTTTCAGCTTCAGCATCAGTCCTTCCAATGAATTTCAGGACTGATTTCCTTTACGATTGACTGGTTTGATCTTCTTGCCATCCAATGGACTCTCAAGAGTATTCTCCATCACCATGGTTCTAAACCATCAATTCTTTGATGCTCAGCTTTCTTTATAGTCCAACCCTCACATTGATACATGACTTCTGGAAAAAAAACATACTTTAACTAGATGGACCCTTTGATGGCAAAGTAACGTCTCTGATTTTTATTATGCTATCTAGGTTGGTTATACCTTTTCCTCCAAGGAGCAAGTTGGAGCCTTTAATTTCAAGGCTTCAGTCACCATCTGCAGTGATTTGGGAGCCCAAAATATTAAAGTTTCTCATTGCTTCCATTGTTTCCCCATCTATTTCCCATGAAGTGATGGGACCAGATGCCATGATCTTAGTTTTCTGAATGTTGAGCTTTAAGCCAACTTTTTCACTCTCCTCTTTCACTTTCATCAAGAGGCTCTTTGGTTCTTCTTCACTTTCTGCCATAAGGGTGGTGTCATCTGCATATCTGAGGTTATTGATATTTCTCCTGGCAATCTTGATTCCAGCTTGTGCTTCTTCCAGCCCAGCATTTCTCATGATGTACTCTGCATAGAAGTTAAATAAGCAGGGTGACAATATACAGCCTTGACGTACTCCTTTTCCTATTTGGAACCAGTCTGTTGTTCCATGGCCAGTTCTAACTGTTGCTTCCTGACCTGCATACAGGTTTCTCAAGAGGCAGGTCAGGTGGTCTGGTATTCCCTTCTCTTTCAGAATTTTCCACAGTTTATTGTGATCCACACAGTCAAAGGCTTTGGCATAGTCAATAAAGCAGAAATAGATGTTTTTTGGAACTCTCTTGCTTTTTCGATGATCCAGTGGATGTTGGCAATTTGATCTCTGGTTCCTCTGCCTTTTCTAAAACCAGCTTGAACATCTGGAAGTTCATGGTTCATACTATTGAAGTCTGGCTTGGAGAATTTTGAGCATTACTTGCTAGTATGTGAGAATAGTGCAATTGTGCAGTAGTTTGAGCATTCTTTGGCATTGCCTTTCTTTGGAATTGGAATGAAAACTGACCTTTTCCAGTCCTGTGGCCACTGCTGTGTTTTCCAAATGTGCTGGCATATTGAGTGCAGCACTTTCCCAGCATCATCTTTCAGGATTTGAAACAGCTCAACTGGAATTCCATCACCTCCTCTAGCTTTGTTCGTAGTGATGCTTTCTAAGGCCCGCTTGACTTCACATTCCAGGATGTCTGGCTCTAGATGAGTGATAACACCATATTGGTTATCTGGGTCATAAAGATCTCTTTTGTACAGTTCTGTGTATTCTAGCCACCTCTTCTTAATATCTTCTGCTTCTGTTAGGTTCATATCATTTCTGACTTTTATTGTGCCCATCTTTGTATGAAATATTCCCTTGGTATCTCTGATTTTCTTGAAGAGATCTCTAGTCTTTCCCATTCTATTTTTCTCCTCTGTTTCCTTGCACTGACCACTGAGGAAGCTTTCTCATCTCTACTTGCTGTTCTTTGGAACTTTGCATTCAGATGGTTGTGTCTTCCCTTTTCTCTTTGCCTTTGGTTTCTCTTCTTTTCTCTGCTATTTGTAATGCCTCCCGAGACAACCATTTTGTCTTTTTGCATTTCTTTTCTTGGGGATGGTCTTTATCCCTGCCTCCTGTACAATGTCACGAACCTCCATCCATAGTTCATCAGGCACTCTGTCTATCAGACCTAATCCCTGAAATCTATTTGTCATTTCCACTGTATAATCATAAGGGTTTTGATTTAGGTCATACCTGAAAGGTCTAGTGGTCTTCCCTACTTTCTTCAATTTAAGTCTGAATTTGGCAATAAGAAGTTCATGATCTGAGCCACAGTCAGCTCCAGGTCTTGTTTTTGTTGACTGTATAGAGCTTCTCCATCTTTGGCTGCAAAGAATATAATCTATCTGATTTCGGTGTTGACCATCTGGTGATGTCCATGTGTAGAGTCATCTCTTGTATTGTTGGAAGAGGGTGTTTGCTATGACCAATGCATTCTCTTGGCAAAACTCGATTAGCCTTTGCCCTGCTTCATTCTGTACTCCAAGGCCAAATTTGCCTGTTACTGCAGGTGTCTCTTGACGTCCTACTTTGGCACTCCAGTCCCCTATAATGAAAGAACGTCTTTTTTTGGTGTTAGTTCTAGAAGGTCTTGTAGGTCTTCATAGAACCATTCAGCTTTAGCTTCTTCAGGATTACTGGTCAGGGCATAGACTGGTATTACTGTGATATTGAATGGTTTGCCTTGGAAACAAACAGAGATCATTCTGTCATTTTTGAAATTGTACCCAAGTACTGCATTTTGGACTCTTTTGTTGACTATGATGGTTACTCCATTTCTTCTGTGGGATTCCTGCCCACAATAGTAGATATAATGGTCATCTGAATTAAATTCACCTATTCCAGTCCATTTTAGTTCACTGATTCCTAAACTGTCAATGTTCACTCTTGCCATTTCCTGTTTAACCTCTTCCAATTTGCCTTGATTCATGGACTTAACATTCCAGGTTCCTATCCAACATTGCTCTTTACAGTTGTGACTCCCCTTTCCCAGACAAACCCATGAAGGAAACTTTGAACAACAGAGAGCTGGAAACATCAGGGAGGTTTCCAACAGATGATCAGTGGCAAGAGCAAGTGTTCATTTTAGAAACACATGGAGACTGGTTTGGAGTGAGGTAAGATGCGGAAGCTCTTGAAGTAGTGCAAGAGAGCAGGGTAAAAGGAAAAGTAATTATCTGTAAGCTGGTATCATACTTTCTCTTAGGGAGGGAACTGTCTTTGTTCAGAAAAATCCCTTGACAAGTCATCTAGTTGTGAAAAGATAGACTCAGAAAAGAGGAGAACAAAAAAATAAAATGCTGAATTTCTCGATGGAATCAGAGAAGCACACGTGGACCTGTGTTGCTGGAACTGATGAGAATGCGAACGAGAGATGGGCACGCAGACCTGCCCAGGGAGGGCAGGGCGCCCGGTGGGGAGCTGGGAAGGGCGACATTCCCGTGGCAGGGGCGGGTGGGGGGGGGGGGCGGGATTGTCTACGTGATCCTTGGGGGTGAGGATTTCTAAAATGCTCATGGAAGGTGACTGGTTTCTATGATGAAAACACTCCCAATGGCCCTGAATCTTCAATAAGATTAGCCGGTATACAGGAAAGGGAGGGTTTTAGGGAGTGGTGATTGGGGTGGGGGTACGAGGGAATCTCAGAGAGAGGTTGCTTCCATCCAGTGCCTAACAGCAGAGGTCTCAAAAGCAGGGTCAGAGAAGGCCCTAAACCGAACAGATCCTGGGAAAGCACGCATCCCACTCCTGATCCAAGCACAACTGAAGCTCCCAAAGGCAAGCACCGGGCTTTACACACGTCAGAGATTCGGGTTTTTGAGAGAGAGTGACCTCAGCTAGCCCTTGCATTCAGTCAGAGCTGCGTTCCCATGGCCAGGAGCAGGGCGACGCTTGGGGACGATGCATCTGTTGTATATATTATCTAATTTAAAGGAATGTTAATATATGCATTTTACATATATACTTTGATAAAGGCACAGCAAACTGAGTGTGTCAAAATAAGGTGTTTTGGTCTCCAACTTCTACCATTAACAGAAAGCGACAGAGTTAGATCAATGTAGTCAAACCACTTGGAATTCTCTAAGAACATCATTGCATATCTACAAAAGCAAAAATACAGCTGAGGTTACTATCAGGGAATGTTACTGTGGAAAAACATAATGTATAATTAAGAACTACGTTTAAAATGGCATCAGTCTCCTCCAGCAGGAAAACTGGACATTTTCATGAAAGCAGAGAGGAGGAGTGGGCGAGCCCAGGCAGACTGGGGCCATCGTGCTTGGAGCCACCGCTCCCAGGGAGAACCTTACAGAGACACTTAAGTCCCACCACACATATCACTTACAAAAGGCAAATTGGGCATAAAACGCCAATTATTTTGCACCTGAGACGCAAAAGCAAGACATATTACAAACAAGTGTATTTTGGGAGATTCTTTCAAAACAGTTAATCACTAACTTTGGCTCATAGTCTGTTGTACGAACTTCAGTACCAAACAAGAGGCAGTTGGAGTTACTGTCAACAACAGAAGCGCCACATGAGAAAGTCAGAGATTTAAGAGAAAGCCTCCTGCACATTTATACTGTAGGGATATGTCTTATAAACAAGGCAGAAAATGTCACTAAAAACTTAAGGCGTTATTCTTGGAAATATTCACGTTCACATTGTCTTGTTTTCTGGGGTTTTTTTCCTCCAAAATATCTCCTGCCCTTTACTGAGACTAACGTGGAGAATGATATTCCCTGAATTCCCTTGAATCTGATATGTAATAAGGATGAAACACCGGTATCAATTCAAGTATGTTGGAAAGAGAGCATTGTTTAAATTAATCCTAACAAACTTCATTTCTTTAGTTATCTATGTTCATTTGGTTCCTCCAGAAGCAGACCCTGACATGGGGATTTGAGTGCAAGTTAAATATTTGGAACATAACCCAGAAAACTCTGTTAAAGGAGAGGAGAAGACAGACACAAAGGAGGAAAGGGCCCTGAAGGGCGCATTGCCCAGGAGGCAGTCACCGTGGACAGCAGAGCCCACATGGCTGAGAGCCCTGGGGACAGGGTGGAGCCCACCGCTCAGTTTCCCCAACTGAGGGGCCAGGGGCTCACGTCGACTCCTCCTGTGTCTGCTGAGAAGGGCCTCTGGGAACATGGGCTGCAAATTGCCCCAGGCCTGAGCCATCCCTCCTCCGGGGAGCAGACGAGCCCTTTGGAGACAGTTGAGCATGCTTGCCTGGGAGGCTTTGCGAGCTTGTGGAGGTAAATCCTGGCAGGACGTATGAAGGGCCACCACAGCACGCTTGATGTCCCTGGAGCATCACTCATATGTGAATCGGGAACTGTGGAATGAAAGGGATGTCGAAATAGTAAGTCGAGTCCTTTGTCCAGATGGTTCTGACGCCATCAGCCTGGTATAGGATACTGTGCTTTTGGGGTGAGCACCTTACACTCTTTCAGGAAGGGAGAAAAGGAAGAATTGTAAGTGCTGCCAGCTGAGCTCACATGAAATGCGTGCAGCTGTGTCTCACGAAATGAGGGAAGGAGAGTGTAGAATGGCAGTGACGTCTGATAGGAAGGGTGACAAAAGTGAGAAGGGGCAGAAACAGCCCATTTGGGGTGTCTGCTCCCCAGCCTTGCCCTCAGGACTCATGCCCCACTTGGTGGTTATAGGAGAAACTGCACTCCCTCCAAGAAAGGTGGTCTTTCTGGCAGCACTGTGTGGTTCCGAGGCTGTGAAGACCCCTGGGAGGCCAGCGCTTTAGCAGGATGAGTGAGGGCTGGCAGACCCGAGAGCTGGGGGGCAGGCCCCCAGTGCGAGCATCAGAAGCCCACGGGAGGGGCACTCGCACCCGCCTCCATGGCCAGAGCAAGGAATCCACCCAGACGGCTTCACAGGTGACGTATCACCAACGGAGGAAATTTTAACACGTGCAAGAAATGTTCATACACATCAGAAATACTGCCAACTACTCTTGGAAATAACTAGAGAAGCCTTGGAGAGGGTGTGGGATTGCACAGGAGCTGAGCAGAGAAATGGGCAGGTATCACCAGGGAGTAAAAACCAGACATGGGTTGTGGGTTCTGTGGGGACATCAGATGAACCAGGCTTGGAGAGAAGTTCATGGATGGGAGAAATAGGACATGAGTGAGAAGCCCAGTGAGGCTCTGGAATGGCGATGGGCAAAGATGGAGTCCTTCAAAGATGCTGATCAAGCTCCTAATACGTGTCAGGCAGCATTCCACACATTCAGGCCGCACTGCACAAGAATCTCCTTATTCTTATGGAGCTTAGAGTTTAAAGCAACAAATGCAAAGAAATAGAGGAAAACAATAGAATGAGAAAGACTAGAGATCTCCTCAAGAAAATTAGAGATACCAGGAACATTTCATGCAAACATGGGCTCAATAAAGGACAGAAATGGTATGGACCTAACAGAAGCAGAAGATACTAAGAAGAGGTGGCAAGAATACACAGAAGAACTGTACAAAAAATATCTTCACGACCCAGATAATCATGATGATGTGATCACTCACCTAGAGCCAGACATCCTGGAATGTGAAGTCAAGTGAGCCTTATGAGGCATCACTACAAACAAAGCTAGTGGATGTGATGGAATTCCAGTTGAGCTGTTTCAAATCCTGGAAGATGATGCTGTAAAAGTGCTGCACTCAATATGCCAGCAAATATGGAAAACTCAGCAGAGGCCACAGAACTGGAAAAGGTCAGTTTTCATTCCAATCCCAAAGAAAGGCAATGCCAAAGAATGCTCAAACTACTGCACAATTGCACTCATCTCATATGCTAGTAAAGTAATCCTCAAAATTCTCCAAGCCAGGCTTCAACAGTACATGAACCATGAATTTCCAGATGTTAAAGCTGGAGTTAGAAAAGGCAGAGGAACCAGAAATTGTGAACATCTGTTGGATCATCAAAAAAGCAAGAGAGTTCCAGAGAAATGTTTACTTCTGCTTTATTGACTACACCAAAGCCTTTGACTGTGTAGATCACAACAAACTGTGGAAAATTCTGAAAGAGATGAGAATACCAGGCCACCTGACCTGCCTCCTGAGAAATCTGTATGCAGGTCAAGAAGCAACAGTTAGAACCGGATATGGTACAACAGACTGGTTCCAAATCTGGAAAGGAGGATGTCAAGGGTGTATATTGTCACCATGCTTATTTAACTTATATGCAGAGTACATCATGAGAAACGGTGGACTGGAAGAAACACAAGCTGGAATCAAGATTGCCGGGAGAAATATCAAGAACCTCAGATATGCAGATGACACTATCCTTATGGCAGAAAGTAAAGAAGAACCAAAGAGCCTCTTGATGAAAGTGAAAGAGGAGAGTGGAAAATGTGGCTTAAAGCTCAACATTCAGAAAATGAAGATCATGGCATCCAGTCTCATCACTTCATGGGAAATAGATGGGGAAACAGTGGAAACAGTGACAGACTTTATTTCTGGGGCTCCAAAATCACTGCAGATGATAACTTCAGCCATGAAATTAAAAGATGCTTCCACTTTGGAAGAAAAGCTATGATCAAACTAGACAGCATATTAAAAAGCAGAGACATTACTTTGCCAACAAAGGTCCGTCTAGTCAAGGCTATGGTTTCTCCAGTGGTCAAGTATGGATGTGAGAGTTGGACTATAAAAAAAGCTGAGCATAGAAGAATTGATGCTTTTGAACTGTGGTGTTGGAGAAGACTCTTGAGAGTCCTTTGGACTGCAAGGAGATCAAACCAGTCCATTCTAAAGGAGATCAGTCCTGGGTGTTCATTGGAAGGACTGACGTTGAAGTTGAAGCTCCAATACTTTGGCCACCTGATGTGAAGAACTGACTCACTGGAAAAAACCCTGATGCTGGGAAAGATTGAAGGCGGGAGGAGAAGGGGATGACAGAGGGTGAGATGGTTGGATGGCTTCACCAACTCTGATGGACATGAGCTTGAGCAAGCTCTGGGAGTTGGTGATGGACAGGGAGGCCTGGCGTGCTGCAGCCCATGGTGTCACACATGCCTGAGAGACTGACCTGAACTGCGCGCGATATCTGCATGCTACTAGACAGCTTTTTCTACTTTTAAAAACATCTTTATCGGTTATCAGTAATTATCTTTTAACATTATCGTCTTAGGACCAGGAAATACAGATTTTACCTACAGAAATGTCCAAAGATGAACATTTCTGTGTCAAAATTTAATACGCCAAGGTCTTCATTAGTCTACGCCACTCTCAGAAGTTGCGTCCTGTGTGGTGGCGTGTGACACCCTGGCCATTGTGACTCAAAGGAGAGTCTGCTCAGGAGCTTCTGCTAAATGAGCTTCCTTCCTGATGAAAAGACAATTAAGGAGAAACGTCCTCTTTTCTGCCTCCCCATGAGCTTCTATGCGAACATGGGGTCCAGGACAACAGAGACCAAATTACTTCTATGAGGAAACAGAGAAGAAATGCCAACAGCCCGTGGCTGGAGCATGGACAGACAGGAAGAGCCTGGGCTGTTAGTATCATCTTTGAGCCACTGACTTAGTAAATCCTGGAGTTGCTCCTGTTTTTGAGCATATAAATTCTTCTCATTGTTTAATCCACTTCTAATGGCATATTCTGTTACTTGCAGCCAAAAGCACGTTATCTGATGGACTTGGTGAGTTTACCAAAGGGTCAATCATCTTTCAAACGTTGGTACCAAATGTTCAGAACTGCCAGGGCTCATATCACTGAAAGCAGCAATGTTGTTTCTTGACCCAAAGTAAATCTGTGGGTGTCAAAGTATTCCATAGACTGATTTTACCTGCTTTATTCTCATTCCTCATGAAATACAAACCTTATAGTTTTCTCCACTGAGCTAAAAAACCGTAGATTGGATACTAAATATGCTGATTGATTTATTTTTAATAATGCAAAAAAATAAAAGTAATTGAAGCCCAAATACTTTAGTAGACAGCTATCAGAATTCCCTGTGGGGAAGTGTCCTTTGTAGCAATTTATCTACCACAGGGCACATCATCCTTCGTCACACACTCTTAAGGTGCAGAGAACACCCTTTCCACGTGTCTGCCATGCTTCTCCTCCAACAGGGTTCCCCCACCAACGACTTCCTCCGGGGGGGGGGGGGGGAAATCTGCCAGAGTCACTTAATGTGGGAAGCACCACAAGGCAGTAAGCAAACTTCAACTATACCCTGACCAAACTGCTTTTACAGTGTGTTTACATCCCTGTAAATAACAGACGCATGCTTAACACCCTCCTTGGAAAGGTATGTTTAAAAAATGAGTCAGTTTCTCTCACTGTCAGATTTCACTGTTATCTTGTGAAGACCTTTCAAGACTTTTCCCATATAAACTATGTCAGGAGAAATCTTGAAATTTATCACCCGATCTGAATTGCAGATGACAAATGGCCTGGCTTTCCCATCATTCCAATGTTGTCAATTTGGCCTTCCTCCTCCCTGATTCAGGACAGACAGTGGGACTCCAGACTCAGGCCTGCATTAAGTATCACGTCCAGTAAATGAATTTATTTCCTTTACCAATATCATTGCATCAGGGAGACTCGGGGGGCACACTGGCTTGGAAGAACATTCCTGGTAACTGCAGATATTTCCATTTCCTTCCTGTAGTCCCAATAAAGATGAAATTTAAAAAGAGAAGAAAGAACCAATGAAGACCGAAGGAATGCAGCTTGGTCTGGTTTAGAATCCCCTCCACATTTCACACAAATTCACCGGATGGTAAAAATCCAGCACTTACAGGAATGGGAGGGTGTGGAGCCAACGACCCTCCACCTGCACACCTCTCCCAGCACCAGGAAGCTCTCGGGTGATACCCAGGGAGGGGTCCCTGATGCTGGGTGCCAGGCCCTCGATGCAATTTACTGCCTTCCTGAAAGCTTCCCTCCTCGATGTGGAGATCACACCTCCTCACCTTCCTCCTCCAGGAGCTTTGTTAACTTGCTGGATTTGTTTTCCCCTGCTTAGTTCATCAGAAACGCTCTGCCGCCACGGAGCACCTCGCGGAAGAGCAGATGCGGCCGGGAGCACCTGGGGACTGCTGCGGTCTGGACGCCAGGGCCCGTCACTTATCACCCCCTCACCACCCTCCCCTCTGTCACGTCGCCACCTGTGCTTCGCATGTTCCCAAGATTCCTTGGGAAACAAGTGCAGCGAGTGGCATCCAGGAGGCTCTCTGATTCCTGCGCAGTGACAAGCCCTCCCTTCCATCCCTGCCTTCCAACGTGCTAATTGTAAATGCAGAAACCAAGAAATGCCTCCCGAAAGCACAGGCTTGAAACTCAACGCAGACGAAGGGGCAGCAGCTGCCAGGACGCCAACACTCAGATTTCAGTCCGAGGCACGCCGTGGAAGTGACGGCAGGCTCCCGGCTCCCCTTGTCTTCAAGGCAGAATTGGTCCCAGCGGGAGACCACCCCTGAGTCTGAGGGCCCAGCCATGTGAGGTTTCTCAGGCTCTTACAATTATTAAAACACCTGTGCTAAATAACCTCCTCCAGGATAAAGTGGTCCTGGATCTCTGAAATGACTCATTTCTTAACAAGGCGGCTTTATTGATTGCGTCTCTCCATCAGCAGGAGAACAGGGAGGAAAAGCAGGTTCGGAACGTCTTGAAGTTTTTTCTCACCTGCGTTGCAAGGCATGATACATCTGCTTTGAAACCCTTCTTCTCCTGCAACGCTAGTGAAAACCAACCCAGATTTAAATGGCACTAAAAAGGCAACCGTAGGCAGCCCAAGGAAGAGAAGGTACTGTTTATTTGGATTGAGAGCTGAATGGAAAGAGAATTTCTTCCTAACATCAGATGCTTTGGAGAAAAGATAATTCAGGGAGGAACCATGCAGGAATGACAGAAATGCAGTTTTAAGTGAATAAACTTCCTCCTGCTTTTCAAGATGTGCCGAGTGCCCATGTCATATGCTTAGTTTATTTTAAAGCAGCTGGTCACTTAAATTGAAAATCACACAGATGGATGAAAAGTTCTCCCGGGATTAGGAAATGTCTCTTAAAGACCCACGGCCACATGGGCCGTCAGCGAGGATGGGGCTTCAGCCGCTCTGCCCACAAGCCCGCAGACTCCTACTGTCCAGGTAGAGGTCTGGCTGGAAGTGGGTTTGATTCCTTCAGATACAGTTCCTTCTTCAGTGAGGGTCTCTTCCCTAAGCAGTAGGGCTCAATTCAGGCACGGGCATGTTATACAGGAACTGATGCAGGGAACGTTCCAGGTTCTAAGGAAATCCAGGTCTTGCTTAATCTCTGAAATTTCCTGAAGCCTTGAAAGAGCCCTGGACCAGCATCACCCCAGGGCTGTCTCTGCCAGGACTTGGGGAGGGTTCCGAGACCAGCGATAGCTGCACCCACACCTGACATTCCTGAGCATCCCTAGACTGAGGATCAAACCTGACCAAGCCCGATGGAACCCAGCAGCGCAACCCCTGACTCACTGCTACACCAGCACAGTCTAGAAACACACAAGTGGATGCCACGAGCACATTGGAAACCTGCTCTCAAGCGACCTCTCACCTTTCATCAGTGCTCACGTGCTCCAAGAGCTATGCTAAGGCACTTCACGTAAAATATCTTATTATTCCTCACAGCAAGCAGGTTCGGAAGCTACTCTTGGTTTCCCCATGTTATAAATGAAGAAGCTGAAATATAGGGTGTGTAGGTAACCCTCCCAAGGCCACAGAGCTAGTAAATACTAGAGCCAGAAGTGGTCCCACACAGTCCAACTCCAAAGACCTTACTATTTTAATTGCTACATGATTCACTCAAATGCACACACACATACACACACACATTAAAAACTCTGTTTAACTTGCTGAATAGTATTAGTAATGTAAAGAAGAATAACAGTGAGAGAGTATGAGAATCTTTTCTTTCTTGGACTAAAATATTTGCAATAATACTATCTCGGCAGAGGTGGGGGATGGGGTTGGTCTCTCATTGCTTCTGAGGTTATATATAGAAATAAATTTTCTGAAAGGCAAATGGCAATAATATGAAATGCTTGGGGATTTCACCTACTACACCAAATCAGCAAATTTATTTCCAAGGATTTATCTTAAGGCAGCAATCCAGACAAATGGGAAGAGATGGCTACACGGCGATTTCATCACTGCGCTGTTTGCAGTGGAATGAGAAATGACCGCAGTGTTGAGTAAGAGGGAGCTGGCTGAACAGACCGTGGTATGTCCATCGACTGGAACACGTGCAGCTACTCAAAACTGTTATTTCAATATGTATTAAAAAAGTGAAAGTCACCCAGTCGTGTCTGACTCTTTGCGACCCCATGGACTATACAGTCCATGGAATTCTCCAGGCCAGCATACTGGAGTGGGTAGCCTTTTCCTTCTCTAGGGGATCTTCCCAACCTAGGGATCGAACCCAGGTCTCCCACATTGCAGGCAGATTCTTTACCAGCTGAGCCACAAGGGAAAATATGTATTAAGTGATGAGGAAATATGTTGGAGGTACACTGTTAATAGATACAAAGCCGTACACATAATATAACTCCATTTTTTTAAAAAAATTTACACATATACTGGGAGCTTTAATGAAAAGCACTTCTTATCCCTGTTATTTTAACTCTGATTAGAATGGCCTCCCTTTCCAGCATTCTTGCCCGGGAGATCCCATGGACAGAGAAGCCTGGCAGGCTATAGTTCATGGAGTCTCAAAGAGTCAGACATGACAGAATGACTAAGTGTGTATCTTTGGCTTGTGGAATTGCATGCAAGTATTTCTTTTTTATTTTCTCTGGATTAATAACTTGTGTGTGTTTTTTGTAATCAAAAATTTTGAGGGGACTTCTCTGGGAGTCCAGTGGTTAAGACTCTCTGCATCCACTGCAGGGGGCGTCCATCTGAGCCCTTCAGGGAACTAAGACAGTGCCCTGAAGATAAGATTAAGTTAGTGAATTGCTTACATAGACTGACAAATCTCAATTGTATTGTTTGGGCAGATAAAGATGTGAAATCGATTATGAAATGTCAACGTTTTCTTATTACAGGTAAGACCGAGCTAAAAGTAGCAAATGCCTTGTGAATTCGAAGTTATGCCTTTAATAATGACCCTTTTACTCCCTTGGGTTCCAAGCTGCTCTAGAGCAGAGTGGATGAGTTCCCGTTACCCTGGGGACAGGCATGACATCCACCACCGATGGGATCCAAGCGGTGGGCATTTCCACTGGACAAAGTGACGACCTCTGACCTCGGCAAGGGTGGTGGTCACAGCCTGGCTAACATCCATGTGTGGACGACCTTCTGTCCTGTGGTCTCTGCAGAGAAGACAAGTCAGAGGCACAGCCGCACACGACTCAGATTATCTCCAAACTGCAATGCTGAAAGTCCAGCACTGCCCAGAATGCTTCATGATTCAGCTCTTCCCATCGCATACAGTACTCACAAACAAGAGGGTGCTCACCATGCCTCCAGCCCGCCTTTTGCCTCTTTATTCAGCCACTCTTGCAAGGCTCTCCCAGATCAGAACACAGAGCTCCTGGGCCCAGGGACGCAGGTCTGTGCTTTCAGGGTGTCAGGCAGCCCGGCTCTTCTTACGCTCAGGCTCCAAGTCCCGCCACTCTTCTTTAAAAAAAATGTCATTTGGCCAGAGGGTGTCCCCCACCCCCAGAAAAAATAGGTCAGCTAAATTTTTTGCCAGTGTAGCCAAAGATTAAAGCACATGCTCAATAAAAGGTAGGCTGCAGACACTGTGTGAAACGCAAAAACAAGTGGCTGTAAACCATCCCGCAACCCACACACTTTTGCCGTTTGTTTATTGCTTCACCCAACAAATGTGCTAACTGATAGTCAAAGGCACACTCTGACAAGACTGAATATGCTGACAATATGAGAGCCCAAGTGAGTAATTGTTTCCACCACTTACAATAGGATTAAGCATTTATCAGATGAGGAAAACGCTGCCATTCAGCTGGGAGCAGGGGTGACAGTTCAAATACAAAGCATTTGGAGTACGTTTCTCTATCTGATAAACATCTCCATCTATTTTCTTGGTTTTCCATCAATTTTATCTCTATAGAAATCGCGGGATTCTGTTTTTAAACACCAGACAGATATATTTACATTCATTTGGGTACAAATAACTATACGTGTATATGTGAACTGTGTGTATTTAAGTGTCCATACAAATACATACCATGCTGCTGCTGCTGCTAAGTCACTTCAGTCGTGTCCAACTCTGTGCGACCCCATAGATGGCAGCCCACCAGGCTCCCCCATCCCTGGGATTCTCCAGGCAAGAACATTGGAGTGGGTTGCCATTTCCTTCTCCAATGCATGAAAGTGAAAAGTGAAAGTGAAGTCGCTCAGTCATGTCCAACTCTTCAAGACCCCATGGACTGCAGCCTATCAGGCTCCTCTGCCCATGGGATTTTCCAGGCAAGAGTACTGGAGTAGGGTGCCATTGCCTTCTCCGGATATATACCATAATGTGCTATAATTCACACCGAAGTTATTTTGCATAGCAAACCATATTTTAATCATTTTGATAAAAAGATTTAGTGAGCACATTGTATGTGCAAAATCTAAGGGCTAGCAAGGGATTCAGAAGTGAATAATAAATTCAATATGTTCTCAAGAAGCTTACCATTTTTCAGTTAGTTAGAAAGACGAGTAAACAAACAACTATTAGGAAAACTTAATCAAGTGACCATAGTGATGTGAAGAAAGTATTATTGGTATTTCAAAAATCATATATAAATATACACACACAGATGGGTATAGATTAGGGGTTATCAATCTCTTTCCATAAAGAGCCAGAGAGTAAGTGAATTAAGTCACGCATGCCATAATCAATGTTGTCACTACTGGACTCTGCCATTGTAGCCAAAAGTGTCCATCAGTTCAGGTCAGTTCTGTCACTCAGTTGTGTCCGACTCTTTGCGACCCCATGAACTGCAGCACACCAGGCTTTCTTGTCCATCACCAATTCCTGGAGTTTACTCAAACTCATGTCCATTGAGTCAGTGATGCCATCCAACCATCTCATCCTCTGTCGTCCCCTTCTCCTCTTGCCCTCAATCTTTCCCAGCATCAGGGTCTTTTCCAATGAGTCAGCCCTTCACATCAGGTGGCCAAAGTACTGAAGTTTCAGCTTCAACATCAGTCCTTCTGATGCTTTTGAACTGTGGTGTTGGAGAAGACTCTTGAGAGTCCCTTGGACTGCAAGGAGATCCAACCAGTCCGTCCTAAAGGAGATCAGTCCTGAGTGTTCATTGGAAGAACTGATGTTGAAGCTGAAAAGCCAATACTTTGGCCACCTGATGCAAAGAGCTGACTCATTGGAAAAGACCCTGATGCTGGGAAAGTGTCCACAGACAACCTGCAAATCAGTGGGTGTGGCTGCTTTCCAATAAGATTTTATGGACACTGAAATTTGAATTTCATAGTATATATCACATTCTTGCAAAATATTATTTTTCTTTTTATTGCTTTTTTCAACCTTTTTGAAATGTAACAACTATCTTTAACTCATGTGCTTTGAAAACAAGAGGTGCACCAGCTTTGACCTGTGGGCTACGGTTTTCTGGTTCCCAATGTAGAAAGAGACAAAGTTAAGTGGAGATCACAACCAACTGGAGTGTAAAAGACAGAACTCAGGAAAAAGCTTCATGGAAAACACAGCTTTCAAGGTGAATCATGAATAAGGAGGCTGTTTGGAAGAGATGGTGGAGAAGGCAGTGGCACCCCACTCCAGTACTCTTGCCTGGAAAATCCCATGGATGGAGGAGCCTGGAAGGCTGCAGTCCATGGCGTCGCTGAGGGTCGGACATGACTGAGCGACTTCACTTCACTTTGGAAGAGATGGTAGTGATGCCAAAATCTCAGCCTCTGTGCCCCGGTTGCCAAATCAAATCTTGGAGACAGAGTTTTGGGTAAAGTAGAAAAGAATAGCTTTATTGCTTTGCCAGGCAGAGAGGGCCACAGCGGACACAGGCCTTCAAACTCTGTGTCCCAACCCAGGGGGATTCGGTGAGCAGTCTTAGAGCGATGGCTGGAGGGCACGGTTGCTGATGAGGATCAGAGTGTGTGCTGGGTCTGCACTCCTTTCCCCTGGCCTCAGACGGTCTCTTGATGAAATTCTGCTGTTCTGGAGGTTATCAAACCATGACCTCCTCTCTCAAATGAAGAATGCTTTGTAAAATAGTTCAGTTCAGTTCAGTTGATCAGTCATGTCCGACTCTTTGTGACCCCATGGACTGCAGCATGCCAGGCCTCCCTGTCCATCACCAACTCCCAGAGCTTACTCAAACCCATGTCCTTTGAGTCAGTGATGCCATCCAACCATCTCATCCTCTGTTGTCCCCTTCTCATCCTGCCCTCAATCTTTCCCAGCATCAGGGTTTTTTCCAATGAGTCAGTTCTTCACATCAGGTAGCCAAATTATTGGAGTTTCAGGTTCAGCATTAGTCCTTCCTATGAACACCCAGGACTGATTTCCTTTAGAATGGACTGGTTGGATCTCCTTGCAGTCCAAAGGACTCTCAAGAGTGTTCTCCAACACCACACTTCAAAAGCATCAGTTCTTCGGCACTCAGCTTTCTTTATGGTCCACCTCTCACATCCATACATGACCATTGGAAAACCATAGCCTTGACTGGACGGACCTTTGTTGGTAAAGTGATGCCAAGTGGCTAGCGTCTTCCATTTTGGGTGGAGTGAGGGCACGGGTTAGTCCCACAGAGGAGCTCCGTCAACGGGGAGCCCAGAGCGGGGAGCCCACCCCGAGGCCGTGCTGTGGTTTCTTGGCTTCTCCTTCCTGGTTTCTGCATGCCCTCCCCTCACCGATCAGCAACTGCTTGAATCTGCTGCTTGGAACTCAGGGAAGCCCGTGGAGGCCAAAGCTGTTTCTTACTAACTGGAAATGGCAGGCACAGAAAAGCGTCCATGCCCAGAAGCCCCACAGGTCCTGCTCGGTTTCAGCAACAGGACGGGAAAGGAAAAGGAAGTGAGGTGAAGAATGCCAGGCTGAAGAGTTTGGCGGTGGCATAAAGGAATTCACGGCCAAGGGACAGGCTTTGAAGAGTCAAGGAAATATTTTAAATCAGGGGAAAATTATCCCAGCTGGTACCTGGAAAGCAGAAGGAGGGAGGTTTACTGAGGTTTGCAACCCATCCAGCTGAGTTATCATGAGAGACTTGACTTTCCAAAGGGTCCATGGGACTGAGAATGGGAGGAAGGATTCAAGGGACAGTGATGAAGCTGTGGAGAGACCTCACGGCAGAAGGCCTATGGCACGTGAGAAAAGGGATGCAAGCCAAACCAACTCTGCGGTTCTCATGGAAAAAAGAGTCATTTTTTAGGGAGATTACCGGAAGGACAACCATCATCTCAGAGCACATGAAGGCCCAAAGGAGTTGACGGTTCCCTGGTCCCAAAACAGTCTCCACACACAGCCCGTCTTCTCTAGCTGCAGATCACCCGTATCCTACCATGAACAGCTGAGATGGCTTCAAATCGGTATGGAGGATTACCTCCCAGCAATACCTTTCCAAGTACTGTGAAAATCCGAGCTCAGATAGCTGTCATTCATCCTCCACGTCTTGGCAGAAAACCAGTTAAGAACCACTGCTACCGATGATTTCCAAACCTAAAAGTCTCACGTCTCCTGTTAGTCAAAACCTCTGCAACACTGAATGCTGAACTTTGCCTTCGCCTTATTTATCTTCGTGTAAACCATAAGCCTGGACCTCAGAGAGATGTTTGGACTTCACGTGCAGTCTGAGAATCCTCAGCCTACGAGTAATGCTGTCTGACAGAATGCTCTGCCAGGAGGATGGTGTTCTGGTCTGTGCTGTCCAGTATGCGAGCCACTAGCTCACGTGGTTAGTGAATACTTGGGATGTGTCTAGTATGACCCAGGAACTAAGGTGTAAATTCACTTTATTCTGAGGCACCTTTGTGGCTAAGTGGCTACCTTGTAGGGCAGGGCAGGAATGGGTGATAATCGCAGCTGGGGAGTGAGTGCGGCAGTCCCGGGAGTAACATGAAGGACATACCCAGAATCCTAGAGTGAGGTGGCATTTGGGGCTGGCAGGAGGCAGAAGAGCCATAGAGAGGGGCACAAAACGAAGTCCTTGGAAAAATTCCCCCCAGATTGCCTAGGCTAAAGAGCAAAGGAGATTTAGGAGGGGAGACTGGTCACCAGTTTCAGCAGAGGTGTAACAGACATGAGGAAAGACAAAGACATCTTCACAGAAAATGGGTGTTAGCTGATCGCTAGGGACTGCTGATGCCTGTGGGAGTGTGACCTGGGCACAGTCAGATTGCAGCGGGTTTAGGAATGACCTGGCAGGGGCTTGGGGTCGGCAGATGCAGACTATTCTCTATAGGATGATAAACAGCAAGGCCCTAGTGTCAGCACAGGGAACTCTGGTCAATATCCGTGATAAACCACATGGAAAAGAAGAGGAAAGAGACTGCATACATACGTATAACTGAATCACTTCACTGTACAGCAGAAATTAACACAGCGTTGTAAATCAACTACACTTCAATTTTTAAGAGTTTTTAAAAAAAAAAAAGAAAGAAAGAAAGAAAAACATCCTAAAGCACCCTCAGTTCGCTTTTGTCTTCAGATAGGTATTTGCTTATCCTGCCCCCCAGAGCTGCTCATTCATTTTCTCCCCGCAGATCCCTGGGGAGAAAGACGTGACTTTCTTCCTTGTGCGTTTGCTTCCACATCTCATGCAGATGTAGCTTCTCCTGAACAGAGACCTGAACATTCGTGGCAAAATGCACCAACCGCGATGCTGGAACCCTGTTCCAATGTGGACTATATTTGAATAAACATGTCTGGGTCACTAAGTTCCTCCCAACAAATGTTTTAACATCTTCCCATTTCTTTCTCACATTTGTTCAATTCATTTCAAAAATAATAATCATTGTTCTTTGCCCTTTTGTCCAGTTTGTTACTGTCTTGTATTTTTTTTTAATTAGAGCAATTTAGTGCAACATGTTATGTGTCTGATTCTAAATGTCGACAGTAAAGCTCTCCAGACTCATGATTTCCGTGACAAATGTAACTCCATCTCATTGCCGAGTCACAGAGGCACAGCATTAACATTTTATGCTATATGACAAAATACTGCACTTCTGGAAAGGGCCGGAATTGATGTTACTATGACAACTCCAAATTTCTGACTTTGGCATGTAAAATTTCAAGGGTACAGTAGTGTTACAACACAAGAGTGTTTATACAATTTTGTCTGAACACCAAGATCTTTATTACAAGTCTTCACTGAGAGCCATATGAAGTGTCCCTCCACTTACAATACACATCAGTGAAAGAGATAGGAGGATATATGTGGCTGCAAAATATTATGAAATCAATTAAAATCTTATTTCTTTTTGTAGCAGCTACACTTATAAACACATACATACAGTATGAAGCCCTGGATACAAATACAAATAAAACATAGAGAGAAAACATATAAAACCTCATAAATATACAGTATCCTGCCTTATCAATATTCATTTATGCATATCTCTGCACTCACGCATTAATAAAAGCACATATATTGGATTTGAATGTGTGAGGGATGGGTAGGGAAGCTGTAATCAAGATATTCAAGCTCTTCTCTTCATGGAGAAGGATTACATTATCTCTCTCAGCCTATTATGTCTTCTGAAATTTCCAAATGTATGTTTTGGCCTCTTCAACTTTAGTCTTTTGCATTTAAGTAATGAGACAGTTAAGTACAATAAATGGATCACTCAAGGGCATTACAAAGAATGTTTTGATCTATTTAAAGCCTTTAGCTTCAGAGCAAAGGCCTGGTTTACTGTGACCTTAGTGAATTCAAGCTGTTTTGTTTCACTAACAAGTGAAGCATATATTTCAATAGAGTTAATGTATGACTAGCTTCTTAAAAAGACTCCATTTCAGGGGGTTGGGAGGTAAGGGGAGCTTATTTCTAAACCCCCGCCCCAGATGTTTTTAAGAAATCATCTCACACACTGCTATACATAAAACAGGTAAGCAGCAAGGACCTACTGTTTAGCGCAGGGAACTATACTCAGTATTGTGTAATAACCTACAATGGAAAAGAATCTGAGAAAGAACAGATAAATATATACCTATATATGCACATATATAGTCAGTCGTGTCTTGACTTTTTGCGACCCCATGGCCTGTAGCCTGCCAGGTTCCTCTGTCCATGGGATTCTCCAGGCAAAAATACTGGAGTGGGTTGCCATGCCCTCCTCCAGGGTATGTATATATATGTATATAGAACTGCTCTACTGTATATATAAAAGAATCACTTTAAACTAATACAACATTGTAAATTAATTACATTTCCATTGAAATAAAGAAAGCATAATGTCCGTCGATGAAAACTTGAGAAATATATGGTCTTGCAGCTCTATTTCATTTCTGTTAGTAATTAGTGGTACAAATATAGTTTTCTTCAAAAACTCAAAGCCCTGACACTCTTTTGGAGAGATCTGTGCTTTTTCTCAACTGACCCTTTCCGGTTTCCCCACGGGACCCAGGGTTCAGGACCCTTCTGTCTTTTTACTGGGTGACTGTCAACGCTTAGGCCACGCCCAGTTCTGAGAGGAGATTCCTGTCCCTTAGGTGTCGTCCTCTTCTATAGCTTGTTACACCTTTGGCAGCTATGAATAATGCGCCAGCGCCCTTACTAAAGATCAGTTGTTTCATGGAACCAGGATGGATAATTAGCAGATTAATTCATTAGAGTCATTCTCCTATTATTGAACCAATCTTCTGTATAAGCAAGACGTCCTTAGTTTATGAAACAATATTTGTGCCTATGAGTGAATAATCATGAGCCTACTTTTCTAGAAAGAGTTTAAAAAGACATTGCATTGTGTTCTTACCGAAAACGACTAGAAGCTTGTAACAGGGGCCAGAGGCAACTGAGGGCACCAGGAGTCAGGAAGTGGAACACCTCAGACACGGAGCCTTGGTCTCATAATAGCTCACGTTTACTGAGCTCTTACTGAAAGCAAGGTGCTGGCTGTAGACCCTTTCAGCTGCATGCTGTAATCCTCACAAAAACCCCACGAGGACAAGGCAGTGATACAGCAGGCGAAGTGACTTGTTCAGGTTCCTACAGCCAGAAAGCAATGAGCCAGGATCTGAATCCAGGCAGCCTGGCTCCAGACCACATGCGACTGTTTTCTTGACTTAATTTTATCAGACCTCTTACGGAGAGTCAGCGTTTGGGGCATCGAGCTTTGGACCCTCTTGGGGCACTCCTGTTACCCTCTGAGGATGTGATGGGTCTTCCTATGAGTGGAAGCTTCAAAGCAGTTCCTCGCTGTTCAGACAATTTTGCCCCTTGCATGTCTGATATTGAAATATGTCCCTTATGTCCCTCACGTCAGTGACAGAAGGAAAGGCCAAACTTACACCTTAGTGGTGAAATTTTCTCTTTACGGTTGAATAGATTTTTTTCTTTTTATTAAAGTAATAATCTTTTATTACAGAAACGTTTTAAAAATAAAACCAACACTCTTAATAGTTCCACCCTCTTCGTGACCACTCCTGGTAGTAAAGCCATGGATACTGGCCCTTTAACATATTCGCCATTCAGGTTGCTCATATGTTTCAGTCCTAAAGGAAATCAACCCTGAAGAGTCATTGGAGAGACTGAAGCTAAATATAAAGCTCCAATGCTTTGGCCACCTGATGCAAAGAGCCAAAGCGTTGGAAAAGACTCTGATGCCAGGAAAGATGGAAGGCTGGAGGAGAAGGGGTCAATAGAGGATGAAACAGCTGAACAGTGTCTCCAACTCAATGAACACAAGTCTGAGCAAACTCCTGGGACTGTGAAGGGCAGGGGAACGTGGTGTGCTGCAGTCCATGGGGTCACAAAGAGTCAGACACACCTGAGCTACCGAACAACCCCCGTGAAGTTTCACATCTATCTTATTTATTTCACTTTAGATCATAAGCCTCACGCCTCTTATTTATTACCAAGTCAATGGCTTTATGATATTTCATTGTGTGTGATATCTAATGCGTTTACAATTAAACCTTTGTGTTTCCCTTCTTTTCTTTTTTCACTATTATAGATAATACTGAAATGAACGTCTGTGTGTGTTTCAGATTATTTCTAACATGAATAAGGTAGACGTTTAGATGTGGGATTACTCTGGCAGTGACATAATCCTTTACAAGGCTCTTTCTGGTAGTTCCTGTCAAATTGCTTCCTAGAATCTACTATCGAATTCTCTCTAGAAGCCTGAAGCATTTAGTGAAACAACTACTGTTTGAGGAGATTAAGTTCAGGTATGTGCCAGTCCTGTTAGCAAGGTAAAGCTTCAGAAAGCTCCATGTTTGAAACTCATTAACGTCAGCTTCTCAGAACTGCCTTCCCAAAGTCGGATGTCAGGCGCATGCCCTTGGCTTTCACTGAGGACCATCAAGGCCACAACCATGCGGATAAAGCCACTGCTGAGAACTGTCTCCGGTGTTAGTCCTGATCCCTTCAACGGGAGTGAACAAACTTTGTCTTCCTTGACTCACTGGTACACAACTGTTTTTTTCCTTTAGAAAAAAAAAAAAAAAAAACATAGTTCCATTTCTGCCTGGAAAGTCAGGAACCCTAAAACTTCAGTTAATATCCTACAGTAACTTACAACTACAAACTTTTCAGGAGCAAAAGACTGCCCACCCTCTTGTCCCAATATGGCACTCCAATCACATCTCCTATTATTGCTGCGAGCAGATGCTCTGCCCTGGACAATTGAGGCCCCACTTTTTGATGACTCTTCCGCTGTCTTCGGTGTGCTCATTACATGCCAGTTCCCTTGTTGCAACACCTCATTTGAATCGCACATGTGAGTCTATATTCTTACTTGCCTTTTATGTCCAATTTGGTGACTGGGTCATAGGCCCCCAGAGAGTGTCTCCCCTGTCCTCATCCAGGAGGAATTCTTATAGGAGAGGATCTTTTAGCTCAGGTTTATGTAGTGATCTCTATGGAATCTGTTGTGTAATCCCCGAGGAAATACAGTGGCGTGAGAAGAATCCATTATTGCCCCTTATAACGTTGAAGGACTTAAAATCCTTTTATATCATAGTAACCTCTAATAAAGGCAGTCACTTAAGTTTGGAAGCCATTCTCCTGCACAATAGAGACGTAAACTGCTAAACGGCTCTGTTCTCATTGCTGGTCCCACAGCTTAGGACACGGTCTCAGAGAAGAGTCTCCTGAGTGGTCAGCAAAGCAGACATGTTGACTCAGTACCCATTACATGTACCAAACCTCTCTCTGAGAAAAGGGGACGTTTCTGAAAACTCTCTTTCAGTTTGGTTAGGGTCTGGTACCCCTGCACCAGAGACGGTTTCTCATCAGCACTCCTTAATCAAGAATATGTCTGTTTTGCAGGAACATCTCTGGAGAGTGCTTGTGTCCTCCGGTAAGCCACTCTTCTTCAATACGGAAGCTCGACAAACCAGCTCGCATCCCTCTGTAGCCCCTAATGATTCCCACTCGAATTTCCAGAATTGCTTGAGAACTATTCAGTGGGTCTCTCCCTTTGTGAAGTCAGACTTTGACCTGTATGCCGTAGTCCGGAATAGAGTCATGAAATGTGGCTGAACAAGGTTTTTGAGGAAAGAACCAGGGTCAATGTTCCCATCAGCAAAGGAACCAACTCACTGAGGAAGCCACCAGGAGAGGAGGAAGTTGGAGGCAATTGAATTTTCATCTGGAGAAGTCTTCAAGTCTCAGGAGGGCAGGGTAAGGAAAACAGACTTCTTGATCAAGAGGATCTTCGAGTCTCTCATGTCTGAAGTGTGGAAACATCCCAAACTAGCCATTGAAAGAAGATGAGGCAGCTTTGAAAGAGGCAGTGACAGCTTCCCCTAATTCCATCCAAACCCTACAGCAGAGAAAATGCAGACGACATCATCCCACTCCTAGAGACCGGGAAGCGGCTAATGGAGCCATATATTCATCATATTGATTGGTCCATTGATTTTTTCCCCATTTTTAAGCACCCTTTTCTTGGTCCTGTGCCAGAGATGCTTTAAAGAACTTAAACAAGACTTACACCAAATCGTGCCAACGGCCTCCAGGGAACCAGCAAAGTAACTTTATCTGTTGTCACAAGCGCAGCTGTGCAGGTGAATCCCCTTCAGAAGAACCTGCAGAATCTTGGATCCAAACAGCCACTCAACCTATCAAATTAAGAACTCCCACAGGGCGGGGAGGTAAGGAAAACCTAAGTGGTGAGCCTGGACAGTTGGGCTAAGACATTACAAAGAAAAAACTTTGCTCAGGTCGCCCTGCTAATGAAAGTTGGAAGATTCTTATCTCAGCATCAGGGGTACGGATGGAGCATATCCACTCTCACAGGAGCAATCCCAGAAATTCTGGCACCCCCAGTTCCTTAATGCATTAGTGCCCTAGTTCTCCTGTATTTGAGAACCATCTGGAACGTAGTTTAAAGAGCAGGTCCCTAGATACACCCTCATCCATTCTGGTTCAGTAGGGAGAGGGCCTAGGAACCCGCATCATAACAAGCAGATTTTTAAGTGAAAGTGTTCTTTGGATTCAACTTCTCCAACTCTACAAACAAGTTTACTGCAAAACTTTATTTGGTATAAAATGAATGCTGTTGAGTATTTGGAAGGTTGATAATTATCCCTTAATTGTTGGCCATTCATCCTCATCTAGAGAGCCCCTGGCCAACCCATGAGCAGAAATACGCAAAGATTGGTGTTAACTAGAAATTTTTGACTCCAAGTGGCAGAAACTGGCTTACTGATTTCAGTCAATTCAAGCAAACCAGGCCTGATGCTGAAGCTGAAGCTCCAGTACTTTGGCCCCTGATGCGAAGAGCGGACTCACAGGAAACACCCTGATGCTGAGAGAGATTGAGGGCAGGAGGAGAAAAGGGCAACAGAGGGTGAGACAGTTGGATGGCATCACCTACTCGATGGACATGAACTTGGGCAAACTCTGGATGCCCAAGGATGGTGAGGGACAGGAAAGCCTGGCTTGCTACAGTCCATGGGGTCCCAAAGAGTCTGACAAAACTGGGTCCTGAACAGCAAAAGCAAACCAGTGAGGCCACAGTGGTGTCCCCTGGAGTTTGATGCCCTGAGATGTGGAACTAGAAATTCACAACACTCTGCCACTCTGATTTCTGCTAATCTCTCTCTGTCTCTCGAAACATTCCTTTCCTCCTTTTCTGTTTGTGGATGCCCCAAGTAACCTGATTAAACACGTGAGAGCTCTACACATGAGACTAAATTCCAACTCTAACCTGGGTGTGTTGCTACCTACAGTACAACCGATACAAATCCAAGGTCACCTAGAGGTCAGGTGTCACAAGAAGGGTGGAGGGTAATCTTGACTAGAGAGTGGTAATGAATTCAAAGTTTCAATCATACTTTTTCTGGGCTTCCCATTTATCTCAAATCCTCACCCTCCCGAGAGGGATATCTCATAACTAATCATGTCTTTATAGCAGGAAACAAATGGCTCTTTCTTAGAAGGAAAATAAAATATTATTACATGGACCAGCAGCAGGTCAGCTCAAGGCATAACTGTCAAAGTGAGGAAAAACAACGTGATGCCCTTCATCTTCTCTGCCCAAGTCTACACTCCACGTGCGCCTACTGCTCACCCCCATCCTCTTTAATCCACAGAGTATGATTTAATCATTTGCACCCACTGTACATGGGTTAAGCTGATCTGTCCTTTACTCCAGGGAAAAGATGCCCACGATAAGCTGAAGAACACCCATGTGAGTGTCAGAACATTAGTTTTATTTACCCTGAAGGGGTCTCCTTCCTGGAGCACTGGGTGTATGAGTTAGTTCTTGTGCCAGGATTTTGTGCCTCTCACATGTGAGCAATAAAGCAAATCAAAACGGACAGAGTATGATCAGGAGTCCTGATCTCAAAAGCAGATGTATTCTCAGATATATCTTTTGGCACTTCATGACCTATTTGCCTGTATCAGGAGGATTTTCCGTTTTTAAATATTTAAACAGGGTGAAAGAGTTCATTTCATCCTCAGCGACAGGCAACCCCCTTGGTACTCGGCAGCTTGAACAGAATTTTCTTTCTGAAAAAATTCATCCTCCGAAGGTTGAAGGTGGAGGTGTGTGTGTGAGCGGGGGGGAGAGGGGCGGGTTGGGGGGAGTTTGATCACAACTTAGCAAACCTTGGCATTCTTTACAAACACTGTCATCTGCTGCCTGGGGGGCGTTTTCACCCGCCCAGGTGTTCTCTACTGGCAGCTAGTTGGGGTGTATGCATGTGCGTGCGTGCGTGCGTGTGTGTATGTGTGTGCTGGTTTTAATCAAGCCCCAAACTTCTTTGCCTGAAATTTTATAAGTTCTTTCTGGGTTTAATTTGTGCATTTGAAGGAAGAATTACTAATAAGCATCTGGTCTCTTGAGAACAGACACTCATCAAAGTAGCCCATCAGACACCTGAGTCAGCTTCAAATGAGTCTCCCTTTAAGTCCAAGGAGCACAGTCTTACCCTTTCGGGCAAGCGGCGGCTCTTCTTTAAGAGGGGTGAGCTCCGGCCAGTGAATCCAGCAGGACAGGAAGCAGAGATTTGTTCCCACACCTCCTCGACCTTTCGGGAATCCACGCTGGAGGAGGGGGGTAGGGCGTGGACTCACAGGAGCCACCTGGTGGCTCTGTGCGGAACAACAGGCAGAGACACAGGTTCTGGGTCACACAACAAATCTTTGGGGGGCACGGGGGGAAGGGGTGCGGGCAAACCAGACCTCCGGAGCGGAACTCATGGGGAGGGCGTGCTAGTGATTCTGTGAGACCCCTGAAGGGAAGGAAGCGCTGGACAGCCGAGCTTGTCTCTGCTACTCAATCTGTCTTCCGTAACCGCTTCAGGGAGATGGATAATACAGCAATATGACCAACTCTTTATGACCCAGTGGGCTGCAGCACGCCAGGCCCCCTCCATCACAAATCCCGGGGCTTGCTCAAACCCATGGCCATCGAGTCGGTGATGCCATCCAGCCGTCTCATCCTCTGTCGTCCCCTTCTCCTCCTGCCCTCAATCCCTCCCAGCATCAGGGTCTTTTCCAGTGAGTCAGCTCTTCGCATGAGGTGGCCAAAGTATTGGAGTTTCAGCTTCAGCATCAGTCCTTCCAACGAACACCCAGGACTGATCTCCTTTAGGATGGACTGGTTGCTTCTCCTTGCAGTCCAAGGGACTCTCAAGAGTCTTCTCCAACACCACACTTCAAAAGCATCGGTTCTTCTGTGCTCAGCTTTATAGTCCAACTCTCACATCCATACATGACTACTGGAAAAGCCACAGCTTTGACTAGACAGACCTTTGTAGGCAAAGTAATGTCTCTGCTTTTAAATATGTTGCCTAGGTTGGTGATAGTAATATGTAGTGATTCAGAAAGGAAACTTGGAGACCCAGAAAGTTGAGTCAGTCCTCACCTCACCAGTCGCTGGCCTCACCACCTGGAACAAGCCATTCGGCCCTTGGAGCCCATGAAAATGAGAATGATAATGGTACTAGCCTCATATGTTTGCTGTGAGAGTTCAATGAGATGATACATGACACGCAGAATGCCTGGCAGGAAGCATGTGCTCCAAAGGTTGTACACGGATAACAAGCAAGCACACTGTCAGGCTTGTCTGGGAAACTCTGTTTCTCCCTCAAAATGAGAGCTGTGCTTTTCTCGCAAGCCCAAAGGTCTGATGACAGAGCTGCCTTTGAGAAGAGGGGAAGAATCTTTTTAGAAGCGCTGTTAAGTCAGTGTATTCCTTTTGTGATGGTCAGCTTCAGTTAGCCAAGTAGAAGGGACTTGTAGCTCCTCTCCATTTATGAGGAAGGTGCCCACTGGGTGAAAATTCCATTTCTCTTTGTCTTCATTGAGCCAGATTTGACCAAACTAGATGTCATGAAGCCTTAGGAGATATTAGTCAGACAGAAACAGATTTATTGGCCAGTTCCAGCAGCTTACTTCAATGTCCATTAACATGAAAGTTGCGAGTTGGTGATGTTTACATGACCGTTCCATTTATCTCATTGAATCGTTACAACAAGCAAACGAGGTTGTGACTGTGCAGAGCGATTCTGTCTTAAACCGCATCTCACCCAAAACCAGAGGGGATATTTCCTGCCCCGTTTCCTGTCTGTCTGCTTTCTTGTTCTTTTTATTGAGTGTTTTAACATCAAGAGATTCTTTCTTGAGTATTGATCTTCTGGATGCGTCTGAGAGCCTTGCCCATTCCACAGATGACTTGCCTCTGCCCAAATACAACGGGCAACCTGTTAAGGGGAAAACAGTTATAGACAAATACTGTCCAAACCCAATAGACTTCCATTTTGATTGATCTTTATGTGTGTGGGTAGTACCTCAATGAGAAAAACCTAAATAGAATAAAAGTGTGTAGAGGATTAAACCTCCTATTATTAGTGGAAGGCACCCGTCAGTCAGCTTCTTCTCATCCCGTTTCCCAGGCTAGCTCCGTGAGATAAAAGTCTTCCTAGAAAGGATTCAGAGCACAGGAAGGGTAGTGGGGTAGGGCTATTATAGCCTTATTAATTTGGGATACAGTTGAGGTGGCATGGAAATTAGTGTCAAGGAATTCAAAGAATGTCCAAGTGTAGGGACATCAATATTTTAAGTTTAATGACAGAAGGCATGTTTTTGACTCTCTTCCGTCGTATTGTGCAGGAGAAGGTAACAAGAATAAGGAGAAGGCCAATGGTTTTCCATCCCTACCAGGGTGTCTGATGTACTTTGTTGATTGTATTTTATTTTGAGAGGTACTACATGAACAGGAATTATGTGTAATATCACAGGAGCTTATCACCGTGCAATGCTTCACTGTTTGAAAATTCCTTTTAAGTGAATTGTTCAGTTTGATCTTCACAACAATGAAATGAATTCCACAGATTATTATTAGAATTCAAATTTGACAAATGAGGTTCCAAGAGATTAAGTGACTTGTTCAGGTACCTTCTGCTAGTAAATATTCACACTGAAGATAAAAAGATGATGTTGCTGGGAGCTTAAATGGGATACCAAGGAAACTTTGGAACTTCCTCCCCTGCAAATCTTCTAGAAACCAAGTGTTTTCTTTTCTGAATGAGGCATTTTGACAGGCGGTTCTGATGGAAGGTTAGGAAGAGACGACCAGAAGACCTCTCCTAAGTATCCTGCTAGCCCTGTACTCGCGACCGCTTCTTGCTCTCTGAATGGAAGGGCGGTGATGATAATAATTAAGCTTTAGGCTTCCGTACTTCCTTTCATCTGAGCTCTTCAGCCAGACAGGAAGGAACCACCCTCTGCGCACCGTATGGTTCTTTGCAAGCTGGTCCATGTCCGTTAACTCGCTAGACTTTAACTGGGAGGGAAGGACAAACGTCTGAAGGAAACCTCAGGAATCTGCACCCCCAAACGTGTGGTCAGGGCAGCTTTTTATAGAGCCGGATGTCACCGTTTTAGAAAACTTTCTGAACAAATCAAGTTGCTGCTCTCCTGCATAAAAATGAAGTTAAGAAGGCGTCAAAGCCTCTAGTCAGCAACATCTGCAGGTTCAGTGGGAGAGTCTGAAGGCAGAGCACGAACAGAGATGTGAACACTCCCAGCTCTGTGCCCGCCTCCTCCCAGCCTCCCACCTGCAATAGACTGCATTCATATCTCCCAGAGGAAATATGCTATTACTGATAATATGATCACTGAAACACTGGGAGTGGCTAGATACCAAGCTCTGGCAGTGGGTTAATAAAGGGCCTAATGAAGAACAAAAAATCCTGCCAGTCGCTGTAAAAAAAATATTGCCCTTGGGAAATTATAAATCAGACACCATACTGGGAAGCTAAAATATACATACATATATATATATATGTACATACGTACACACACACACATACACACACTGGTTTGCTGATAAATGCAGGAGTGGGCAGACTGGTGACGAAGCAAACGTCACTGGATGCCCTTGAAGTTCCAGTCCACCTCATATGATGCAGTTAAACGCCTCCGCAGTGCAAAGCCAAAACCACATGTACTCAGCCTCGTCAGACCACACTGCACCGCGCGGCAGAATCAGCACGCCTGGTCCACAGATTCCTCCTAATCCCCAGCACCTCTCTCGCCTTCTTTCCTTTTATGTTTTTCTCACCTTTTCACTCATTGGTTTGTCTAATTTCACACTATTCATCTCAACAGACTCTTACAAGCTGCCTCTGGACAGAGACCTGTGTTGAGGGTTTGCTTCACTAAGCCCCCCTGAGCTGGTCTGGAAAGAACCCAGTGCAAAGGAGGTTCATGGGCAGCCTCACCCCAGGGTGAGACCATCAGGGACACACGCAGGGGGAGGCCTGACCAGTGGCTCACCTTCCCTTCCAGCTAAATTGTCAGTGATCTGGAACAGGGCATCCCTGATAGCTCAGCTGGTGAAGAGTCCACCCGCAATGCACGAGACGGGTTCACTCCCCAGGTTGGGAAGATCCCCTGGAGAAGGGAACGGCTACCCTCTCCAGTATTCTGGCCTGGAGAGTTCCATGAATTCTGTCGGGTTGCAAAGAGTCAGACACGACTGAGTGATTTTCACTAACAACTAGAAAAGGAACCACCCTTTCTAAGACTGGGACACTCCCACACTTTCCTCTCGAGCCTGCGGGCTGCCTGACGAGATCCCGCTGAACAGCTGCAGCTCCTGTCCCGGCGTCTTCCTTTCCTGGGCCACTTTTGCCATGACCACCTTCTCACCTGCTGCCCTCCAACAAGCCAGCTCCTCCCCTACGGCGACTTCCGCTGACTCTACCTGGTTGATTGCAGGCCGACCGTTGACTCCTCACCAGGCAGGTCCCAGGGACTCCAGGAAGGGGCTGAGCGGTGCCACGGGCCCGGTGCCAAGGAGGGGCCTCTGCCCGCCCCTCCCCAGCTGGACCAGCTCTACTTGCCCACACTGGTATCTCTCCCAGGAGGAAATGCAGAGACGCTGAGACGTTTTGGGAACTCCTTTTCCTTTCTTCAGGTGGGAGGAGGGACTAGGGTGTCTGATTGTCCTTTCATTCTTCAAGAATTCCAAAAGGCACTTCCAGAATCACGAGGAAGTTCTCTTAGAGAAACCCCCAGTGCCCAGGAGGACCCTGAACTGCAAACCCCCAGGAGATAACACAGGATAAGAACTCGAATGTGAGGACCATCTGGGCCTTCATCCCCAAGGCCTGTTTCCTGAAGTTCGCATTTTTCTGGAGATTGCTAAAACAACCGCATAGGAGCGACACTGTCCTGGTGTCAGAGAGTCACTGGCCCCACAGATGGATTCAGTTTTTTTTTTTTTTTTAACTGAGATGAGATGAGAATATGTAAATCAAACTTTCCCATGGATTCAAGGATAGGGGAAAACAGGAAAATAGTAAAAAAGAATACACAATTTGGTAATCTGATTCATATCTGACAGCTTTTCATTGGCACACAGTGTGGCAAAATGCAGAATAACAAACTGCAATGAAGCTTTCATATACTGTATTAAATTAAAAGCATACGGGCTATCTAAGATTACAGGCCATACAATATGGATGGTAAGTTATACTTACTTTATTGTTCTGAGATCGTGTCCTGCCTCATCTTATTTCATGAATAGTCCTCTCTTTTAATAGCAGGTTACATATTGCTTTTATGGGGTCCTAATTTGGTAAAATAAAAAGCCATCTTTCTGTGTTGCCCTCTCACTTTTGAAATTTTCCTGGTCTCAGAAATGCAAAAGTTCTGGAACTCGCCAAAACAAAGGGGTGTCTGCTTGCCTTGTTCCCCATCTGCCTCAACATGACAGACTTTCCCCCATGACTGCATAACCAGTCACCCCAAACCTAACCAGCATTCTTAAAGTACAAGCCCAAGGCAACAAAGTTCCCCCGCCTAAATGTGTGAGTTGCCTTGCAAGTCCAACCTCAAAATATCAACGGAAAAGTTTTCTTCTGTGGCCCTTCCTCTGTCTGTCCAGCTTGGAGAGAGAAGTGTTCCTAAAGGGTGTTGCTGAGACGACATCTACCACATGAGACAAAAATGAGATGGGGGGGCTCCCATGTTTGCACTGCCCCCATCTAGAGCTAAGCCAAAGGCCAGTTTCCCTTCCACACACACGTAACAGTGCATACTTGTTACTATACCATACAGTACCACATATGTACAGTACATGTTTGGTCATGCGTATTATCAGAGCGAGCTTCATCATGTTACCAAATGTGCAGCCACCAGACTGCTTTGTCAAATAAAGTCCTTGACAGAATTTAGTTATTTAGTCATTTTAGTTCATAAGTGCCAACTTCCAGTATGTATCACTCAATACCAACTGTATAACCCAACAAAGTTGGGTTAACTAATATTTAATTCAGCAGGTTCTGTTCAAATAGCTCTTGGTCATTTGTAACAATAAGGGCTATGAACAAGCATGCTATTCAACTTTAATCTCCAAGTATCAAAGAAATGACTGGCATCCAAAGGAGACCCTGATGGGCAGCCAGGGGACCACAGACCATTCCTTTAAGAATCAGAATTCTAGGGACCCCAAGCTGTGAATGAACAAGCCAAGCCTCTGGACCAAGATGTTGGCTTGATGGATTCTGTCTAGGTTTATTTGCTGGGCTTTGTGATTCCTGAGTTTTTACTTCAGCTATTTTTAACATGTCCCAGCTGTGCTGAGAGATCTTGAGAGTCTTCCGCCTGAATTGGGAATATTGGGAGATATCATAGGAGATGCCTTGAGTCCCCATCTGGATGTGGAGTTAGGAAGGGGAAGGAGCAGGGGCTGTGCTGCGACGTGGCCCCCAAGGACACGCATCTCAGGGACAGCGGAGAAACGAGAGAAAAGATGAAGGATCGCCCGTCGGACAGTTCTTCCTCTTGGACGATTTTAGAGAACCAGGGCGCTGTTTTACTAAAGATACCGTGAAATGCTGTTAGGTAATCCTTAAGGATAAGGACAGAAAATCAGTCTTTGAAATCGGTCCGTGAAGCTTCTTGGTGGTTTCAGCCAAAGCAGTTGCAGCAGAACAGCAGGGGTGGCAGCCACTCTAGAGTGTGTCAAAGGCTGAATTCCCACCACCTCGTGGCAAATGGAGGGGGAAACAGGGGAAACAGTGACAGACTTCATTTTCTTGGACTCCAAAATCAGATGGTGACTGCAGACATGAAATTAAAACACACTTGCTCCTTGGAAGAAAAGTTATGACCAACCTAGACCTTGTACTAAAAAGCAGAGACATTACTTTGCTAACAAAGTTCTGTCTAGTCAAAGCTATGGTTTTTCCAGTGGCCATGTATGGATGTGAGAGTTGGACTATAAACAAAGCTGAGCGCAGAAGAACTGATGCTTTTGAGCTGTGGTGCTGGAGAAGACTCTTGAGAGTCCCTTGGACTGCAAGGAGATCCAACCAGTCCATCCAAAAGGAAATCAGTCCTGAATATTCATTGGAAGGACTGATGTTGAAGCTGAAACTCCAATACTTTGGCCACCTGATGTGAAGCGGTGACTCATTGGAAAAGACCCTGATGCTGGGAAAGATTGAAGGTGGGAGAAGGGGACGACAGAGGATGAGATGGTTGGATGGCATCACCAACTCAATGGACATGACTTTGAGTAAACTCCAGAAGTTGATGATGGACAGGGGGGCCTGGAGTGCTGCAGTCCATGGGTTGCAAAGAGTCAGACACTACTGAGCTACTGAACTGAACTGAACTGACCTGGATTCAATGAAAATGAAGAAGTATCCTTCGCAGACCAATCTCAGGAAGTTGAGCTATGAAAATGTGTATGGACATGGGGCAGTAGATGAAGAAGTGACAGGGTGGAGGAAATGTGGGCATCGGAGACAAGATGGCAAGTTGGTATTATGGGGACAATCACTCAGGAAGATAAAGATTGATGCTATAGGACAGAGAAGGGCCAGGTGGGCAAAACATTTACCAATGAGACAGGAGATGAGCTCAGAAGGATATACAGAGGTACCAACCTCTGAAAGGAGGAGTATCACTTCATTTTAACAGTAAGAAAAGCGAGGATGGTTACTGCTGCAGATGGACTTGAACAAGTCAGTTTAATCATGGGGGGAAAATGACAGTTTTGTATCTTGCGGTTTCTACTTACATGACAACACTAGGCTATTAGCTGAAAAGAGAGGGAAATAATTAGGAGTAGAATAAATCTTTAAACAGTGGCTCAGACCGTAAAGCATCCGCCTACAATGTGGGAGACCTGGGTTCAATCCCTGGGTTGGGAAGTTCCCTGGAGAAGGAAATGGCAACCCACTCCAGTACTCTTGCCTAGAAAATCCCATGGACAGAGGAGCCTGGTGTCCATAGGGTCGCAAAGAGTTGGACACAACTGAGCAACTTCACTTTCTATTATTTTTTTTATTGTTGAACAGTGAGTGTTAAGAAATCCTTGAGGTCTGATTCTTGGCTTTTTTTTCCCCTCAGCTATGTCATACTCCTTCATGTGCAGATATGGAAAAGGCAGGAAAAGTTGGACCAGGGCCGGTAGAGCTTACAAACTTCACGCGACAGAGGGAGAGAGGACAAGAGTGTTGGCATATTTGCAAGGGAGAACTTTTCATCACAAATCTAGCCATGAAGTGAAGGGAATTGATAGCAGACATAAGTCAGTTCAGTCGCTCAGTCGTGTCCGACTCTTTGCAACCCCATGAACCACAGCACGCCAGGCCTTCCTGTCCATCACCAACTCCCGGAGTTCACTCAAACTCACGTCCATTGAGTCTGTAATGCCATCCAACCATCTCATCGTCTGTCATCCCCTTCTCCTACTGCCTCCAATCTTTCCCAGCATCAGGATCTTTTCCAATGAGTCAGCTCTTCATATCAGGTGGCCAAAGTATTGGAGTTTCAGCTTCAACATCAGTCCTTCCAATGAATATACAGGACTGATTTCCTTTAGGATGGACTGGTTGGATCTCCTTGCAGTCCAAGGGCCGCTCAAGAGTCTTCTCCAACACCACAGTTCAAAAGCATCAATTCTTCTGCACTCAGCTTTCTTTATAGTCCAACTCTCACATCTATACATGACCACTGGAAAAACCATAGCTTTGACTAAATGGACCTTTGTTGGCAAAGTAATGTCTCTGCTTTTTAATATGCTAACTAGGTTGGTCATAGTTTTTCTTCCAAGGAGCAAGTGTCTTTTAATTTCAAGGCTGCAGTCACCATCTGCAGTGATTTTTGGAGCCCCCCAAAATAAAGTCTCTCACTGTTTCCTCTGTTTCCCCATCTATTTCCCATGAAGTGATGGGACCAGATGCCATGATCTTCGTTTTCTGAATGTTGAGCTTTGCTGCTGCTGCTGCTAAGTCGCTTCAGTCGTGTCCGACTCTGTCCAACACCATAGACCGTAGCCCATCAGTCTCCTCTGTCCCTGGGATTCTCCAGGCAAGAATACTGGAGTCCATTGCCATTTCCTTCTCCAAGGCATGAAAGTGAAAAGTGAAAGTGAAGTCGCTCAGTTGTGCCCAACTCAGCGACCCCATGGACTGCAGCCTACCAGGCTCCGGAGTCCATGGGATTTTCCAGGCAAGTTTTCTGAATGTTGAGCTTTAAGCCAACTTTTTCACTCTCCTCTTTCATTTTCATCAAGAGGCTCTTTAGTTCTTCTTCACTTTCTGCCGTAAGGGTGGTATCATCTGCATATCTAAGGTTATTGATATTTCTCCTGGCAATCTTGATTCCAGCTTGGGCTTCATCCAGCCTGGCATTTCACATGATGTACGCTGCATAGAAGTTAAATAAGCAGGGTGACAATATACAGCCTTGAAGTACTCCTTTTCCTATTTGGAACGAGTCTGTTGTTCCATGTCTAGTTCTAACTGTTTCTTCTTGACCTGCATGCAGATTTCTCAGGAGGCAGGTCAGATGGTCTGGTATTCCCATCTCTTGAAGAATTTTCCACAGTTTTTTGTGATTCACACAGTTGAATATCCCAATACTTAGGCCACCTGATGCAAAGAACTGACTCATTTGAAAAGATCCTGATGCTGGGAAAGATTGAAGGCAGGAGGAGAAGGAGACCCCAGAGGATGAGATAGTTAGATGGCATCACCGATTCAATGGAAATGAGTTTGAGTAAACTCTAGGAGTTGGTGATAGACAGGGAGGCCTTATGCTGCAGTCCATGGGATTGGGAGGAGTCGGACACGACTGAGCAACTGAACTGACTCAGTCAAAGTCTTTGGCGTAATCAATAAAGCAGAAGTAGATGCTTTTCTGGAACTCTCTTGCTTCTTCGATGATCCAGCAGATGATGGCAATTTGATCTCTGGTTCCTATGCCATTTCTAAATCCAGCTTGAACATTGGAAGTTCACTGTTCACGTACTGTTGAAGCCTGGCTTGGAGAATTTTGAGCATTATTTTGCTAGCATGTGAGATGACTGCAATTGTACAGTAGTTTGAGCTTTCTTTGGCATTGCCTTTCTTTGGGATTGGAATGAAAACTGACATTTTCCAGTCCTGTGGGCACTGCTGACTTTTCCAAATTTACTGGCATGTTGAGTGCAGCACTTTCACAGCATCATCTTTTAGGATTTGAAATAGCTCAACTGGAATTCTGTCACCTCCACTAGCTTTGTTGGTAGTGATGCTTCCTAAGGCCCACTTGACTTTACATTCCAGGATGTCTGGCTCTAGGTGAGTGATCACACCATCATGGTTATCTAGGTCATGAAGATCTTTTTTGTATAGTTCTTCTGTGTATTCTTGCCACCCACCTCTTCTTAATATCTTTTGCTTCTCTTAGGTCCATACCATTTCTGTCCTTATTGTGCCCATCTTTGCGTAAAATGTTCTGTTGGTATCTCTAATTTTCTTGAAGAAATCTCTAGTCTTTCCCATTCTGTTATTTTCCTCTATTTCTTTGCATTGATCACTGAGGAAGGCTTTCTTATCCTCCTTGCTACTCTTTGGAAGTCTGCTTTCAAATGGATATATCTTTCCTCTTCTCCTTTGCCTTTTGCTTCTCTTCTTTTCTCAGCTATTTGTAAGGCTTCCTCAGACAACCACTTTCCTTTTTGCATTTCTTTTTCTTGGAGATATCTCAATCACTGCCTCTTATACAATGTCATGAACCTCCATCCATAGTTCTTCAGGAACTCTGTCTATCAGAAATAATCCCTTGAGTCTATTTGTCACTTCCACTGTATAATTGCAGGTAGCAGACAAGCTCAAGGATTTTGAGTCAGGCAATGAGATCAATGGATTGAATGTCATGGAGTAGAAAATACCATAATGATGTGATATTGTGGTCCAAGAAAGACAGATATGCATCTGAGATTCCAGAGTGGGTGGGAAGGACAGGTCACTTCAAAGAGAAGGAGAGGAACTGAAAATCCAGGTACCCAAGAATGATGAAAAGAGTATAGATGGAAACGAAGATACTGAAGCTACGACTGAGTTTAACGAAAGAAGAGAAGTGGCTAGGAGGAAGTCTGTAAACATCAGTCCTGAGAAGGAGGTAATGGTCTGTTTTCAGGAACTGAGCCTCCAAGCTACAGGAGACGCAGAGGAGGGACTGAACCTGGTCTAAAAGCAGCCTGGTGCAGCGGAGGACAGTCCCGTCTCTCCCTGGTCCTGAGAAGGGGGAAGAAACTTCTCCAAGATAGAGGACTGCTGAGGAGTCAAGCCTTCAGAGGACAGGCCGATGTCAGTCCAAGTGGTGAAAAGAACACTTACCAGAGAGTTTGTGTCTCTTGGGTGGTTTCCGTCCCACGGGGAGTGTCAGGATTTGAAAGTTAGAGGACAATAGAGGGTAGAGACACATGTCCAGTGACGCAAGTTCAAAGAAGAGGGAAGGAGGAGGGGACAAGGGGAATTGTGAGGCATGATGGACTATCCCCAGGTCCTGCTTTTCCTGTGAGCGTAGCCTCAATTACGAGCATTACTGAGTGGGTGTCCTGGAGGAGGTATGCAGTTCACATGCATTATCTCATTGGAACTTCACAGCAATTTATGAGCAAGCTGTCCCTTTGCTCGTTTTACAAAAGACTCATCTTGTGTAAGACTTAGATCTTCAAGACTTGGATAGGCCATGTAACTTGCCCCCAAACACACAGCTTTTAAAAGACAGAGCCTAACCACTCTTCTACATTGTCTAACACTTAGTGACGGATGCATTCCTGAAGAAGCTGCTCATCATTTGAATTTTTCGTATGCAAGCCACAGTTGTAATGCACTATTTCTGCACATACTCTTTATGAACCCTTTGTCAATGCAAAAATAACATCCCCAAATGGATGCCTCCTCAGCAATTGGTTTGACCAATCCCAGTTTTCTTGAAGCAAGATAATTTTTATTAAATGGTGTAGTTACATAGTATTCTAGATCAGAAATGATCAAAGCATTTTACAGACAATAAATGGTCTCTCTAATTAAAAAAAAAAAAATGACCCAATAAGGTCAGTGGCAAAAGCAAGAATTATACCAAGGCATTATGATTCTACTCACTATAAAGCATTGCAATTCTTTACTCATTAGCAGAGCTTTATTTTCCATGGGATGTATTTCAAATGAGGACGTTCTATAAGTAGAAAACAATACATACGGGTTCATTAGTCTTGCTCTTTTAAAGATAAATGCTGTATGTGGGATAAATGCTGTGAGCAAGAAATTATAAGCAGGCTCCCATATGCTAGGTATCTATTTCCACAGCTCCTATCATCATGGTTTCTGGGCACTTTGACAGATAGATGAGGCTAATTCAGGCAACGCAGTACATGCAGAAGAGTAGGTGAAAATCCTCTTTCTCCTTAGCTCCCTGCTTCAAAAAACCAATAATTCATCAGAAAGTGAAAGAAGAAAAGAGCTTCTGGAATGGAAACCTAAGAGAAAAGCCACACAGAATGGACAAGTCTCAATCTTTTGGTTTCAAGTAATAACATTGACTGCATTACCTTTTGATCAAGATGTTTGGGAATCTATACCAAGTAAATAATTCTAAGTGGGGAAAATGTTATATGTTAATTGCCATAACCTTAGATAAGGAAAAATTCAAAAGTAAACAAGAAACTGAAGTGTTCAAAAGAAGACATCTTCAAGTAATTCATAATGTCTATTTCTCTGAATATTATGTAACTTTTGAAATCACACTTATAAAAACTGTAAAATTATTTGGGAAAATTCTTACATGGCAGAAGCAGTAATCTGTCCAATGTAATATGTCAAGTGTTAAAGAATATGATTGCAAGTATGAAAAAGAAGGGGTTTCCCAGGTGGCTCAGTGGTAAAAAAAAAAAAAAAAAAAATCTTCCTGCCAATGCAGGAGATGTAGGTTCAATCCCTGGGTCTGAAAGATCCCCTGGAGAAGAAAATGGCAACTCACTCCAGTATTCTAAAGGGCTTCTCTGGTGGCTCAGAAGTAAAGAATCTGCCTGCAATGCGGGAGATCTGGGTTTGATCCCTGGGTCTGAAAGATCCCCTGGAGAAGGAAATGGCAACCCACTCCAGTGTTCTTGCCCAGAAAATTCCATGGACAGAGGAGACTGGCAGGCTACAGTCCATGGGGTCACAAAAGTGCTGGACATAACTTAGCAACTAAACAATGAAAAAGGAAACCGCAAAGCATAGAAGAAAGGTTGGCTTTAAGCACTGAGACAAGAAGCCATTTCTTTTGGTTCTTTTAACTTTTCTGTATTTTTCAAATTTCTATTAAATAAAATGTCTTATTTTAAAATATCATGATAATGTCATGATCTGGGGGGTTAACAGGTGGAATTTCTACCCATGATTATCACATCTTAAAAATTAGTCAATGTGTGTTTCCACTAAGTATAATATTACTATTGCCTAACTCTAAGGTATTTTTTTTTACCATCTTTGAGCAAATGCTTTTGACTTTACACACCTTAAAGCACAGTAAAGTATGGACAGCTGATGCATTTTGACAAGCACATACACCCATACAGCCACACTGCAGTCAAGATATAGAACATTCCCATCACCACCCCAAGAAGTGCCTCATGCACGTTCTCAGAAAAATCCTTTCTTACTCCAGGAGGCAACCACCGATCGGTTTTCTATCACTATGGACTGATTCCAGACTTTTGCAAGAACGTTTGTGTGCTTTTGCTTCTGTCTCTTTCGCCCCTGCATAATGTTTCAAGGTTAACCCATCCTGCTGCGTGCATCAGCGGTGGTCCCTTCTTATAGCTGTGTATACATAATCCACATGTATGTGTATGCCATACCTTCTTATCCATTCACCCT
The DNA here is from genome assembly GCF_023091745.1 of Budorcas taxicolor. Lineage (NCBI taxonomy): Eukaryota > Metazoa > Chordata > Mammalia > Artiodactyla > Bovidae > Budorcas > Budorcas taxicolor. The sequence continues at coordinate 219,730,902 of NC_068910.1, read as the reverse complement.
TTGCTGGTCGTTTGAGCTGTTTCAAGTTAGGGAGGCTATAGCCATTTGTGTTCAGGTCTTCCTATGAACATGCTTTCATTTCTCCTGGGTAAATTCCTACCAGGAATTCCTGGGCTATATGGTAAGGGTATGTGTAATTTCATAAAAGTTAAATCAATCTTCCACGTGGTTTTACTCATAAATCTTCTAGAAGACGATCGTTTCAATCTTAGAATATGAAAAAAATATGAGACGGGACACGGAAAGCACAAAACATAAAACAGAGTTTCTTATATGTAAGATTCATCAAAATTAAGATTTTCTGCTCTTCTAAAGGCAGCGCTAAGGAAATGAAAAGGCAGGCAACAGACTGGGAGAAAATATTTACAATACATATATGTGGAAAGAGCATATAAATAACTCTTACAACTTGATGATAAGAACTCAAACACCCAATGAAAACATGGGCAAGAGATGTGAACAGACATTTCTATAAAGAAGATAAACAGATGGCAAAAAAAAAGCACATGAATAAATGTTCAATATCATTAGTCATCAGAGAAATGCAAATTAAAGCCATGATAAGATGCCATTCTACTTCTACCAGAATGTCTATAATTACAAAGACTGACAACACCAAATGTTGGTCAGGGTGTGGAGCACCCGGAACTCTCACACACTGTGTTTCCTGCTGGTGCGACCCATCTCATGTCGGCATCGTAAGTAAGTGGCAGATCCAGCCCTTGAGTCGGGCCTGAGATTTAATCAATGTTCATATTTGTTCTCTATCTCATTATGCCTCAGACTTTGCTAATTTCCTTGGTGGGCTTATTGTACATGTGTCCCTAAATAGCAAATACTCTTTACATCAGAAAAGAAATAATTAATATTGGCCTAATAATTTATTTTAGGATATGACTTCTGAAACACCACCTCTTACATTTAACATCTTATTCAAACTTTGCTCTATTTGAATACTTATACATTATTTTAGAGATGATACTGCCTCTCCTTCTTAACATGTAAATCTTGTAATATCTTTGGTCAAAGTGAAAGTGAGTGAGTGAAAGTCGCCCAGTCGTGTCCTACTCTTTGCAACTCCATGGACTACACAGCCCATGGGATTCTCCAGGCCAGAATACTGGAGTGGGTAGCCCTTCCCTTCTCCATGGGATCTTTCCAAGCCAGGGAAGAACCCTGGTCTTCCAAACCCAGGTCTCCCACATTGCAGGTGGATTCTTTACCAGCTGAGCCAAAGGGGAAGATCCTTTCGTTAAAAGGAATAAAAATTCAGGCCAGAAACAATCAGCAAATTCTTTAGTTATCTTGAAGTTTGTGTGTCAGTTTCAAAAGTCAAATTCCCCTCTAACTCAAGTCAAGCTTTATGGAGACAGGGAAGGTGTGTTGCAGTCCGTGGGGTCACAAAGGATCAGTACTTAGCGGCTGAAGAACAGCAAGCTTTATGGAGTCAATTAGAGCATTAACTGTGCTTAATTAAGTATGGAGTTTGAACCATCAGATTTAGAAAATTCAGTGACAGTTTCATTTACTGTAGACTTTTGATTTCCTATCATCTTCTCAGAATCTATAATACAACAGTTCCGTCATCGTTCTGAAGAGGACATAGGTCACTCTTGAGTTTTACTGATCAGCCTTCTCTGCAAGGCTTAGTTGGTCTTCTTTGTGTTATTCTGATTTTCCAAACCCCAAATCAGATATCTTAGAGGCAGCTGGAAGGCAAACAACTTGAGATACGTCGTTTCTTTGCCAAAATAATGGAATTTCCACATATTTTGATGATGTGTGGAAATAATGGAACAGATATCTTAAATCTGATTTTTCCAAGACCCCAGATCCTACATTCACTTGAGCTACAGCCTCATCAAACATTCTCATCACACCAGGGCAGAAATATGTTCTCATGATACCCCACTGAGACTTCCAAGTTTAGATATCACCTGTATCTGATGGTGTATAAGTTTTATGTGGATTCTGTGGTCCACAACTTGCCCCTTTTCAGTACCACTGCTGATACGTTTTACTTCATTATTCATTTCTTCCTAAGTTTCTTGAAAATATTGACATATACAGATTAAATCAGCTGGCAAGATTGTTCTTGGTACAGCCTGTACCTTCTTGGAGAAACATTTTTAATGAAATAAGAAAAGCTAATAGCGTTCTGCAGAAAAAGAAAAAGAAAAAAAGAAAATGCGAGATCAAAACTCCAGCTAAACTCTTTAAGCCATTATGAGTGACCTCTAAACCACAAACGATGCTGAAGTTCTTGGGAAAACTTTGCTTCCCTGACACTCACAATGCATATTAACTTGGAAGCAGAACTCTGCCAAAAATGTAAACCAGTCACTGTTTATTAATGTGAAAAGAAAATTAGCACATGAGCAAAAGGAGAAACACATCTTTGGTGTCAACCTTTCTGTGCACTTCTCTATGGTGATTACAGCTACATTTGCCGGTTTTTGCAGAGGTGTGATGGACAGAGGGAAATGTACACCTGGGGTGAGTCGTGCAGCTGTCTGTGGTTTCACGCTGCAACTATGTCAGGTATAACTGCATTCACTGTTCACGAGTCCTGATTTATAAAGCCTCTTAAAGTCATTGCAAAAAGAGGAAGATTTGCAAAGGTCCCCAGTTCTGGCTGCATGTAAACTCACTAGAGTGTTTGCAAAAACAAGCAAACATCCCGCCAATGGCTAGCTCCTTCACCAAGCTCACTAAGAACCTCTGAACATGAGCACGAAGAGCAGTCAGGACTCCCTAATAACCCCTGGTGATGCACAGTTAGATCTGAAAAACTCTGTATTAAAATGAACTTCAGCAAGTGTGCCACCCAGGCTCCTGAAATGACAGGAATGGTAGCCACGGGACTGAAGGGCCCGGGAGCGATTTCCATTTCCTCGAAAGGTCCAGGAGAAAACATCCCGGGAGCGATTTCCATTTCCTCGAAAGGTCCAGGAGAAAACATCCCGGGAGCGATTTCCATTTCCTCGAAAGGTCCAGGAGAAAACATCCCAGGAGCGATTTCCATTTCCTCAAAAGGTCCAGGAGAAAACATACACGCAGCTTCCAACACCCAAGGTGAGGAAGAGCTGTTTGTTCTTTGTTTGTTTGTGGGTGTTTTGCCTGTAATGATATTGGCTCAATATTGTGTCACGAAAGACAGGTTAATTTATTTGAGGAACAGAAATTGTGCTCCATTTGGGAAAAACCAAACAGAGAATCTCTTGTAGATAGCTGTAGCTTTTGCATATACAGCGTTCACTCTCCTTTGGCAAACAGTGCTCTAATTTTGAGGGGAAAGGTTCCTCCCCTAGAGTCAGTCTGAGTCTAGCTGAGCCCATCACCTGGTCTTAGGATGAGCATATGACGCAGGCCTGGATAATTCCAATATCACATTCAGGTCCTTCACAATGACCCTGGTCAGACTGTCACAACAATCAGGTGTCAGCCCGGAGCCTTTCCTAGAAGGATAAGAAGGAGCTACCAGGACCCCTGTGAGTGAAAAATCTGTGTTAATATGAAAGTAATGCTGAAGAAAGCAGAGAACAGCAAGGGAGACAGAACTGGTCTGGTTGACATAACTGGGTCCCTGAGATACAGATCCAATCAACAAGATCTTGAGTTTGTCAGTTACGTGAGTAAACAAATTTAGTTTTATGAAGTTCATTCATTCGTTTTGTAAAAGCCAATATAAATAAGTTTCAGTTACCAGCAACCAAACAAGTGTGATGAATGCAAGATCCTTGTCAATGAAATTATCAGAAGCATTAAGAAACCTGGAGATGCTTTACCATTTCACTCACAGTTTTTGTTCATTCATCTTATGGGGCAAGCTGAAGATTTCACTTCCTAGAATCAGGGCCTCTGGGAAATTTCTAAGTCAGTCACTCAGTCCATTAACAAGTACTCAGTGAACTCCCTAGCTGGGCATGTCGCTCTCCTAGGCACGATGAGAGAGCTGAAGATCTGGTCCCTGCCTTCAGGAAGCTTACAGTCTACTCAGCGAGACAAAGCAAATACATTAGAAATAACTCGGGGAATAAAATCAAGCAAACGTCAGTGGAGAGAATGAATTAACATGCCTAAGTGCTCTTTGTGAACCAAATGTCACAGGACACATTGTAAACACTGCAATTGCTGGCTTCAAGGGGCATATTATCAGAACATAAAATGCAGACTCCAAAGATGATTTGAGTGCATGACAAAGCAACACGCTGTGATTCAACAACAGAAACGACACCTCGGAACTGAAGATGCAGGCAACCTGGGAATTACTTGATCAATTTACTCTGAAAGCTGAGAGGCTTCTCCTGTGACTCCCAAGTGTCACCGACTTCAATCTCAAAGGCTAATCTCATTTAAACACGGACTCTCCAGGGTCTGAGGCCTTCCCCACGGCAACGATGGCTTCTCTGTGGGAACACGCCACCCTCTGAAGACAGCCTCCCTGCCCCCAGCGCCCTGGCGTTCTCCAGGCCCTCACTCTCCTCCAGTTCCTCGTCATCCTCAAGTCTCTCTCTTTCTCTAGCCCCCGCCCAGTCTCCAACTCTGCAAGCTGTCTCCAGCTCAGCAGCCAGAGCTTCTCAAGTGCATGATAACCGAGGTCTCGCCCTAAAGACAGAGAAGGCGGTGATGGAAAGATGCACTCAGGAGAGGAGACACCGGATCCCCACTAATACGAACCTCTATTTTGTTTGCTTGTTTCCTCTGATTTTCTTCTTCCCTTCAACATCCGAATCCAAACTCCTCTGGAAACAAACTTCTACTGAGTAAAGAATTGCCTTTGTACTTTATTTTTTTGTATAAATTCATTTATTTTAATTGGAGGTTAATTACTTTACAATACTGTATTGGTTTTGCCATACATCAACATGAATCCACCACAGGTATACATGTGTTCCCCATCCTGAACCCTCCTCCCAACTCCACCTTTATACTTTAAAAGAGTGCTGCTGCTGCTGCTGCTGCTAAGTCGCTTCAGTCGTGTCCGACTCTGTGCGACCCCATAGACGGCATCCCACCAGGCTCCACCGTCCCTGGGAGTCTCCAGGCAAGAACGCTGGTAGTTCTCCAGCATGTGCGTCCCTCGTCCTCGTGTATGTGCCAGTGTGTGTGTATTAAGTGTTGGTATTTCAGAGCTTTGGCAGAGAGGGTAGGCCAGGAGATAGGTGAGGAAAACAATCACCAAGCAAGGACTCTTGTGTCCTTTATGTACTCCTGTATCATTTCTTCAGGGGGTGTGGGTGATAGGTTAGGTTAGTATTGCAACTACTCACATATCAAGAACACAAAGAATGCTTCAGTAACGGAATCGGAGAAAACCCCAGAATTAAAGCTTCTCTCGTACCTGCTCTGCTGCTTGACTGCCTTAATTTTCCCTTTGAATTCTCACTAACCTTTCTGTTAAGTCATGGAGAGCATGAAGCAGCGAAAGGGGAAATCACACAACCTGACAACTCAGAACTCTAATTTCTAAATGAAAGGTTGACATTTTGCTGAATGATGGAATAATAAGGTTAGAATATTAGCCAGCCTGACCGCACCCACATCCCCCAACTGGCCTCTCACCGCGGTCTCTGGCTGGCCCGCTGTTCGGCCAGCTATGCTGTTCTCATCTGATTGTTTTAGAAAGGGGATGTAACAGCAGAAAATGACAAAGGAGTGGCTTCTCAGCTTTTGAGTCCAAAAACCTCAACAACGGAGGAGAGGAATAGTAAGGAGCTACAGTCTAAAGGCTGAGGACAAAACACCAGGACATGCACACAGCTTTCCCTAAGCCTTTAAGGCTGCTCTGGTGGCTCAGGCAGCAAAGAGTCTGCCTGCAATGCAGGAGCCCCAGGTTCAACCCCTGGGTCGGGAAGATCCCCTGGAGAAGGGAATGGCTGCCCGCTCCAGTATTCTTACCTGGAGAACCCCATGGACAGAGGAGCCTGGCGGACTACAGTCCAGGGGGTCACAAAGAGTCAGACACGACTGAGCAGCTAACATTTTCATATCACTTTCACTTAAGGCCAATTTAGGAAACAAAATTCCCTGAATGTCACAGAAGTAAGAGCAAAGAGAATGCGATGGAGGCAACAGATGTCCTCCCAAGGGAGGGTCAGCGTGCACGCTCCTGGGGTAAGTCTAAAGCGGAGGACAAACCCCCTGAGACGCTGATGAAATCTAGGCTGACACACCCAAAGGAGGCGGCAAACGCTGAGAGAGAGTGACCGCTGCATCCACCGAGGCCGGTGAAACTTTAGAAATGTCAGAATTTCCCACTTTGCAGTGCGGCGGAGGAGGAGGCAGATGACTGACTTTGGCCAACAGGGGCTCAGAGGCCTCAGGAGAACCAGCGGGCCCATGATTGTGTACACCAGAAGAAGGTAGGTCTCCATGGTGACACAACTGAACCAACCGAGCTCCAGATAAGACAAGCAGTGTCGCCCCTGTGGACAGAGACCACCACGGATCGGATAAGGTGATGGATGCCCTCAGAAGCACCTACCTGGGCAGATGACGTGAGGACCAGATTTTGCCTGCCCCTGTCCCTGCCATGTGTAGTCACCCATAATGCGAGATCCTTAACATTCAATAAATTTATCAAGGCAGGCACGATATCTGGTAAACTCTTTAAAACACTGACATATTTAGGCAATCAAAACCTATTATCCAGCTGAATCATAATCTTCAGGTAACTGTTTCTAATGTGAAAACTTCCCTTTCATATGGATGATCGCAAAATTCTGTGAGTGATCTCCGAAAATGAAGCTGATCAAAATTTTGTAACTGACAAGTATGATCAAGAGTCACTGCATAACCTTAGAGCAATAAAAGCTGAACCAGTCACACTTGACTCCCTTGAAAACAGACATGACTGAAATATTTGCAAGCCAACAGGCACCAAAGGCATAGCTTCAAATCAGGCTCAATGAAAGCACCGCTTGCCTTGTTCCCAGAGCGGTGAGTGGGTGGCTTAGGACCCGAGCAGAGTAAACCGCTGAGCTTTCATGCCGGGAGTAAATGAAAAAGTGTTTATAAAGTCACTCGTTTGATGCTCCGCACTCCTTGTACCATTTACATCGTATTATAATATGCTGCTTTCAAACGCCTTGCACACTTCCAAGGTCTGTGCTTTGTGCTGTCAACAAAAGCTGTTGAGGACAGAGATTGAGTCAAACCCAATGGATGCCTCTTTATTTAAGCTCTTTCTCCTGTATTTGACATTGTTGTCCATTGACTCGTTAAAACTCTTTTTGCACTTTGCTCCTTGACTTGAAGTATTGAACACTCAGTAAATAATTACTGACCACCATGGCAGGTACCATCCTATATCCTGGAATACTTACATAAACAAAGCAGGACAAGGTTCTAGCTCTCACACTGTCAACACTCCATTTCAGGGTAAAAAAAAAAAACGACTAGAAAAAAGAGACACATGAGTGACAGAACTTTAGCCTGCAATGCGTGCGAGCTTATTCAGGATTATCAGGAAAGACTTCTCTGAAGAGGTGACTTATGAACAGAGACAATGATTTGAATGAATCAGACATTCAAATATCTGAGAGGAGAGTGAATAACATGTGCAAAGGCTTGGAGATAAAATGAATCAGGCCTCATAGGAAGAAGGCCACGTGTCTTAGGCTGAGGCCGCTCGAGGGAATGTGCTGGGAGCGCCTGGAGGGGCAGCTCTGTTGTGCCCTGGGGGCCGTGTCCCCGTTTCTCTTCGGCTTCTGATCATTCCATCTGAGTCTCCCTCAGAAGCTCTTCCTGTTCTCCTAGGCTATCAAGGAGTGGGATTCCCCAGAACTCAGTTGGGCCTCTATTCTTTCTCCTCTACACTTTGCCCAGGTTATCACCCACCGTTTGATGAAAACTTGAAAATCACTATTTCCAGTTGTCGAATATGTTCACTCTGACCCTTACTGGTGGCCACAGATGCTTATCAGTGTCAACAGGGAGAGTTGCCTGAGTGGTTTATCTTTCTAACCTATAGTCGGGTGAGTGAGGGGAGCAAAGCCGACGTGTGTGGTAATCACGTCTAGGGTCAACATATACGAGTTGTATGCAGTATGTCTTAACAGGCTCAGCACAGCATCACCGACACAGAAGCCAGTCGTGGAAAGCTATTGCATCTCCAGCGCTTGTCCCGGGTCAGGGTGTCCCCTGCCCTCTTCTCTTCTAACCTGCTTGAAAGTCAAGCTCCCACGGACAGAGACATTTGTCCCTATAAGATGTCTGGTGGATTACTGGAGGTCCTTATCCACTGGTTGGGCTTCCCAGGTGATGCTAGTCGTAAAGAACCCGCCTACCAACACAGGAGACATAGGAGACACAGGTTCAATCCCTGGGTCTGGAAGATCCCCTGGAGGAGGGCATGGCAACCCACTCCAGCATTCTTGCCTGGAGAATCCCATGAACAGAGGAGCCCAGTGAGCTACAGTCCATAGGGTCTCAAAGAGTTGGACACAACTAAGTGACTTAGTGTGCACACTTACACTGGTTAAAGTCATATGTCTTTATAACCCAACTCTAGGTTGTTCTAGATAGACGGAACTCTTTTATATTGGAATATTTCTGGAATGCTCATTCGGCCTCTAATAATTATAAATTATTCAAAAAGCGATTACTGGTAATTTTCACTTGTTACATGGAAGCCAACAGAGTGAATTTTGCACTGCTGTCTGTAAGTCTTAGACCCCTTGACCTTCCCATTGCTTTGACACCAGCCCAGAGCTCTTCCCTGAGCTTTAGTACATCTATATTCACTTTCTTCTTGGTTTCTCCATTTTTTTAATTTAAAAAATTATTTATTTGTTTGTTTACTGTTATTGAAGCATTGTTGATTTACAGTGTTTCAAATGAACAGCAAAGTGACTCATACACACACATATATTCTTTTTCAGATTCTTTCTCATCATAGGTTATTCCAAGAATTTTGTTTTTCATAATTTTTATTGGAGTATAATTGACTTACAATGTTGTGTTAGTTTCAGGTATACAGCAAAGCAAATCAGTTATACATATATATATATATATCTCCATTCTTTTCTAGATTCTTTCCCACATAGGTCATTGAAGAGTATTGAGTAGAATTCTCTGTGCTATACAGTAGGTCCTGGTTGTTTATTTATTTTATATATAGTAGTGTGTGTCCACTTTGACATACCTGGGAAACGTAAACAGTAGAGGCTAAACTGAACTCTCCTCTCTCCTCTGCAGGCCTAACCCCATACTCCTCCAGGATTTCTAGATTATTCTAATGTGATTGATTATTAGCAGTATACTTTCAGTCACCCATGCCCAAATCTAGGAGTCAATTTAGACTTTTCTCTAGTGGAAGTGATGGAATTCCAGTTGAACTGTTTCAATTCCTAAAAGATGATGCGGTGAAAGTGCTGAATCCAATATGTCAACAGATTTGGAAAACTCAGCAGTGGCCACAGGACTGGAAAAGGTCACTTTTCATTCAAATCCTAAAAAAGGGCAATGCCAAAGAGTGTTCAAACTGCTCCACAATTGCACTCATCTCACACGCTAGTAAAGTAATGCTCAAAATTCTCCAAGCCAGGCTTCAGCAATACGTGAACCATGAACTTCCAGATGTTTAAGCTGGTTTTAGAAAAGGCAGAGCAACCAGAGATCAAATTGCCAACATCCGCTGGATCATGGAAAAAGCAAGAGAGTTCCAGAAAAACATCTATTTCTGCTTTATTGACTATGCCAAAGCCTTTGACTGTGTGGATCACAATAAACTGTGGAAAATTCTGAGAGAGATGGGAATACCAGACCACCTGACCTGCCTCTTGAGAAACCTATTTGCAGGTCAAGAAGCAACAGTTCGAACTGGACATGGAACAACAGACTGGTTCCAAATAGGAAAAGGAGTACTTCAAGGCTGTATAGTGTCACTCTGCTTATTTAACTTCTATGCAGAGCACATCATGAGAAACGCTGGGCTGGAGGAAGCACAAGCTGGAATCAAGATTGCCAGGAGGAATATCAATAACCTCAGATATGCAGATGACACCACCCTTATGGCAGAAAGTGAAGAGGAACTAAAAAGCCTCTTGATGAAAGAGAAAGAGGAGGGTGAAAAAGTTGGCTTAAAGCTCAACATTCAGAAAACAAAGATCATGGCATCTGGTCCCATCAATTCATGGCAAATAGATGGGGAAACAGTGGAAACAGTGGCTGACTTTATTTTTCTGGGCTCCAATCACTGTGGATGGTGATTGCAGCCAAGAAATTAAGAGACTCTTGCTCCTTGGATGGAAAGTTATGACTAACCAAGACAGCATATTAAAAAACAGAGACATTACTTTGCCAACAAAGGTCTGTCTAGTCAAGGCTATGGTTTTTCTGGTGGTCATGTATGGATGTGAAAGTTGGACTATAAAGAAAGCTGAGCACCGAAGAATTGATGCTTTTGAAGTGTGGTGTTGGAGAAGACTCTTGAGAGTCCTTGGACTGCAAGGAGAGCCAACCAGTCCATCTTAAAGGAGATCAACTCTGAATATTCATTGGAAGGACTGATGCTGAAGCCATAACTCCAGTACTTGGGCCACCTGATGCCAAGAGCTGACTCATTGGAAAAGACTCTGATGCTCAAAAGATTGAGGGCTGGAGGAGAAGGGGACAACAAAAGATGAGATGGTTGGAAGGCATCACTGACTCAATGGACATGGGTTTGGGTGGACTCTGGGAGTTGGTGATGGACAGGGAGGCCTGGCGTGCTGCAGTCCATGAGGTCGCAAAGAGTCGGACACGACTGAGCAACTGAAATGAACTGAACCGAACCGAACTTGCCTCACATCCAATTGATTAACAGATACTTCCAGTTTTATATCTCCCCATTATTTGCCCAAATCCATTCCTTTCTCAACATATTCATAACTTTTGTTCAAGTTAAGTCTCATCACCTTTCACTAGACCACTATGGCAGCCTTCTAACTAGCTTGTTTACTTCTGATTTTACTAATTTCTGATTTCTGAATTCCACCTACACAGTAATACCAGAGAGATGCTCTGAAAATCCGTCTTTGCCCAGAACACCATTCCCTTGCTGAAACCCTTTCAATGAGTCCCCATTCAGAAGTAGAGCAAAGTGATCCTTATATACATATATCATGCATATGAGGCCCTCAGTGGTGTATCTGTACTCATTTTTCTAGCATAATCCCAGCGCCACCCTGCCTTACCCCTTGTGTTTTACTAGTAACACCTTTCTTGCATTTCATCACTCCACAAACTGTTTGCTCTCACCTTGGAATTATCCCTGAGATATCTCTTCTTTTCATACCACTGTGTCGAATTCATCAGAAAATCCTACCAGCTCTATCTGTGGAATCTAGCTGGAATCTCACCTCTCGGCACGATTTTTGCTGCGGTCAGTCCACTCCAGAAATGCACCACCTCTCGTCTGAACCATTGTGACAGTCTCCTAATTGTGCCCCTGCTTCTGCCCTTGTTCTCTGTAGCCTGTAAGAAGCCTGAGTAGTACTTTTAAAGTGTCAGTCCTATCATATATTTTATCTATCACTTTCCCATTTTGCTTGAGTATAATTCAGATTCCTTACGGTGGTCCCTAAGGTGCTGCCCCGAGCTCTCCCCTTCTCAGGTCTCACCTCCTTGCCTTGTCCCTTTGCTCCCTGACCCTCTCTGCCCTTGCTCGTGGTTTTGTCACAGGCGGTTCCACCTGCCTTGAAAGCTGTTCCACCCACACCCACACGGCTACTCTCTGGCCTCAACGTGTAAACGGCAGCCCTGCATAAACTCGGGCACCAACCTCCCCACCACGCTCCATAGCCCTTACTTGGCTTTATTTCTTCTTTATCATCTTTATCAGTACTGCTCTGTATTTAAGGGAGACTGGTTTCTTTAATCCCCGTCCCCTTCACTACAACAGAAGATCTGTGATGACGGAGACGTACTCTGCCTTCTCCACCTTCAGCCCACGCCATCTGTGCGGGCATCTAGACCACAGAGCCGCTGCGCAAAGACTCCTCGAATGAACGAGTGAATCTCCATGGCCGCCTAGCCCACGTTTCCGACTGGTATGGTCCAATGGCCCCTTCTGTTTTGTTTATGTTCGCTTTTCCCAATATGGACTCCACAAAGCCATTCCAGAAACCCCGTTTGGGTTAATTGTTCTGCCACTCTACACCCACAGCACTGTAGATTTCATCACCTAGCAGCCACTTATCTATGGAAATGCCATAAACCTATGGCTTCCTCCTGCAGTTAACTTGAATATCCATCATCAGGAAATATCTTCTTTCTACATACTCAGTAAGTATGCATGAAGCACATTGCTCTAGGCACTAGGAACACAGCACTGAACTCACAGGAAAGCCTTCGTACTCACGGTGCTCACAAGTAAATGTCTTACTATTTGATGCACGGCTTGGCATATCTGGCATAGTAATCGTCTTGGATGCTCAACAGGTGTCTCTATTTGGACCTATTATCTTACATCTTACATTTAAAAGGGAATCTCTCTTCATATTGCTTCTGTCTTTCATCAGAATAAAGGGTACAAAGTTTGTAGACAATAGTTTGGTTTTCCTTTGTAGTTGGCAAGTTGGCTCCCATTCCAAAAGCCAAATGCATTCGTGCATTTTCCCCCAAGAATGGGAGCACCTAAAGAATCCAAGGAAAATAAAGAGTAAATTGAGCTTATAATTTGTTTACTTTTAAATCCACTTTACTGATGCACAATAGACATACACTAAAATGCAAGGAGAGCCAACCAGTCCATCCTAAAGGAAATCAGTCCTGAATAGTCATTGGAAGGACCGATGCTGAAGCTGAAGCTCCAATACTTTGGCCACCTGATTTGAAGAACTGACTCATTGGAAAAGACTCTGATGCTGGGAAAGATTGAAGGCGGGAGGAGAAGGGGATGACAGAGGACAAAATGGTTGGATGGCATCATCGACTCAATGGACATCAGTTTGAATAAGCTGTGGGAGTTGGTGATGGACAGGGAAGCCTGGTGTGCTGCACTCCATGGGGCTGCAAAGAGTCGGACACGACTGAGCGACTGAACTGAAAATGCACACATTTTAAGCACACCTTTTGATGAGTTTAGACTAATTTATTAAGCCACGCAACAACTATTACAATGATGATGTAAGAACATTCTCGTCACCCCATAAAGCTCCTTCCCATCCAACCATATCAATACCTCTAGCTCCAGGCAACCACCAGTCTGCCTCCTGTCCATTTAGGTTAGATTTGTCTTTTGTAGTTCACATAAGGGGAGTCATTTAGACCCGATTACCTTTGCACAATCTAATGCTTTTGAGATTCACCCCTACTGTTGCTCATAGCAATATTCCATTCTTCTGTTGCTAATAGTCCATTTTATCAATATACCATAATCTGTTTACCCATTCATCACTGGATGGACCCTGGTTATTTCCAGTTTGGGAAAATTGCGAACAAAGCTGCCATGGGCATTTGCATGCAAGTCTTGGGTAGATAACTGTTTTCACTTCTCTTGAATAAATATTTAGAAGTGAAAGTGTTGGGTCACACAGTAAGTGCCTGTTTAATTTAATAAAGAAACTGCCGAGCTATTTCCCAGTATGGCTGCACCATTTTGCAGTCCTCCCAGCAAAGGGTTAGAATTTCAGGTGCTTTGCATCCTCACCAGCACTTAGTATTGTCATTTTTATTTTCGTCAGTCTGTTTCTTATATTTCAGAACAGACTGATATCTTGGTAATTAGGGCAAAGTTTGAGAATATGCAGTTCTTGTAGAACAAGAACCAATCTGCAGATACGTTCTCATAAGCGACTTGGTGAAACCCTATATACTGGAGCCTGGTAAAAAGACAGCGGCCAAGATTTTCTGAGCTCCGGGAGTTGAAAGTTGGCAACAAAAGTGAAAAGACTTTAGGTTTCAGAAGATAAAGATGCAAAGTATAAAAATGCAACCAGAAACCATGGTTGGGCCACAGCGTTAGGAGGGGAAATACAGGGCTAGCTAGCTTCCTGGAAGCCTCTGGGCACATTTTCATCAGCCAATCAAAAGGTAACTTTCTTTTATGTATAATTTCTGTTTAAAAACAATTCTCTATTGTATGTTGTTGATTCATCAACGTTAAAGTCACAGCCAACAACATGATGACCCAAATGAAGCTGACCTAAACCTCTTAATTTTCTTCATAAAGCACATCGCAGCTTTTTTTGATCTTGGGGCCAATAGCCAGCACTTCAGGGCTTCAGCACTGTGTTTGGGGGCATTTTAAACAGAAAAGTCACAAAAAGGGCAAACTTGCAAAAAATGTGATACTAGATAGACCACACAAAGGGTGCGTGTTTACAGTAAAAAAAACTGAAACGAGAATACGGTGCTGCCTTGTTCAACTTTCACTTGGAATGTGCACATTGGTGACAGCAGATTGCATGTCCACAAATGGCCGGGAAAGTGCCATGAGTACTGATTTGGGGAGCACAGGTGGGTTTTAGAAACTAGGTGTATTTGCACAGTGGAGTCTGCAGATAATGAGGACAGGTTGTGCATGTGTGTGTGTGAGTGTGTGTGTGTGAGTGCATGTGTGTGTGTGAGTGCATGTGTGTGAGTGCATGTGTGTGAGTGCATGTGTGTGTGAGGGCATGTGTGTGTGAGGGCATGTGTGTGTGTGAGTGCATGTGTGTGTGTGAGTGCATGTGTGTGTGAGTGCATGTGTGTGTGTGAGTGCATGTGTGTGAGTGCATGTGTGTGAGTGCATGTGTGTGTGAGTGCATGTGTGTGTAAGGGCATGTGTGTGTGTGAGTGCATGTGTGTGTGTGAGTGCATGTGTGTGTCAGTGCATGTGTGTGAGTGCATGTGTGTGTGAGTGCATGTGTGTGTGCATGTGTGTGCATGCATGTGTGTGAGTACGTGTGTGCGTGAGTGCATGTGTGTGTGAGTGCATGTGTGTGAGTGCATGTGTGTGAGTGCATGTGTGTGTGAGTGCATGTGTGTGTGAGTGCATATCTGTGTGTGAGTGCATGTGTGTGTGAGTACATGTGTGTGAGTGCATGTGTGTGTGTGAGTGCATGTGTGTGAGTGCATGTGTGTGTGAGTGCATATGTGTGTGAGTGCATGTGTGTGAGTGTGTGTGTGTGCATGTGTGTGTGCATGCATGTGTGTGAGTACGTGTGTGCATGAGTGCATGTGTGTGTGAGTGCATGTGTGTGTGAGTGCATGTGTGTGTGAGTGCATGTGTGTGTGTGAGTGCATGTGTGTGAGTGCATGTATAGATAGTATGCTCTGTGAAGACATGAATATTGCTGATATGACTTTAGAAAAAAATTAGCTCTCTGTGGATCCTCAAAATATACTGCATAATCAGTCATTTTTTTGATCCAACATTAATAAATCAATGGAATATATTCAAAGCTCCACTTCTCTCCAGAGGTGTTAATAAATTATAATCATTTAACCTCAAACATTCTCTGGATTAAAGTGCTTTGCATTGGTGATGCTTAAATGTGTGAAATGAGTTTTATCCAAAAATATTAGTATGCCAGAGTTTAAAAACCAGTCACCTTATTGCTGGACACCTAGTTCCCCAGGCTTAGAACTCTTGCTGGTCAAAGTTGGGTCTTGGTGGTCATTCCTTATGGAACCTCAGAATTTAGATTTGTGAAAACACTCTAAATTAGCACTCTAATTTTCTCTTTCACTGTCTAAATCTCTTCAACCCTTTCTGGAAGGAGTCAGTACAAGACCCTCCATATCACATTATACTCAATGTAGACTGCTCCTTCCATAGTTTTAATATTTTTCCTTATGGGCCATTCATTCACTTATTTTTGAAAGTCATTCAAGAAATGATGATTGAGTGACTCTTGTGTCCTAAATCGTCACCATGCTCTCTATGGAAATCCACAAACTAATTAAATGCCACCCTGTCAACTCTCTGCTGGGTCTAATAATCTTGATTCACATTTCCAAAACCTTCAATCAGCCCTTCATGCTTATCTTCTATTATTTTTTCTTGTTCTAAAGAGCTTCTTTTGGTTGCAAAGACCAAAACTGAATCCAAAAAATATATGACCAGTGCAGATGAAACCAACAAATAACAGCAAAGAAAAATCCTGGAATTTGAAACAGACAAAGTTTAAGTTTTTCTAATTATAAAATTAATGGATTTTTTTTTTGTTCCAAAGTATTTAAAATAGTAAACATCCAATCCCAGCATCCAGAGATAATATTCTTCACAATTTGCTGTCTTTATTTCCTACGCATATTGTTTTAAATAGTTTAAATTGACAATGTATGCATTTTCTTGCCTTTTCCACTTCCCACAGTTTAAATTCTTTATAAATATAATAATATTCTTTTATATAACGATATCATAATCTAATTAGTCAAATTCATGCTGTTAAATAAATAGATTCCTTGCAATTAAATAACATTTCAAAGGATTAGTTTTCTGTCCAAGTGAAGTCTTAGTCATTTTTCACATGGTTAAATATGGCCCATTATTTCTGATTGGAATACACAGTGTTAAATTCATTCCTGCAGAATATAAGGCTCTGTGGTTTTTTACTTCCAATTGTGTTTACCAAGGTCACTTCAGATTTATTCCTACTGAAGGTGTGAATTTAGTAATGGAACTTTAAGTGGCTTTATTATAAATAAGTGACACTTGAACAGAAAACATTTATAAGGACATCTTGGCTATAAACAAATAAAACAAAAATATTATTTTAAAAATAAAAAAATGTTAGAACTTCCAGGTTTAAAATAAATAAGTCACAAGGATGTAATGTACAGCATGGTGACTATAATCAATAAAACTTTGAAAGTTGTCAAGAGAGTAAATTTAAAGTTTTCATCACAAGAAAAAGAAGTTTGCTATAACTTTGTATGATAACAGAAGGCAACCAGACTTATTGTGGTGATTCTTTTGCAGTGAATACAAAAAGCAAATCTTTACTTTGTGTGCCTGACACCAATAGAATGGGGTATGTCAATTTTACCTCAATTTTTAAAAAAGAAAATAAGTAAATAAACAAACCAACAAACAAAATAATAAAAACAAAAGTAAAGAATGTTAAAAAAAACTCCAAAGATGAGCATAGAGCTTGTCTCTGCTGCAGTTCAAACTTGGCCATAAAGACAACAACATGGCCTACTTGAGGCAGTCCATTTCACAAAAGAAATTAGAGTGCCTATTATTCAGAACTTGTGAAACAAAATCCCTTTTTTTCAAATGTGAGCATTTACTTTATAATTTTAATCATTCTGTTCTCACCACCTGACACTTATTGTGCCATGTCCTGCCGGCCCTGCACTCACACCTCGGAACATGGCAATGTATCACTTTCCTTTGTATTTGCTAAAAATAGCAATTAAATGTCCAGAGAACTTTTATTTTAAAGAAAATTGTTAACTCACTAGTAGGCAACATGTGCTCTCTTTGCATTCCCAAGGTGAGAAATGAACAGAATCTCAAGTATGATCACCCGTGAGGGGTGGAATTCACTTGCACTGTGATCAACAGCTATAGTAAGAACAAGAAGACAGCAGCTGAATTGTGGCATAGCTGTGGGTAGGCCCTCTCTCTCTTCTTGTGCCGTGAGTATGAAGTGAGAGGAAGCCTTGTTTTAGGAAGCCATCTATGGTCAAAGGCTTAAAATACAGGCATAAGCATCTTCAACAGAAGAGAGTCCAAAGTGGGATGCTGAGAAGGAAGTCCGTGTGGACGGTGTCGCATGGAGATGAACCCCACCCACCATGTCTCAGACTTGGCAAGGGGGAACCGCACATCCCTGCCCCCGGTGTGAGATGCAGTCGCGAGACCTGCAGGGCCGGTGAGACGGTGGGCCGCACTCACACTGGGGGGCCGCTTGAGGAACCAGGGCACGGTGTGCCAGGATGCTGCGTTCTGTACACTTTCCTCCCGGATTCGCAGTTTGAGAGGCAACTCCATCTACCTGGGTTCCTGGCTGACTATAAGGAGCACAGTCCCATTGCTAATTTGCTTTGGAAATGTCACATGTACAGGAAGTATATTTGGATGGTTCTAACCCCTGAACCAGTCTGTTGTTCCATGTCCAGTTCTAACTGTTGCTTCCTGACCTACATACAGATTTCTCACGAGGCAGGTCAGAAGGTCTGGTATTCCCATCTCTCTCAGAATTTTCCACAGTTTATTGTGATCCACACAGTCAAAGGCTGTTTTTCTGGAACTCTCTTGCTTTTTCCATGATCCAGCGGATGTTGGCAATTTGATCTCTGGTTCCTCTGCCTTTTCTAAAACCAGCTTGAACATTAGGGAGTTCAAGGTTCACATATTGCTGAAGCCTAGCTTGGAGAATTTTGAGCATTTCTTTACTAGCATGTGAGATGAGTGCAATTGTGCAGTAGTTTGAGCATTCTTTGGCAGTGCCTTTCTTTGGGATTTGAATGAAAACTGACCTTTTCCAGTCCTGTGGCCACTGCTGAGTTTTCCAAATTTGCTGGCATATTGAGTGCACCACTTCCACAGCATCATCTTTCAGGATTTCAAACAGCTCAACTGGAATGCCATCACCTCCACTGGCTTTATTTGTAGTGATGCTTTCTAAGGCCCACTTGACTTCACATTCCAGGATGTCCGGCTCTAGGTGAGTGATCACACCATCGTGATTATCCGGGTCGTGAAGATCTTTTTTGTACAGTTCTTCTGTGTATTCTGTGTATTCTTGGAGAAGGAAATGGCAACCCACTCCAGTGTTCTTGCCTGGAGGATCCCAGGGACGGGGGAGCCTGGTGGGCTGGCGTCTATGGGGTCGCACAGAGTCGGACATGACTGAAGCGACTTAGCAGCAGCAGTAGTGGTCTGTGTATTCTTGCCACCTCTTCTTAATATCTTCTGCTTCTGTTAGGTCCATACTATTTCTGTCCTTTATCGAGCCCATCTTTGCATGAAATGTTCCCTTGGTATCTCTAATTTTCTTGAAGAGATCTCTAGTCTTTCCCATTCTGTTCTTTTTCTCTATCTCTTTGCATTGATCGCTGAAGAAGGCTTTCTTATCTCTTCTTGCTATTCTTTGGAATTCTGCATTCAGTGTTTATATCTTTCCTTTTCCTCTTTGCTTTTCGCTTCTCTTCTTTTCACAGCCATTTGTAAGTCCTCCCCAGACAGCCATTTTGCTTTTTTGCATTTCTTTTCCATGGGGATGGTCTTGATCCCTGTCTCCTGTACAGTGTCACAAACCTCATTCCATAGTTCATCAGGCACTCTATCAGATCTAGGCCCTTAAATCTATTTCTCACTTCCATTAAATAATCATAAGGGATTTGATTTAGATCATACCTGAATGGTCTGGCGGTTTTCCCTACTTTCTTTGATTTAAGTCTGAATTTGGTAATAAGGAGTTCATGATCTGAGCCACAGTCAGCTCCTGGTCTTGTTTTTGTTGACTGTATAGAGCTTCTCCATCTGGAAACAAGATTGCTGGGAGAAAAATCAATAACCTCAGATATGCAGATGACACCACCCTTATGGCAGAAAGTGAAGAGGAACTAAAAAGCCTCTTGATGAAAGTGAAAGAGGAGAGTGAAAAAGTTGGCTTAAAGCTCAACATTCGGAAAATGAAGATCATGGCATCCGGTCCCATCACTTCATGGCAAATAGATGGGGAAACAGTGGAAACAGTGTCAGACTTTATTTTTGGGGGCTCCAAAATCATTGCAGATGGTGACTGCAGCCATGAAATTAAAAGACACTTACTCCTTGGAAGAAAAGTTATGATCAACCTAGATAGCATGTTCAAAAGTGGAGATATTACTTTGCCAACAAAGGTCCATCTAGTCAAGGCTATGGTTTTTCCTGTGGTCATGTATGGATGTGAGAGTTGGACTGTGAAGAAGGCTGAGTGCTGAAGAATTGATGCTTTTGAACTGTGGTGTTGGAGAAGACTCTTGAGAGTCCTTTGGACTACAAGGAGATCCAACCAGTCCATCCTAAAGGAGATCAGCCCTGGGATTTCTTGGAAGGAAAGATGCTAAAGCTGAAACTCCAGTACTTTGGCCACCTCATGCGAAGAGTTGACTCATTGGAAAAGAGTCTGATGCTGGGAGGGATTGGGGGCAGGAGGAGAAGGGGACGACCAAGGATGAGATGGCCGGATGGCATCACTGACTCGATGGACATGAGTCTGAGTGAACTCCGGGAGCTGGTGATGGACAGGGAGGCCTGGTGTGCTGTGATTCATGGGGTCACAAAGAACAGACATGACTGAGCGACTGAACTGAACTGAACTGAAGCCCCCGAAAGTTTTGATTTGTTAGTACAACGTAACCCCAGTTTATCCTGACAGCCATCCTCGTGAAAAAATCTAGAGTAACAAAACAAAATGTTTCTCTTCAGAATAACTTCATTTAGGAAGGACCAAGCAGAACTGGGGTAGAGCCTGGGGTGTTGCGAATGAATTAACTCTTCAAAGCCGGTAGAGCTGGCAGTATTAGAAATTGACCCGATCTGACACAGAAGAGTTGCTGAGTATTTCTTACTCTGTTAGGCAAAATCTCTTTCTTAATTCATTTTAATTTTTCCTTTTCATATTAGCTCACTCCACAAACATTTATTTGTTACCTAATATGAACAAATCACTTCGAATCGTCTTCAAAGATGACATGAACCTTATATATTTGAGGACTTTCTTGCCTGAGGATGAGAATAAAAGATTTCCAAATACTACGATATAAAATAGGAAGTGTACTTCCCTCCTGTAACTCAGTACTTTGAAAATGATTATTTAAATTTCTGTATAGCTGTCAGGATCTTGATGCACATAAAATGTTTTTCTTTTCCATGACAGGATATATGCTCTGCATGGTTTTCTGGAACCTGAATTATTCACATTTCCAGAGCATCTTTCCACATGAGTACACCAAGACCAACCTCATTCCTTTTTTAGGTTAATTCTTTTTTCTCACTGAAGCATGGTTAATTTTGCAACATTGTCTTAGTTTCAAAGGTACAGGAAAGTGATTCATATCACTTTGATGGCTACCTGTTCTTTTCCAGGTTCTTTTCCTCTGTAGGTTTTCACAAGATATTGCATAGAGTTCCCTGTGCTATATAGTAGGTCCTAGTTTTTACCGATTTTGCACATATTAGTGTGTATATGTTAATTCCAAACTCCTGATTTCTCTCCCCTGTCCCACCTCTGTTATCCCTTTTGGTAAATCTAAGTTTGTTTTCTATGTCTATTCTGTTTGGTCAATAAGTTCATTTATATTATTTTTTTTTAGATTCCACATACAAGTGATATTGTATGATACTTGTCTTTCTCCATCTGACGTACTTCACTTTGTATGATAACTTCTGGGTTCAGCCATGTTGTTGCAAATGACATTATTTCATTCTGTTTCATGACTGAGCAAAATTCTGCTGTACATACATACCACACCTTCTCTATCCATTCATCTCTCGATGGACACTGAGGTTGCTTCCATGTCTTGGCTATTGTAAACAGAGCTGCAACCAGCATTGGAGAGCATGGATCTTTTTGATTAGAGTTTTCATCGTTCCTGGATATATGCCCAGGAGTGGGATTGCTGGATTATATGGCAGCTCTATATTGTTCTTTGTAGTGACTGTACCAATTTACATTTCCATCAACAGTGTAGGAAATATCCTCATTATTTTTTTAAGAGTTGTTCTGCATTATAGTTAGAAATATCTCTCTTTATATAACCAAGCCCCCTATTGTGCTTATCTTTTAAAATATAATTATAAAATGAATAGAGACTTATTATTTATAAAATAGATTTCACTACAAAAATGGCATGTTTATTCAATCTGAATGGAAGGATATTCAAAGAAAGAAAAAGAACCTCTCTCAGCTCCATCCTAATTCAAACTTGCTTAAGGGGGAAAAACAAGTGGCTTGTTTATTTATGTATGCATAGATTCATTTGTTTCTTGTTTAACTGAAATGTCCATGGATCTAACCCTGAACATATGCGCTCTGCTTCTTCTTCATGCTTTATTTCACCTGTCATAATATTCAGATGCTGCAATAGTTTGAGCATAGATTTTTCCAAACTCACATCAAGGAAAAAAAAAAAGTTTATATTCTTTTTTTATAATCTTGGGCCAATCCCAAGATTGGCCCTGATTGGACCAGTGTGCAACTCTTAACATTCATGGCCAATCCCTGTGGCCCACGGGATGGGATATAGACCCTTTGGCTGGGCTTGGGTTTTATGCTCCACCTCTGGAGTCATGATGATGAAGTGCCTACCCAAAGAGTGTGATCTGAGGGAGAGGAAAAGATATGATTTGACACAAAGAAGGAAGAATAAATATTCTTTGCCAAAAAATAAATAATGTCCACTCTAGGTCCTGTCTCCCTCTCTGGACCCCTATTAGCCTGCTCACATATTTTTCCCTCTTAACAATCACTCATGCCTCTTTTACCAACATTCAGTGCATATACAAGACACATACAAATGGGATCCCACCGTAGATTTTTCCGCTATTCTACGTTCCATTAACAGTCCATCCTAGACCTTCCATATGAGCCCAGAAGCCTACTGCAAGCTGTTCAGTGACTACATGATGCTCCATTAAAAGTATGTGCTGTAATTCATTTAACAAATTCCCTGTTTATGGACAATCAGCTTTGAGGGAGTTTGTTGTTGTTCAGCCCCTCAGTCACGTCTGACTCTTTGCGACCTCATGGACTTCAGCACACCAGGCCTCCCTGCCCTTCACCATCTCCCAGAGCTTGTTCGAACTCATGTCCATTGAGTCGGTGATGCCATCCAACCATCTCATCCTCTGTCGTCCTCTTCTCCTCCCGCCTTCCATCTTTCCCAGTGTCAGAGTCTTTTCTAATGAGTCAGCTCTTCAAATCAGGTGGCCAAAGTATTTGAGCTTCAGCTTCAGCATCAGGCCTTCCAATGAATATTCAGGATTTGATTTCCTCTCGGATTGATTGGTTTGATCTCTTTGCAGTCTGTGGTGTTGGAGAAGACTCCAAAACATCAATTCTTCAGCACTCAGCCTTCTTTATGATCCAACTCTCACATCCATACATGGCGGGTAGCGTTGTAATAACAAATAATGTTCCATTGAACATATTTGCACACAAATCCAACACATTTGCTCAAGTTTATCTCTAAAGCCCAAGACATAAAATTAGTAAGGTCAAAGAGGGTGTGCACTTAAAATGTTAATAAACATGGTCAAAAATACAAATAAAACTAGAGGCTGAATTTCTTTGCACACCTATCCACAGTGTATGAAAATGCCTGAGTTTCATTGTACCTTTGTACTTTTGCTCCAAGCAATGACTAAAAAAGCAGTATTTTTATTTTATTTTGTATGTCATAAGTTTACAAGCCACATAAAGGCCATTATCTGTGAACTGCCTTTTTCCATGCTTCTTTTTCTTCTGGGTACTGAATTTCTCTTACTTACTTCTGAGTATATTAAGAAAATTAGCATCCATCCTGCTATGTTAACACCTGTTTTAGACTTTTGACTCTCTATTTTTCTGTGGTATACTCGTCACATCAAGCTTTTTCAATTTTTTTTCTGTTCAAATTTGTCAGTCTCTTTTCTTCGTGGTTTCTATGCTTTGCATGTTAGTTAGAAATTACTTTAAACGTGAACAAATCTCACTCATGGTTTTCTTCTGCCCCATTAATGCCACTTTGGGGTTTAGGTCATTGATTCATCTAAAGCTGTTGTTAGTCTTGGGATGTGGGAGTCCTTAACCACTCGTTTCTCTCTTCTTCTGGTTACGTGGTAGAGGGCATCTGCACAGCTCACAGTGGACTGAACTATGAGACTAACCCTACATGATCGATCAAGTCAGAGCGGCACCAGGAGGGTTTCCCCGGTGGCTCAGGTGGCAAAGACCCCGCCCTCCTTGCAGAGAGGCACCAGTCACCGCAGGTCAAACCATTGATTGTCAAGGCAAAGCCTCCCTCTTCCCTCTGATATGCAATCTGCTGAGCTTGAGGCAGTGGCACTTCTACCATCTTGAGTCTTTGAGTGAATACAATTGCCCAGAGTCCCTGGGCAACCATGAGTGAAAAATAAACTTCTGGGGGGGTTGAACCACTATGAGTCGGGCGCTTTTTACCTGCAGTGTAACCAGCCCCTTCCCAGGTGACGCAGGGGATCGTGTGTTATGCCTGCACCTTTGTTTAGTAGGCACTCGTGTGTCCAGAATGTCCCGTCTTCTCTCTCGGGGGCAGTTTTACAGCAGATGGTGTCCGTGCCTCTCCCGTGTTGCCTCCCTGTGGCATGCGCTTGCACTTGCTCCTCCTTCCAGCTCCTAGCCCCAGCAGGTTTCGTTGGGGTGTCCTTTCACTGATGGAACTCACTTTGCCACCTGTTCAACAAATTGTTAAGTTCCCGGAATGCGTGCCTCCAGGAGCAACTCTCAAGCAACATCGGAGGAATGCTGAAGGATAAAAACTGTAGTGCCCTTATCCCTTGGGTGAGATGCTCTAAAGTGGAAAAACTTATAGGGGCTTCCCCTGCTTCTCCAGTGGGATTGTACTTCATAACCCTGCTCAGTATTTGTCTGATGACAACCTTGGTAACTCCATTCTCATACAACTCAGGATGTCCTCCCCACAAAGGGGACATAGAGGAGGCAACAGGACATCCTCCATTAGAGCTTAATGTGAACTAAGGCCTGAACACTGTCAAGTCTCAGAAGACAGAATTGATTTCGGAAAATGTGATAAACCAGTCAATTCTTCCATGTTCATTCACATTTAGTGTTTAGTGTTCACGATTACTGTTTAGATTTGGTTAAAGCTATTTGAAATCCTAGTTTTAATTCTTTTTTAACTAAGATTTTTCAGCTTAAAACTGAATTTGTTGAGTTTTAAATCTGCCTGCTATGCAGGAGACCCAGGTTTGATTCCTTGCTTTGGAAGAGCCACTGGAGAAGGGAGTGGCAAGCCACTTCAGTATTCTTGCCTGGAGAATCCCATGGACCGAGTATCTTGGTGGACTACAGTCCATGGGGTCACAAAGAGTCAAACACACCTGAGCAACTAACATATTTGTATGAATTAAGAGCATAAGCTCCTGTGGAGAACAGTATGGAAGTTCCTTAAAAAACTAACAATAGAGCTACCTTATGACCCAGGAATCTCACTCCTGGGCATAGATCTGGGAAAGGCAAAACACTGATTTGAAAAAATATATATGCACCCTAATGTTCATAGCGCTATTTACAATAGCCAAGGCATTTCAATAAAGGTCCATCAATGCATGAGTGAATTAAAAAGACACAGCATAGATGAACCATGGGACATTACTCAGCCATAAAAGAGAAGGAATAGTGCCATTTGCAGCCACACAAATGGACCCAGAGAGTGTTGCACTAAGTGAGGTAAGTCAGAGAAAGGCAGATACCATATGTCCTCACGCATGTTTGGAATCTAGGAGAAAAATTAGTACAAATGAACTTTTGTACAAAGCAGAAACCAGGTCACAGACATAGAAAACAAACTTATGGTCACCAAGGGGAAAGATGGGCTGAAAGTAAGAAGAAATTACCTAGGAGTTTGGAATTACACACTACTATCTATATTAAAAAGGCAGGGTGGGCGGGGGGCTTCCCTGGTGGCCAGATGGTAAAAAAATCTGCCTGCAATGCAGGATACCCAGGTTCGATCCATGGGTCAGAAAGATTAGCTGGAGGAGGGCATGACCACCCACTCCTGTATATTTGCCTGAAGAACCCCATGGACAGAGGAGCCTGGTGGGCTACAGCCCATGGGGTTGCAAAGAGTCAGATATGACTGAGCGTGGACTCACTAGGCGCCAGGCTGTACATCAGGAAAAACAAAAGAGAACAAGAAGCATACGGGCCAGAAAAGCACAGATATCATTCTGTGCTTAATAATAGTTCTTGAGATGAGACTAATTAAAATAAATTTAATAAATTTTTATTGATGTTAAAGTTCAAGTGACAAGACATTTTCTGAGTGAAAGAGAGTATGTTATTGTCCAAAAGATTGGATATTTATTTACTTCAAGTAATTAAAGACTTATCTTATGTCTCCCATGTGAGCGCATTTCAACAATGTAGAGGTCTGAGTCGTGAAGTTGAAACCTTTCCACCTTGAATTAACCAGCATCCTCAGAGGTGAACACGTGTCAGATGAGAAGGTTCAAGCTTTACTTGCCTAAGGCAACAGGAAACCAACAAAATAAAGCCGTTTTAATCTACCAGCAGACCCAAAACCAAAAATCTCTTTCAAACAATAGTTTTTTTGTTTTTTTTTTTTTTATTGTTTTGTCATAAGGCAATATTACTCTATATTACAGAAAAGGTGGCTTAAGGAACTCAGAAAGAAAAACTCATTTGTGCAGTTTACATGAGATTACGGCTGTGGGAGGAATTTTTCTACTACCAGCAAAGCAAGGGAAAAAAAATCTTTGTTTTGTTTTTTTGTTTTTTTGCAGAACTTGCAGAAACAATAACTTTAAATCAGCCCTCCCGATCTACCACAGGCTGTGGGTAATTATCCCCAATAGGTCCCTTTAGTGAGTCAGTTTCTATTTTTTTCTTCAAAAGTAGTTTCTTTTTGACATTTTTATGCAGTCTTTCTGTTTGCTAAAATAACAGAAGTCTCCTACTACGAAAGCATCAACAACTGTCAGGGATTTTGTTTCTCCAGAGTGTAGCTCTCAAGTCTTCTGACACAGTGGCCAATAGGGCAATCTGAGTTTCAGATTTTGTATAAATTCCTTTATCTTTAGCAGATAAATGAAACTGAATTTGAGACTATCCCACTGATCTATTTAATTCTCAAACACACCAATGCTGCATATCTGAAGTCTTTTCATGAGTTTTTTGAAATATCTTTTCCTTCTTTTTGTTTTTTAAACTTCATTGTGATCTTAAAGAATCCAGTGGAACTGAAAAAGAAAAGTCAAATAATGAGAACTCTTGCCTCTGGCAAGGACGGAGGGAAAAAAGAACTTATTTACCCCCACCTAAAACAACCAAAAATTAGACAAAAATATATGAGGCAATAGTTTTAAGACACTGGATCTTCAAATGATGAAGGGTGCTGGTCCCTGAGATATGAGAAATAAATCAGGTGAACTCTATGCTGCTCCAACTTGCTACCTTTAAACAGCCTCCTGGTCACATCTAGAGAGTGAGAGTCCGGGAGGAATGCAGCCAGCTCCTTGAGCCGAGGAAAGCAAAGCAACACCGCTCACAGGACGGCGTACCAGAGAGGAAAGAGCTGCAGAGGGAAAGTTCTGCAGAGCACCCGCCTTGAACACCCAGGTCAGTACAGATCAGCACGTGCATGGGAGAGAACTACCTGAAGCCAGACAAAGAATCAGCCAAAAGGATTAAAAGTTCCAGTGCCCAGTGAAGACTCAGGAGTAAGAACGGTGTCTATATGCATCAGGCAGATTGGAAACCTGAAGATTTATAGGGCATTGAGTACAACACTCAAAAGCATCTTTTGTTGACGAGGAATAATTAGCCCATGAGTAAACACTACACTGGAGAAGGCGATGGCACCCCACTCCAGTCCTCTTGCCTGGAAAATCCCATGGATGGAGGAGCCTGATGTGCTGCAGTCCATGGGGTCACTGAGAGTTGGACACGACTCAGTGACTTCACTTTCACTTTTCACTTTCATGCATGGAGAAGGAAATGGCAACCCACCACAGTGTTCTTGCCTGGAGAATCCCAGGGATGGCGGGGCCTGGTGGGCTGCTGTCTATGGGGTCACACAGAGTCGGACACGACTGAAGCGATTTAGCAGCAGCAGCAGCAAACACTACGCTGGTTCTAACAGTTAGTAAAAGCAAGACCAGAAAAGCCCAAACTGTTTCCTAGTAACTTAACTGTGTCCCGGAGCAAAGCTCAAGAGTATTTATAGAAATACACAAATATTCAACATCCCTCAAGGTATAATTTACAATGTCTGGCATTCAATCAAAAAGTTCCAGACAAACAAAGAAACAGGAAAATATGATCCA
This sequence comes from Budorcas taxicolor, assembly GCF_023091745.1. Classification (NCBI taxonomy): domain Eukaryota; kingdom Metazoa; phylum Chordata; class Mammalia; order Artiodactyla; family Bovidae; genus Budorcas; species Budorcas taxicolor. The sequence goes on along the minus strand of NC_068910.1, from coordinate 219,702,941 downwards.
TCATAAGGAGATAAATCAATCAATTGAATTTGATTAAGAACTAACCACAGATGTTAGAGTTACAAGAGAAGGATATTAAAATGGTTATTATAATTGTATTCCATATGTTCAAACAGTTAAGCAAAAACATGGAAGATATTTAAAAATATCCAAATCAAACTTCTTGTGCTGAAAACTGCAGTGTGTGAAGTAAAAAATACACTTTCTAGGACTAACAGTAGGTTAGACATTGCGAGAGAAAAGATTAGTGAACTTGAAGACATTCCAATGGAAACGATCCAAAATGAAACAAAGAACTGTTGAAACTTGCACAGAGTGTCAGGGAGGTGTGGGGCAGTTTCAAGCAGTCTAAAATATGAAGTCACAATGGGGAGAGAGGCAAAAAAAAGTTTTGAAGAAATAATGGGTGAACATTTTCCAAATTTGCTGAAAACTATAAATATCTGAAGCTGAGAACCTACAGAAACATAAAGAAAATGATACAAAGCCACAGTGTAATCAAACTGATTAAAACCAGTGACAGACAGAAAACCCTAAAAGCAATCAGAGAAAAAGGTGTGTACAAAGGGACAAAGAAAAGAATAATAGTTCTTGTTGCAAACAAGGCAAGAGAAAAAAAAACAACAGTGGAGCAACATTTTTCATATATTGAAAAGAAACACATCTGTCTTTCTAGAATGCAGTACTTAGTGACAATGTCTTTCAAAAATGAAAGCAAGATGAAGACGTTTTTAGTTGTATGAACACTGAAGGAATGCACCTACTTCTTGAGAAGATGAGTAAAACTGATAAATCTCTGCATTAGTCAGGGAAAAGGAAAATGTAAATTGTTACTCTCACAAAAGAGAGAGGAGATATCACTAGAGACCCCACAAATATCAAGATGATACTATATACACAAATTCATACCAATAAACTCTGCAACTAGAAGGCACTGGACAAATTCCTTGAAACACACAGACCGTCAAACCTCATGCAAGAAAAGTTAGGTATGATAAATAGCCCTCCATCTATTAAAGAAGCTAACTTAGTAGTTTAGTTTCTGACAAAGAAATACTGAGACACAGATAGCTTCACTGAAATATTACCCTGAAGACTTAAGGAAAAATAATATCAGTTCTTCAAAAATACTTCCCCACAATTGAAAGGGAGAAAATACTCCCCAACTCAGGCTATGAGGCCAGAAACGCCCTGAAATCAAAAACAATGGAGATATTAAAAGGAAAACTTTATAGACAAACATCCTTCATAATCAAAAGTAAATGTTTACTTAATGAAATGTGAAAAAATTAAATCTGACACTATATAAAAAGATAACAGATCATGAACAAATGTGAAAGCTTGTGCAAAGTCAGTTTAATAGCAGAACATTGCCAGTGGCCATTATAATACAAAGAAATGAATAAACAAATTGAATAAAAAATTACATTAACAGCTCAATAGATGGAGAAGCATGCACTTAACAAAATTCAACAAAAATTCCTGATAAAAACTTCAAAAACTAGAAACACAAGAGACCTTCCTCGATTTTATAAAGGACATATGTGAAAATACGGCTAAAAAGCTGTAAATATAGCTTCACCTAAGGTCAGGGACAAAGCACACAGCCCTCTCTACCACTTCTCTTCAGTATTGTAAGGAGTTTCTTGTCAAAGCAATAAGGCAAGAAAAGGAAATAAAAGCAGCCAGATTGGAAAGACATAAATAAAAGAAACTTTATTAAAAACGATGTTGTTCTTTATGCATAATCTCCATTGGAATCTAAAAAAAAAAATCAAAAAACGAATAGACACAAGTTTCAGAAATATTTCAAGATAAAATATCAGTATATAAAATCTGGGTCTTTTTTTCTGTATTAACAATAAAAATTCAAATATTTAAATTTTTAAAAATTGCCAGAAGAAATAATTCTTCCTAAATCATTCCATAAGGTCAGCATTTTCCTGTCACCAAAGGCAGACAGTTTAGTTCAGCTCAGTCATGTTCAACTCTTTATGACCATATGGACTGCAGGACAACAGACGTCCCTGTCCATCACCAACTGCCCCAGCTTGCTTAAACTCAAGTCCATCAAGTCAGTGATGCCATCCAACCATCTCAACCTCTGTTGTCCCCTTCTCCTCCCACCTTCAATCTTTCCCAGTGTCAGGGTCTTTTCCAACGAGTCAGCTCTTAGCATCAGGTGGCCAAAGTATTGGAGTTTCAGCTTCAGCATCAGTCCTTCCAATGAATATTCAGGATTGATTTCTTTTAGGATGGACTGGTTGGATCTCCTTGCAGTCCTAGGGACGCTCAAGAGTCTTTTCCAACACCACAGTTCAAAAGCATCAATTCTTCGGCATTCAGCTCTCTTTATCGTCCAACTCTCACATCCATACATGACTACTGAAAAAGCCATAGCTTTGACTAGACGGACCTTTGTTGGTAAAGTAATGTCTCTGCTTCTTAATATGCTCTCTAGGTTGTGAAGTGAAGTCACTCAGTTGTGTCCAACTCTTTGTGACCCCATGGACTGTAACTTATCAGGCTCATCTGTCCTGGGATTTTCCAGGCAATAGTACTGGAGTGGATTGCCGTTTCCTTCTCCAGCGGATCTTCCTGACCCAGGGATCGAACCTAGGTCTCCCGTATTGTAGACAGATGCTTTACCACCTGAGCCATCAGGGAAGTCTAGGTTGGTGAGAGCTTTTCTTCCAAGGAGCAAGGGTCTTTTCATTTCATGGGTGCAGTCACCATCTGCAGTGATTTTGGAGTCTAAGAAAAAAAGTCAGCCACTGTTTCCACCATTTCCCCATCTATTTGCCAAGAAGTGTTGGGACCGGATGTCATGATCTTAGTTTTCTGAATGTTGAGTTTTAAGCCAACTTTTGCATTCTCTTCTTTCCCTTTCATCAAGAGGCTCTTTAGTTCTTCACTTTCTACCATAAAGTTGGTGTCATCTGTGTATATGAGGTTATTGATATTTCTCCCAGCAATCTTGATTCCAGCCTGTGCTTCATGAAGCATAGGACTTTGCATGATGTACTCTGCATATAAGTTAGATAAGCAGGGTGACAATATAAAGCTTCGATGGACTCCTTTCCCGATTCAGAAGTAGTCTGTTGTTCCATGTCTAATTCTATCTGTTGCTTCTTGACCTGCATACAAGTTTCTCAGGAAGCAGGTAAGGCAGTCTGCTCTTCCCATCACTTGAAGATTTCTCCACAGTTTGTTGTGATCCACACAATCAAAGGTTTTGGTGTAGTCAATAAAACAGGAGTAGATGCTTTTCTGAAACTCTCCTGCTTTTTCCATGATCCAGTGGATTTTGGCCATTTGATCTCTGGTTCCTCTGCCTTTTCTAAATTCAACCTGAACATCTGGAAGTTCACGGTTCACATACTGTTGGGCCTGGCTTGGAGAATTTTGAGAAATTACTTTGCTAACATTGAAATGAGTGCAATTGTGTGGTAGTTCAAACATTCTTTGACATTGTCTTTCTTTGGGATTGGAATGAAAACTTCCCCTTTCCAGTCCTGTGGCCACTGCTGAGTTTTCCAAATATGCTTTCACAGCATCATCTTTCAGGATTTGAAACAGCTCAACTGGAATTCCATCACCTCCACTAGCTTTGTTTGTAGTGGTGCTTCCTAAGGCCAATGGACTCCCCTGTGGCTCAGCTGGTAAAGAATCTGCCTACAACGCAGGAGACGTGGGTTTGATCCTTGGGTTGGGAAGATCCCCTGGAGAAGGGAAAGGCTACCCACTCCAGTATTCTGGCCTGGAAAATTCTGTGGACTGCATAGTCCATGGGGCCACAAAGAGTTGGACATGACTGAGTGACTTTCATTTCCCTTTCCTAAGGCCCACTTGACTTTGCATTCCAGGATGTCTGGCTCTAGGTGAGTGATCACACCATCATGGTTATCTAGGTCATGAAGATCTTTTTTGTATAGTTTTCCTGTGTATTCTTGCTGCCTCTTCTTAATATCTTCTTCTGTTAGGAAGAAGATATTCTGTCCTTTATTGTGCCCATCTTTGCATGAAATGTTCCCTTGATATCTCTAATTGTCTTGAAGAGATCTCTAGTCTTTCCCATTCTTTGTTTTCCTCTATTTCTTTGCACTGATCACTGAGAAAGTCTTTCTTATCTCTCCTTGCTATTTTTTGGAACTCTGCATTCAAATGGGTATATCTTCCCTTTTCTCCTTTGCTGTTAGCCTCTCTTCTTTTCTCAGTTATTTGTAAGGCCTCTCAGACAGCCATTTTGCCTTTCTGCATTTCTTTTTCTTGGGGATGGCCTTGATCACTGCCTCCTGTACAATGTAACAAACCTCCATCTATAGTTCTTCAGGCACTCTGTCTATCAGATCTAATCCCTGAAATCTGTTTGCCACTTTTACTGTATAATCATAAGGGATTCGATTTAGGTCATACCTGAATGGTCTAGTGGTTTTCCCTACTTTATTCAATTTAAGTCTGAATTTGGCAATAAGGAGTTCATGATCTGGGCCACAGTCACCTCCTGGTCTTGTTTTTGCTGACTGTATAGAACTTCTCCATCTTTGGCTGCAAAGAATATAATCAATCTGATTTCGGTGTTGACCATCTGGTGATGTCCATGTGTAGAGTCTTCTCTTGTGTTGTTGGAAGAGGGTGTTTGCTATGACCAGTGCATTCTCTTGGCAAAACTCTGTTAAGTTTTGCCCTGTTTCACTTTGTACTCCAAGGCCAAATTTGCCTATTACTCCATGTATCTCTTGACTTCCTACTTCTGCACTCCAGTCCCCTGTAATGAAAAGGACGTCTCTTTTCCGTGTTAGCTCTAGACGATCTTGTAGGTCTTCATAGAACCGTTCAACTTCAGCTTCTTCAGCATTACTGGTTGGGGCATAGATTTGGATTTCCATGATATTGAATGGTTTGCCTTGGTACAAACAGAGATCATTCTGTCATTTTTGAGATTTCTCCTAAGTATTGCATTTTGGACTCTTTTGCTGACTATACGGGCTTCTCCACTTCCAATTTACCTTGATTCATGGCCCTAACATTGCAGGTTTCTATGCAATATTGTTCTTTACTCATCAGACCTTGCTTCCATCACCAGTCACATCCACAACTGGACGATGTTTTTGCTTTGTTTCAGCCTCTTCATTCCTTCTGGAGTTATTTCTCCTCTCTTCTCCAGTGGCATACTGGGCACCTACCAACTGGGGAATTCATCTTTCAGTGTCATGTATTTTTGCTTTTCATACTGTTTACGGGGTTCTCGTGGAAAGAATACTGAAGTGGTTTGCCATTCCCTTCTCCAGTGGACCACATTTTCTCAGAACTCTCCACCATGACCCGTCCGTCTTGGGTGCCCCTACATGGCATGGCTCATAGTTTCACTGAGTTAGACAAGGCTGTGGTCCCTGTGATCAGTTTGAATATTTTTCTGTGATTGTGGTTTTCTTTCTGTTTTCCCATCAGATGGATAAGAATAGGAGGCTTATGGAAGTTTCCTGATGGGAGAGACTGACTGGGGGAAACTGGGTCTTATTCTGATGGGCAGGGCCATGCTCAGTAAATCTTTAATCCAATTTTCTGTCGATGGGTGGGGCTGTGTTCCCGCCTGGATGTTTGACCTGAGACCAAACTATGGTGGGAGTAATGAAGATAATGGTGACCTCCTTCAAAAGATCCCATACAGCCAACCCTGTGGCAGCCCACCACAGACCTACACCTCCACTGGAGACTCCTGGACCTAACAGGCAAGTTTTGGTCAGTCTCTTGTGGGGTCACTGCTCCTTTCTCCTGGGTCCTGGTGTGCACGGGGTTCTGTTTGTGCTCTCCAAGAGTCTGTTTCCCCAGTCCTGTGGAAGTTCTGGCAGCTCTACTGTGGGGCTAATGGCGACCTCCTCCAAAGCCAGACAAAACTATACCAAAAAAAGAGAAAGAGAATACAGACAATTATTCCTGATGAACACAGATGCAATAATTTTCAACAGTGCATTAGCAAACTGAATTCAACAGTACCTTAAAAGGTTCATACGTGATCAAGTAGGATTTATCCCAGGGATGCAAAGACGGTTCAAATTTGCAAATCAATCAATATGATATACCACATTCACAAAATTAAGGATTAAAATTATATGATTATCTTTGTAGATGCAGCAAAAGCTTTTAATAAAATTCAACATTCATTTATGATAAAAATTCTCAGCAAAGTCACAATATTTCAAGATTTTTGAAGAAAATATGAAATTATTTTTAACATCAAGATAGGTATGGATTTTTGTCAACAAGACACAAAAAATAATAAACAACAACAAAAAAAGCCAAAATGCTATTGTATTAAAATGAAGAACATCTATTTTTCTAAGTATAGCATACCAGAAGAGCCAAAGCAAATGATAACGGAGGAAAAATGTCTGCCCCACACATACTGCTGGCAAGAGACACTGTAAGGGGCTGGATGTTTGTATCTTCTCTAAACCCATATGTTGGCATCCTAACCCCCAGTGGGATGACGTTAGGATGTGGGACCTTTGGGGGGTAATTAGGTCATGAGGGCCTTACACAAAGGAAAAAGAGAAGCTTACTTAAGGATAAGACCCTGTCTACAAACCAGGAAAAGTGACCTCACTGAAGAATAGATCTGCTAGAAATGAAATCATGGACTTCCTGATAGCTAGAACATTGAGATATAAATCTCTGCTGTTTAAGCAAAAAAAAAAAAAAAAAATGCTGTCAAAAGTGACATTAAAAATGTGCAATAATTAAGCTATAGATTTTAAAACACCAATTAAAACCCTTGCAGGCTCTTCTGTAGAAATTAACTGACTGATTCTAAAATTGATACAAAAAGCCAAAGGGTCTAGAGTAGCCAAAACAGTGTGGAAGCGGGTGACCAATTTAGAGGACGAACAGCAACGAAGCTGCAGTATTTAAGGCAATTAGAGGTTGGTGTAAAGCTAGACAAATAGAAGAGTGGAATAGGATAGAGTCTATAGATTCGGACATATTCAGACAACTGATTTTGACAAAGTTTCAAGGCAATTCAATAAAGAAGACTTTGCTCTTTTCAACAAATGGTGCTGAGGTAATTGAATATTATACATGGTTTTAATAGTACAACATATGGATACATATACTATATATATATATATATATCGATGATACATCTTGTACCATAAAGAAAACTTTTTTGACTTTGTATTACTTTAAGATATGATTCCAAAAGTACAATCTTTAAAAGAAAATATTAACAAACTGAGCATCAAATTTTAATCAAATTTAAAATTTCTGCTTTTTGAAATGCACTGATAACAGAATGAAAAAATATTCTACAGACTTAGAAAGACATTTGCGAATTACACATCTGATTAAGGGCTTGTATCTAAAGTGTACATTCAAACCTCAATAATAGGAAAACAAACAGTTGGCAATAGACTTGTAAAAAATACTTCACCAAAGAAAATATACTGATGGCAGATAAGCAAATGAAATGATCCTCAATAACATTAAATTAAGACCACAATGAGCAGAAAAGACCTATTAAGGTAGCAAGAATTTTCTTTAAAACACTTTCCATACCTGGTATTACCAAGGGTTTTGGAACAACTGAACTTTAATCACACTGGTGCGAATGATTCTAAAAGGGCTCAACTCCTTTGGGATAAAGACATTTAATAATTGCCTTAAAAAGTGAAATGTATCTATGTGTAATCCGGGCAATCCACTTCCAGATACTTATCCAGGAAATTTACGGTTAGAACAAAGACTAGTACACAAGGATTCATGGTAAATTTATTTGTATTAGTTCCAAACTGGAAACAGCACCGAGAAAATATAGAAAGAAACTGTGGTATAGTAACATACACTATAAAAGTCGCTTGCTCCTAGGAAGGAAAATTATGACCAACCTAGACAGCATGTTACAAAGCAGAGACATCACTTTGCCAACAAAGGTCCATATAGTCAAAACTATCATTTTTCCAGTGGTCATGTATGGATCTGAGAGATGGACCATAAAGAAGGCTGAATGTCAAAGAATTGATGCTTTTGAACTGTGGTGTTGGAGAAGACTCTTGAGAGGCCCTTGGACTGCAAGGAGATCCAACCAGTCCATCCTAAAGGAAATAAGTCCTGAATATTCATAGGAAGGACTGATGTTGAAGCTGAAACTCCAATACTTTGGCCACCTGATGAGAAGAACTGACTCACTGGAAAAGACCCTGATGCTGGGAAAGATTGAGGGCAGGAGGAGAAGGGGACGACAGAGGATGGGATGGCTGGATGGCATCACCGACTTGATGGACATGAGTTTGAGCAACTCCAGGAGATAGTGAAGGACAGGGAGGCCAGAGTCAGACATGACTTAGTGACTAAATAATGACAATAGTAACATAATGGAACTCACTCATAAAAGCACAGGAATTATTGATGCAAAGAATGACAGGGGTGAATCTCAAAATAATTATGCTGAGCAAAAGAAGCCAGACACTCCCCCCACCAACAAAAATACAGTCAGCTGGACTCTGTTTGTCTATGTTTCCAGAAACACAAACAGACCTGTTGTGACAGAACACAGATTAGAGGCTGGCTGGGGCTGGGAAGGGGAGAGGCAGGAGGAAGTGATTAGGAGAAGTATGGAGAAACTTTGGGTGTGGTGGGTGCTTGCATTAATTTGATTATGTTTATAGTTTCGTGGGCATAAACATGTGTCAAAACTTACCAAACAGTACACCTTAAATAAGCCCTGCTTGTTTGATGGCAACTATTCCTCAAGAAAGCTGATAAAATGTTTACATAGAAAAAACGTAGACCGGATCTTTCCTTTTATACAAATACGGAAGCCCCTTTAAGGAAAGTTGGAACTGAAAAGTACGGTGGCCCCACAGATGGTTATCATTCTGTAATCCTGGGAGATGTAAGAACTCCCCTAGAGGTTGAAGCAATTGCTTTCACCTGAAGCTTGAATTACTTCCTCGGTAGCTCAGATGGTAAAGAGTTTGCTTTCAGTGCGGAAGACCAGGTTTGATTCCTGGGTTGGGAAGATCCCCTGGAGAAGGAAATGACAACCCACTCCAGTATCCTTGCCTGGAAAATTCTATGGATGGAGAAGCCTAGCAGGCTACAGTCCATGGGGTCACAAAGAGTTGGAGACGACTGAGTGACTTCACTTCACACATACAATGCGTGAATAGACCAAGGTCAGGCCCAAGTGTTTAGTCTCTAAAGAATGTTAAATTGAGAATTTCAATTTAAGAAAAGAAATATAAATTTTAAAAATTAGATTAGGTTCAGAAATGATTATTAATACACAATTGTTGTTGTGTTTCAGTCACTCAGTCGTGTCCTACTCTTTGCGACCCCAGGACTGCAGAACGCCACGTTTCACTGTCCTTCTCCATCTCCTGGAGCTTGCTCAAACTCATGTCCATTGAGTCAGTGATGCCATCCAACCATCTCATCCTCTGTCATCCCCTTCTCTTCCTCCCCTCAATCTTTCCCAACATCAGGGTCTGTTCTAATGAGTTGGCTCTTCCCATCAGGTGGCCAAAGTATTGGAGTTTCAGCATCAGTCCCTCCAATGAATATTCAGGACTGATTTCCTCTAGGATGTACTGATCGTATCTCCTTGCAGTCCAAGGGACTCTCAAGAGTCTTCTCCAACACCACAGTTTGAAAGTATCAATTCTTCAACACTCAGCCTTCTTTATAGTCCAACTCTCATATCTATACATTACTATGGAATAACCATAGCTTTTCACTATATGAACCCTTGTCTACAAAGTAACATCTCTGCTTTTTAATATGCTATCTAAATTTGTCATAGCTTTTCTTCCAAGTTAGATATTACTTGGAATATCTAACTTAAGTTAGATATTGCTGTATCTATTTGACAGACAAGAAAATTAAGACAAATTAGCTACCTTACCCATGACCGCCTGGCTGAGAAAATAAGGAGATTGGGAGTTTTTTCTATACAGTAAGAAACCAGGAAATCTACCTAATTTTAAAAAGTTGACACAGTCCTCAACTGCACAAAATTCAAAAATGATGTATATATTTATTAATTCACCACTTGTACTTCTAACACATTTTTGTTCAAAATCTTTGTTCATCTATTTTATGACAGTTTTATAACATTGTTTATTAGAAGACAAAAAGATAGCTCATTATTTCCTCTAGAGACATGCATATACCATGAGCCATTGTATGCGTGTCATTTATTATATTTCTGGTCAGAGCACGCTTTCTAGTTTGACTTCGTATTGGAAGAACTGAATCTTCCATTGGCAAAATGTTACATTTTCTAATAACTGGAAGAATTCCCGTCGATTCATTCCTGTTTCTGTGCATTTCAGCCAAGTCTCTCCTCACAGCCTACATGCTTCTAGGGCTGGACACCTTAGCACCCATTCATTTCATGATCAAGTATATGACCTTGTAGGCTCTTGTCTCAATGTTGGGTTCGTTGGCCCAGGTGATGGAATGAGTATTTCTGGAGGGCAGTTCTAGCTGGAATGGATGGCTGAAAAAAAGGTGAAAGTGAAGTCACTCGGTCGTGCCCGACTCTTTGCAACCCTATGGACTGTGGCCTGTCAGGCTCCTCCATCCATGGGATTTTCCAGGCAAGAATACTGGATGGGCTGACATTTTCTTCTCCAGGGGATCTCCCCAACCCAGGGATCAAACTCAGGTCTCCCTCATTGTGGGCAGACTCTTTACCCTCTGAGCCACAGGTGAATCCAGGGGTGGGTGGCTAACAACACCTTAACTGAATATATGTCTGTGGCCCACATAAACACATCCCTCAGAAATGCATCTTCTAGAATTACTGGGCTGTCTCCAATGCCACCCAACCCAAGTAAATATAATGGGGCAGGGAGCGTTCGAGGAGAGAAAAGACAATGGTCTTAATGAATTTCAGTTAAAATACCTCAGTTCAGTTCAGTCGCTCAGTCATGTCCGACTCTTTGCAGCCCCATGAATCGCAGCACGCCAGGCCTCCCTGTCCATCACCATCTCCCGGAGTTCACTCAGACTCACGTCCATTGAGTCGGTGATGCCATCCAGCCATCTCATCCTCGGTCGTCCCCTTCTCCTCCTGCCCCCAATCCCTCCCAGCATCAGAGTCTTTTCCAGTGAGTCAGCTCTTCGCATGAGGTGGTTAGCTCTGGAAAACTTTGAAAACTCCTGTGACTATGAGAAGACGTGAGTAGAGTCCTCCTGCAGCCCTGGAAGGGCCCTGAAAGCAGGGAACCTGCCAGTTAAAGCTGATATTTCCCAGTGGAATAGCCTCTGAAATTAGCCTCTCTTTCTCCTTCTGCTTGCCTGTTTCCTTGTGACTGCCTCCCCTCTCCCTCGCCACGTTCCCCACCCTCCGTCAGTCTCTCCGTTTAGAGGACAGCAGCAGAGGACTCGGCTTTACCTGCGGCCCGTGAAACACCCTGGGAACTGCAGCTCCGATCCTTCCACGGGTCGGAGTTGGGGAGGGTACCATCACGATACCTTCAGCAAAACGAGCAACTATCAGATAAAGAGAAATCCACTTGCCTTAAGAAATACTAATATATTGCCTCAGATCAGAAACCAATGCATACCCACATTTTTTAAAAATTGAGCATATGTAAAAAATTGGAGAGTTTTGCTCCTCAAACTTAAACCCAGACCCCAGTTTTTATTATTCCTATGGAATTAAAACTCAGATTTAATTAGAGTTATCAGAGAATGACATCATTTACTTAATTTTTTCTGCCTAACTTAAATTCCTTAACCAAAACATTCTTTATTTTCATTCTGTATTGCTCAGAATCTTTGTAAATTTTAAGTGGACAACTTTTGTCACTTAGTGAGAATAGCCTGTGTAATGAAAGTAAAAGTCGCTTAGTCCTGTTTGACTCTGAGAACTTCGTGGACTGTACCATCCATGGGATTCTCCAGGCCAGAATACTGGAGTGGATAGCCTTTCCCTTCTCCAGGAGATCTTTCCAAGCCAGGGATCAAACCCAGGTCTCTGGCACTGCAGGAGGATTCTTTACCACTTGAGCTATCAGCTATTCAGGAGACTAGCCTGAATGTAACTTAATTCGATTAGTTAGGTTTCTGAATTGTTTTAGGAACGTGATTCACACCAGGGTATCTGTGTCCCTTACAACTCTTAGTGGTGAAAGTGGCACAGAACCTACTGAGTGGCTGAAACCAGAAATAGTGGCTTGAGCAAATGTTTGCAATTATCCCAGGCGCAGGGCTTGCTTCAGGGAAGGCTTGATCCAGGAGCTCAGTGCCTGACAGCATGAGCCTGAATCCTGTCTCTCACCTCTGGCTTCTGTCCTAGCGGCTCCAGACTTAGATTCTACACAGTACACAACCCAGCAGAGCCGTGCTGTATCCTGTAGGTCAGAAAATGCTGCCACCATTTCAGAACTCACTTTCTGATATAATACAGGTAAAGAAGGAAACTGCTCATCTCCAGAAGACCAGCAAACATCTCATTCGATTTCACTGACTCTGAATTATATTCATATTCATGAATATACCGATTCATGTTTGCACCAGGCAATATGGCGGGGGAAATGGTGAAAGGGAATAAAATCTAGTGCTTATCTTATACAATCTAAACTCACATCTAATGCAGATATGGGGTCATCTCTGCATGAATCAAATGGCCTTGATGTGTTGTGGGGCACAGGCGGTGGAGGCAGATATGCCAGAAGGAGAAAATGACAAGGGTGAGTAGATCTCAGGGCCATAGCCAAGGAACAAATGCCCGCTACAACACCTATGAAATGGCTAGGCTTTGATGTCAGGCAATCTGGAACTCTAATCCCATTAAATTCCATCATGGATTATGAATAGGACTTCAGACAAGTTGATTTTTTAAAGACAGTTCCCTCTTGTATAAAATGGTGAAAATAACACACTTGAAAGTTACGTAATATACATATAGTGAATGACAGCGTGCGTGACCCACAGTAGGTGCTCAATAATAACCGTCACTCTTGTACAGACTCTTCATTCCTGTGAATGGCTGCTACTCAACTGGAAGTCAGGGGAATCCTCCTGCAGAGAACAAATCACCACTCTGGAGTTCCCTGGTGGCCTACAGGTTAGGATCCTCGGCTTTCATTGTCATAGCCCAGGTTCAATCCCTGGTCAGGGAACTGAGATTCCACAATCCAAGCAGTGCAGAAAAAAAACAAACAAACACATCACTACCACTCTGGCCAGAGGAAGAGCAGCCCTGAGCTTCAAGAGGCAATTGACTCTTCACTACTGACCTCGCCCAATGCACAGAAAACCCCCTTGCAAGCCTTCACTGAAGGGTATTTCAGGATGAAAACAGCCCTGGGGTCCCACATCCAAACAAGAATTCAGTTTTCTGGGGAAATAATGATCTGAACAGTGTCCAAATTCCTACTCTAGCTCAGAAGCATCCATTTAAGTCCACATGTATGCACGCTTAGTCGCCTCAGTCATGTTCCACTCTCTGTGACACTCTGGACTATAGCCCACCAGGCTCCTCTGTTCATGAGCCTCTCCAGGCAAGAATATTTGCGTGGGTTGCCATGCCCTCCTCCAGGGATCTTCCCAACCCAAGAATCGAACCCACGTTGCTTATGTCTCCTGCACTGGCAAGCGGGTTCTTTACCACTAGCGCCAGCTGGGAAACCCCAATCGCACAGTGTAACTAAAAAACTAGGACCTTCAAAGGTATGTTGGCTGTGATTGCAATGGATTTTTCCCCAAAACACAAGCCCATGCGCATCAGAGTTTCTTTGGGGAAGATATATTCGTAAGTGATTCTCAATTAATTTTCAGCACAGTCCCTATTTGAAAATAGTGAGCGGTTTAGTGTGGCGGCAAGCACGTCATTGGGGACGTGCATTTTTAATGTGTGACAGTCATCGTCGAGGATACACATTTATAACATTTGCGAAATCTAAACGGAGCCATGTTAGAGAGAAAATCCCTAGGGGAGGGAGCAGCGAGTGGACAGGGAGCAGGCAAACAGCAGACTCTTCAAAGGCACGTCCCACCTCCCAGGGCCCATCCCCTCTCCTCGCCAAGCAGTCAGCGGCTCCAGACCACACCGCAGCCTCGACACGTGTTCTTTCTCTGTATTTCTCTGTGAAATTCTTTTCACGTGTATGCCGTAGCATTTGCGATCTTTTCTTCAAGGGAGAAAGGACAAAAGTGAAAACAAGAGTTCTCCTGGGGAAGCAAATTGCCAGGCCAGAGAGTTCTAGCCTTTCTCCAGCACAGGCAGTGGGATGGCTTCTGGTGGGCATCTTCAGCCCCGGTGAAGGTCACGGTTTTGTTGCTGCTTGTTTTTAGTTCACAGCTCCCACTCTGTGGAAGGTTGCAGGTGTGAAGCAGCTGTCTTCAAGGTAACATCTCATACATTTGCACAGGATGGCAGGCCAGGCTTGCATCTGTGTATTTTCCCTTTTTCTTTTCTTTTCCTTCTCATTTGAGTTTAGAGGACTTCAGTCTGGTACTCAATAGCCATTATGTCCAGAGAGCACTTCCTTTAACTCAACACAGAATCCTCTGCTATCATAGCAAGGAGGTTTCTTCTTTATTCTGCTTGGTTGATATTTGAGAACAGCTGGTCAATCTATTCTGTGTTAAAACCGCTCACGAACTTCAAGATGTTATTAGATTTCTTCCTCTCTCCTGGTCATAGAGCGATCCCTACTCATTTGCTATAGTATTTCTTGCTTACAAATTATCTTATCCTCTCTGTTTTTCTTATTTGCCCTACCCTCAATTTCCCCATGCCTTCCTGAACAGAACCTTTCACTTTGGTTTTGGAATATAACCAAATGAATATCGGAATATAGTAAAAGGAGGGAAAAGTACGGAATATAACAAGAGGAGAGGAATAAAGAATATAATAACTGTCCAGGGGAAAAATTCCTGTAAGACTTGCCTGGTGGTCCAGCAGTTAAGATTCCATGCTTCCAGTGGGGTTTGACACCAGGATTTGATCCTTGGTATCTAGGGATTAAGACCCCACATGCCAAGCAGTGAGTTCAAAATCTAAGAGACCAGAAAGGAACATAATCAGAAGAAACATAGCTAACTGTGGACTTGGTCTTTAGGTGGAACTGGAGTTGATAGAGTTGGATAGACTACCTGCAGTCTATCACTGAATATTCTGGAACATTCTTACAGATTACTTAACACTTCAGTCCTTACTATGTAAAATAGGGATAATTAAAAGGGCTATTGTAGGAACTAAATGGTGCCCATGAAGAAGCAGCTCTCCTGGTACCAAAAGCCTCACTAAGTGTTTATGCCGACGGGGCAGGCCCTGTGACTGCCTCACCCAAATGCCCTTGAGTTCCTTTAACCGTCTCGGAGATTTCTTCCTGCTCCTGCTGTTTGCTTCCAGTGGCCTCGTGCACAACCCTCTCGGGGAGGATGATCCCAGGAGTGCTGGAGGAGAGTCCCTGGGAATTTACGTGGCCCTGGGGTGAGCCTCCACAGTGACTGGCCACGTGAGTGGAGGAGGCCCAGGTGACTCATGGGGGACAGTCACCTCCCACCCGGGCCCCCATGAAGGGTGAGCCTAAATGCCCCACGTGGGACTTGGCCTGGAGCGCACCTGTGGCTCAGTGTCTTCCCTTTTCCTGTCCTGATACTTAGCCTCTCACTGGTGTCTCCCAGGAGCACTTCCTTAATAAATCAGTTACGTGCAAATCCTCATCTTGGGACCTGTCTCTGGGAGTTCTGACCTAAGACAGTTACCAATGCAATGATCATTCTAGCTTACTCACAGTGTGCAGACACCGAAGCAGAAGAAAAAGAATACTGATTTTCACTTCAGATATGCCAATATTCTGAGAAAACTCCCAAACACGGCCACTTCCTTAACTCATCAAACTGTGATAATGAGTTATACCAAATTGAGGCACATCATGAATTATTTAGTAAATTACCAGAAGAAAAGGAGGCTTTAAGTGGGCGGCATGAACATTCCAGAATAGTTCACAATAATTCATTCATTAGAAACGGCCTTGCCAGTCCTCACCTTGTTCCTGTACTACTGACCAACAATGTATAAAACCCTTCCCAGACTAGGGGTGCAGTTCTGCTCAGCATTAAGAAAATGTGGTTTCTATGTGTCTCGTCTCCTCCCTTCCTTTGCAGGAGAGGCTGGCGGCAGGGCCTTGAGAATTTGGATGAAGGCCTCTTCTCTAAGTCACCCTACAGAAGGAGACACAAGAATCACACCTCTGGGAGCAAAGCATAGGCACCCAAAGCTGTATGGGAGGAGAGGAGTCTGAGGTCTTACGTAGATGGGCTCAGGACAAGAACAGTGGAGAACACTCAGGAAGCCTCCCACGTGATGGCCAACCGGGTCCACGGTCATTGCGCTCAAGGTGTGGGAACGTGTCAGGCTGGCCGAGAAGTCCAGAGGCAGGGGCTTTCCTGGCAGCCCAGGAACCAAGACCCTGCACCCCCAATGCACGGGCCTGGGCTCAACCCCTGCTCTCCCGTGAGACTGGGGGAGCCAAACGGATAAAGAAATAAACACTTATCTTTCAATAAAAAGTCCAGATGCAGAGATTTTAGAGCTGAAGACTGCAGAGGGTGGGAGTTTATTGCATCTCACTGCCAAGTCACCACTGCTGAAGGGGGCACTGAAGAGACTTAAATTTAATTACTCCCGCAGGTCACCTCTGACCTTTGTTTCCACCTTTGCCATTGCACACAACTCCAGAGTTGGTCAGCACAACCTGCTGCCCCTAACTTAAGTGGAGATCAGGTAACCCATAAGAAGCGGTATGTTTAGGGTTCTGCCTGCCCTCCAGGGCAGGGCCACGCCTGTCTTTTTAAGACTATTTCAGTTAGCTGAGGCTGCAAAGAATGCAACCTGAAATATGCAAAGCACTGTGATCATTATTTTTCATGTGCTTTTAGCTTTCCTGAGTCTTATCCAGCAAAGGTCAACATTTCTTTAATTTTAAAATTAATCTAAAATCAACTACAGTCCAGTAAAAATTAATTTAAAAAAACAATTTGTGACTTTCTGTTTTAACAAGTTTATATTTGGTCCACTCACCTTGAACCTAATAATGTGACTATATGGTGTGTTTATGGAATAAAAAACCTTATGCTTTATCATAGATATATGTATATAAGCAAATAGTCTGTATATGTACAGGCATATATATATATATAGCCATAATATGATTATGTATCAATCATAAAATCTCACCAATTAATATTAACACATTAATATTAAATCATATACTTGTAAAAAATAAATTAATTAATTAATTAAATTAAATTAATCAGTCCTGCCCATCTCTCTCCCCCTTTTACCAATTTCCATTTTACTTAGGTTGAGTTTGAGGCTTTCTAAAACTCAGAGGGATACATTTTTATTTTGGTCAAGATTACGTTCCAGCCTTGCAACGTAATTAGACTTCCTACCAACCCTGCCCACATAACTACAACCTTATTCATTTTTTTGAAACTGAATTTTTACATTTAAATTGATAACATAGAGATGATATGTAACCAGCTATATTAGTCCAGTTTACTTTTTTCCAAAAGGTAAGAAATTATTATTTATCTTTCCCTAGCTTTTGCTCTTGACAAGGCCACAGCATGGTAAACACGTTGAGAAAGCAAAGTACGCGCACACACACACACACACATGCACACGCATGCACACATACACACATGCTCACAAAGTCTCTACAAGGCTGCTTTTCCTGTTGCCATGGTTCCCATACACACACACACACACGCACATACACACGCACACACATGCACACATGCGCGTGCACACGCGTGCACACGCGCACATACACGCACACACACACATGCACACACATGCTCACAAAGTTTCTACAAGGCCTCATTTCCTGTTGCCATGGTTCCCATACACACACGCACACACACACATGCGCACACACATACACACACACACGCGCGCGCACACACACACACGCTCACGAAGTCTCTACAAGGCCTTGTTTCCCGTTGCCATGGTCCCCACTGGAGCCTAGTGCCTATGGGGATCCTATTCGGATGATGTTCTCATTTCTGTTTGGCTGCTTATTTGTTTGTTTTAAGTTTCACAGCATCGCCATATGCTATGTCATAGACTAGGACTGGGAAGGGATTTAAAATTCTCTGCCTCAGTGCCGTGTCCTCTCACCCTAGTCTGCCTTTGAAGAAGCAGTTCGCATCCAAATCCATTTCCTTACTTAATTCATAAAGATTGATGACATGTCTTCATTATTTAGGTCTTGAGCCCAACAGAAATAAGTTCTTCTTAAAGTTACAAATGAGAAAATGAGTTTGAGATTTACAGATACATACAACTATATATATAACTGATAAACAGCAACGACCTACTGTGTAACACAAGGAACTGTATTCAATCTCTTATAATAATCTATCACGAAAAAGAATCTGGAAAAGAATAGGTATATGTAAATATGTAAAACTGAATCACTTTGCTACACACCAGAAACTGACACACGATTGTAAATTAACTCTGTGTGTGCCGAGTCGCTCAGTCGTGTCCGACTCTCTGAGACCCCGTGGACTGCAGCCCGCCAGGCTCCTCTGTCCATGGGATTCTCCAGGCGAGAGCACTGGAGCGGGTCACCACGGCCTCCTCCAGGGGACCTTCCTGACCCAGGGATGGGACCTGCGTCTCCTGCATCTCCTGTATAGGTAGCTTCTTTACCACTAGTGCCACCTGGGAAGCCTGGAAATTAACTCTACTTCAATTTTTTAAAAATGTTTTAAGTTACTGATGAACTCTGTATTATCAAATGTAATGACTAAATCCCATTAAATGATTCTCGTCTTATTAGACCTTTCAGCAACATTTGAAATAACTAATCACTGTTTCTGCATTAAAACATATTCTTCACTTGTTTTCCAGAAAATCACACTCTTTCTGACCCCTCCTTCTCAGCTTCACAGGCTGATACCTTCTTACCCCTCTGAGCCCCAAGTTTTAATCCATAGACCACTTCTCTAAGACACGGCCAAAGTGATCTCATCCCATCTCATGACTTAAATCACCTATCTGTTGCTGATCCTCAAATTTCTACCCCCAATTTGAAACTCTCTCTCTCATCTCCAGACTCATATATTCAAGAGCTTCCTTGGTAACTTCACTTGAATATCTAATAGATACGTCACTTTCAACATATTCAAATGAGGATCTTTACATGCACAAATGCACACACCCTCCTTCTCCAATCTTCCCCATCTTAACTGAAACTCCACTCAATTTGTTAATTCAATACCTGTTTACATCAATATTTTGAAGGAATCAATAGCTCTACCCAAACCCTAAGAGCCGTCATCAAATCATATTGTCTCTACCTTCGAAATACATCCAGAACCAGACCACTTACTGCCCCCCTTGCCACCACCCTGATCCAGTGCCACCCAGTATCATCCTAACTGACATCTCTCTGTCCTTGCACTTCCCCCATCTGTTCTCAGTCAACATAACATTCCGAGCCATCCTGTTAAAAGGTAACTGTGATCATCTCAGACTTTGGCACAAAACCCTCCAGTGGCTTCCCATGGGACTTGGAGCAAAAGCCGAGGTCCTTTCTGAGTTTTACAAGGTCCTATGGTCCAATGTTCATCACCCCTGTGCTGTCCCCTCCTGGAACTCCCTCCCTCTGTTGCTCCATCCTAGGAATCCCAGCCTCTTTGCTTTTCCCCACAAAAATGTCAGGCTTGCCCCAGCCCCGTGGCCTTTGCACTTGCTGTTCTTGAGAAAGCGATACAGAGCTAATGCAGCTGGAGGAATCATGCTCCCTGGCTTCAGACTATCCTACAAAGCTGCAGTAATCAAGACAGTGTGCTACTGGCCCAAAAACCGAAATACAGATCAATAGAACAGTACAGAAAGCCCAGAGACAAAGCCAAGAACCTACGGTCACCTCATCTATGAGAAAGGAGGTAGGAATATGGAATAGAGAAAAGACAGTCTCTTCAATAAGTGGCTCTGGGAAAACTGGGCAGCTACATGTAAAAGAATAAAATTAGAACATAACACCATACATAAAAATAAAGTCAAAATGGATTAAAGACCTAAATGTAAGGCTGCACACTGTCAAACTTTTAGAGGAAAACATACTCTGTGACATAAATCCCAGCAATTTCTTTTGTGACCGACTTCCTAGAGTACTGAAAATAAAAACAAAAATACACAAATATGACCTGATTCAACTTAAAAGCTTTTGCACAGCAAAGGAAACCTTAAACAAGATGAATAGACAACCAACTCTCAGCATAGGAGAAAATATTTGCAAATGAAACAAGGGATTAATCTGCAAAGTATTCAAACAGCTCATGTAGCTCAATATCTGTTTTGTTCTTTACTGAATCCCCAGCTTCCAGTGCTGGAAGTAAGTAGATACTTAATGAATATTGGCTGAGTAAATGAGTCAGTTCAGTTCAGTTCAGTCACTTAGTCATGTCCAACTCTTTGCAATGTTTGAACTGCAGGAGGCCGGGCCTCCCTGTCCATCACCAACTCCCAGAGTTTACTCAACTCACCATGAGTTTACTCAACTCATGTCTATCAAGTCGGCAGTGCCATCCAACCATCGCATCCTCTGTCGTCCCCTTCTCCTCCTACCTTCAATCTTTCCCAGCATCAGGGTCTCTTCCAATGAGTCAGTTCTTCACATCAGATGGCCAAAATATTGGAGTTTCAGCTTCAGCATCAGTCCATCCAACGTATATTCAGGACTGATTTCCTATAAGATTGACTGGCTGGATCTCCTTGTAGTCCAAGGGACTCTCAAGAGTCTTCTCCAACACCACACTTCAAAAGCATCAATTCTTCAGCACTCAGCTTTCTTTATAGTCCAACTCTCACATCCATACATGACCACTGGAAAAACCATAGCATCGACTAGATGGACCTTTGTTGGCAAAGTAATGTCTCTGCTTTTTAATATGCTGTCTAGGTTGGTCATAACTTTTCTTCCAAGGAGCAAGCATCTTTTAATCTCATGGCTGTAGTCACCATCTGCAGTGATTTGGGAGCCCGAGAAAATAAAGCCTCTCACTGTTTCCATTGTTTCCCCATCTATTTTCCATGAAGTGATGGGAACAGATTTAGTTTTCTGATTGTTGAGTTTTAAGCTAACTGGCTTCCCTGATAACTCTGCTACTGCTACTGCTGCTAAGTCACTTAGGTCGTATCCGACTCTGTGTGACTTCATAGACGGCAGCCCACCAGGCTTTGCCATCCCTGGGATTCTCCAGGCAAGAACACTGGAGTGGGCTGCCATTTCCTTCTCCAATGCATGAAAGTGAAAAGTGAAAAGGAAGCCGCTCAGTTATGTCTGACTCTTCGCGACCCCATGGACTGCAGCCTACCAGGCTCCTCCATCCATGGGATTTTCCAGGCAAGAATACTGGAGTGGGGTGCCATCGCCTTCTCCTGATAGCTCAGTTGGTACCAAATCTGCCTGCAATGCAGGAGACCCCAGTTCGATTCTCGGATTGGGAAGATCTGCTGGAGAAGTGAAAAATCTACCTCCTCCAGTAATCTGGCCTCGAGAACTAGTCCATGGGGTTAGTTCGCAAAAAGTCAGACAGGACAAAGCGACTTTCACTTTCATTGAGGCTTCCCTGGTAGCTCAGTTGGTAAAGAATGAATGACTAATGCTTAGTAAATGCAGAGATAGTTTCATCTAACCAGTCTCAAATATCCAAATCAAAAGAAGATGCTCTGGGAATGGACACAAGAACAGTCACCAGAGACCACACCCGATCGTTACTAAAACAATAGAAGGTATCAAACTGAAACTGATGACCTTCCAACTTTAACACGCTGCCATGTACATTAGTCCCTGGCTGCCCCTGGTTGGGAAGAAGTAGATTGCGCCCAACTCGTCCAGTACGTTAGGCTGCCGAGCACTCATTCTATTCGATGACTTGCGGCAGCCTTACCACGCCCTCAGACTTTTTCCCCTGGATGAAGTTAGCAAATCTGCTATCCATTAGCGTCACTGTTACAGGACCGCGTCACTGTGCCCTTCTCTATGTGAGCATACAGTTTCTTGACCTTGATATATCAGAGAACTGTGTGGAGTTTGGTTCAAAAGTGGAGTTTTCTTAAATTGGTGACACGGCAGCTGCCCCAGCATGGCCATTCAAACCCTCTGCCTGATTCCACTGCCTTTGTTTTCCTGTTTTCCATTCTCCTCTTTGCAAAATGTTTGTTTTCCTTTTGCTCTTATTATTATTTTTTTAAATCTGAAGGTGCCTAGCAGGGATTCTGCACAGCTCACCTGAAAACAACAGAAAATTAGTCAAGGAGTGAAAAAATACCTGCAATTTTATTACTCAGCAGAGACCCGTTTAGAGAACTTTTCAGAATTGTGGTAAGTCTTCCAATTGTGCTTGTCTTTCTGTGTCTCAGACTCCATCGTACCTGAGACGAGGGGGGCTTCCCTTCCCATATTGTCTCACCTGCAGGCTTGAAGTTACCTACGGGCACTCGTGTGCATTAGCTGTTCATTTGGGGTTTGGGGATATTACTATTAGGGTGTGGAAGATTTGTTTCATACACGGAGTTATGTAGCATCTTCAGGGGATCTGAGACCTAGAAAACAGCAGTCCTATTCAAGGAAGACCATGCTACCAGGGCGTCCGGATATCCATCAATGTACCACAAAGATTAAACCGTCTCTTATAACAGCAGTGAAGCACTGTGGGCAATGAATTCTTCGGGGGTGGCAAAGCAGATGAAATCCAGTCATCACATTTTACAACAGAGCTGCTGCTCGATAAACTACGACTGGAGAGCAGGCTGTTAGCAATAAGGCCACTTCTAAGAATAAAATGAAAGTTTGTAAAAGATCCGTTTGAATTATTAGCTCCAAAAAAAGGGGCTGGAGAAGAAAACAGTTGCACGTCTCACTGGCTGTTCTCACGCGCGGGATTACAACAGAAGGAGGCACAGAGGGGCAGGGGAGAGCAGGCAAAGCGAGTTTCCCGGCACTTGTTCACGCAGTGCCCCGTCAGGGCGTGGAGAGGCCACCCGCAGGTGAGGAGGAGCCACGGCCTCTGCGGAAGCAGCGGATGCGCAGGCAGGGGGAAAGCGCGCTCCTTTCCATCCAACGCGGTTTCTTCTCTTGCTTACAGAAGCATTTTGTTTTAATACCATGAGACACCTCTAGCCTTCACTTTATTCTGCATCCTGTGGAGTTCCCCTCCCTGCTGCAGACACCCCAACCCAGATTCCACTTCAAATGAAGGCATTTGGAAGTCACAAGGAAGCCGCCAAGGAGCCCATGAGGATCTTCGCTTTGCTGATCTACTTTTGGCTGCACTGGGTCTTTCTTGCTGCGCGGGGCCTTCCTCCAGCGGCGGGGAGCGGGGGTTACTGTCGAGTTGCTGGGCACGGGCTTCCCACGGGGAGCGGAAGCTTCTAGGGTGTGCGGGCTCAGGTGTGGCACCCAGGCTTCAATGCTCCGCGGCTCGCAGGATCTTCCTGGACCTGGGATCAAACCCACATCCCCTGCGTTGGCAGGCGGACTTTTAACCCCTGGATCACCAGGGAAGGCCTTCTCTCTGGTTCTGATGGTGGACGAATCGACATGGAGTATTCATGTTTTCCAAGTTAGTATCTGCCACCAGGTTAATCATGAGATGTGCAATCTTTCATCCAAAGAGCAGAGAACCGTGTTCACAGGTCACAGTGGCCAACACCCTCCTTTCACTTCATGAGCATCACAGTGGCCAACACCCTCCTTTCACTTCATGAACATATTTCTCCCCTGTTGTATGGAGACAAACAGATGCATCCTGACTCCAGAAAATAAGGTGCTTCCTTATGGAATCCAGTCCAGTGAAGGAAAATGAGAGCCATACTTTTTCCTTATACTGAAGATCCTGGAATGTAGAGATCCTTCCCTCTTGTGGGGGATGCTCTCAGGACCCTTCCGTACCCTCTTTTTCAAACCTTTTGAGTAGAAAATGCCAAAATTTTCTTTGAAGAATTTATGCAGGGCACTCCAGAATATCTAGGTTCAATCAATGGCAAATAGTATCAAAAGGTCATGTCAGTGTCTGCTGTTTTCCTCATTGTTAAAGGTGCACACCTTTCTCATATAAAGCAAGTGGATGCAATATAAGTTTAGTAACACTGAAGACCATGAGGACTAATTCTCTTTCTACTCAAAAGACGGGGGAAGAGAGTTTATGTATCAAATATTGCAAGTCTGATACGGGCACTTCAAGAAGACAATATAGGCCCAAGATAAAGGAAAAAAATTCTCCTGACTTGCTCGCTGAAAGTCATCTGATCAAAGGTTACGAAATCGCCACAGATAAATATACTTGTTTACTGTATTCTGAAAAAACAGGACCAAAGTATTTGAAAGAAGTAGTTTGGGGCTGAAATTATCACAATTGTTGGTGTTGGGTTTGGGGATTTTTTCCATATCACAGGATGAATACAGATTTAGTAAACAGTATTTTCTCTAACATTGTGTTTAAGATCCAAAGAAGATTTGGGTTCATTTTATTTTTATTTATTTTGTTTTAGACACTTTTCTACAATTTTGGGCTTTCCCTGGTAGCTCAGCTGGTAAAGAATCTGCCTGCAATGCAGGAGACCCTGGTTCAATTCCCAGGTCAGGAAGATTCCCTGGAGAAGGAATCTTGGGCTTCCCTGATGGCCCAGGTGGTAAAGAATCTGCCAGCAATGTGGGAGACCTGAGTTCGATCCCTGGTTTGGGAAGTCATGTCAGACTCTTTGCAACCCCATGGACCATAGCCCACCAGGCTCCTCTGTCCATGAGGATTCTCCAGGCAAGAATACTGGAGTAGGTTGCCTTGCCCTCCTCCAGGGGATCTTCCTGACCCAGGGATCAAACCCAGGTCTCCCTCAGGAAAAGCAAGCACAGCACAGCACTATGCAATTTTTAAAAATTGAATTATGAATCCCCACTCCGTGCGCAGTAAAGCAGGTATTCTTACTGGCATCACTTTTCAGGTAGGAACTGAGGCTCTGAGACGGTAAGTAGCCATCTTGATATCACAGAGCCCATAGGTACTAGAGTCCAGCCCCAGATCTGTGCTGCCAACGATACCATCCACCTCTGACTCAATCACACATTCAATGAGTATTCAGTGAGCACCTCAGAGGGGAAAGGGACTGTGTTAAGGTGCTAATAAAGTAAATAATCTCCTTTCTTCAAAAGCAAGAAATTTTTTCTTCACAATTAAGAAGAGAGATGAGACATGAACACAGATGCCGACATCCTAAAGAAACGTGTGACGAGCTAATAGACACCTGGAATATGGCAAGCAACCTTGTGATTCCTGCAAGTGGCCCAGGGAGAGAGGGAGAGGGGCATGGCAGAAGCAACGAGAGGGAGATTTAGGAGGAGGGACCAGCCGTCACGGTGGGGATCGTCAGAGAGGAAGCCCACAGTAAATACCCTTTCAGTGCTGAGAAGAGAGAGTTCCTTCTGGGAGAGCAATCAGTTCTCACAAAGGGCCGGGGTTTTGCCAGTTTCAACGTGCTGTTGATTCCACGAGGCCAGATCTCTGGTAGCAAAACTCAGCTCCATCCTTTCTTCCTGCTTGGATGGTAAGGCAACTGACCAACTGTTCGCACAATTAAAATATATAACTTAGCGTGTCCGACTCTTTGCAATTCCGTGGACTGTAACCTACTAGGCTTCTCCGTCCATGGGATTCTCCAGGCAAGACTACTGGAGTGGATTGCCATTTCCTTCTCCAGGGGATCTTCCCAACCCAGGGAACAAACCCAGGTCTCCCGCATTGGAGGCAGGCACTTTAACCTCTGAGCCACCAGGGAAGTCCAGGAGTATAACATATCCATGAGAAGTAGTAAAATTTTTTTCTTAAAAAAAAAAAAGGAAGACCTGCCCGTACTGACAATACCAGGTGTTGCCAAGAAAGAGAGGAAGATGAGACTCTCATAGATTGAAGGTGTGAGGGTGGAGAATGTCACACCTCCTTGGAAAAAGGTTGAACCATTTCCTGTAACAAATACCTACTCTATAACTCAGCAATCCTATCCCTAGGTATTTACCCAAAAGAAATAAAGATGTCCACGAAAAGGCTTGTACAAGAAGCACAATAACATAGTTGCATCTTGAAAATAGTAAGCTGTGTAAAAATAGCCAGACACAAGAATATAGGTTCTCTGATTTCCTTTATATGAAGTTCTAGACTTGGAAAAATGACTATTAGGTGTTCAAGTTGGAACAAAGGTTGGCCCTGGGAGGTCAGTGCCAGGCATCACTGGGAAGGAACATGAGGGAACTTCCTGGGCAACAGTGATGGTCTAGATTCTGACTGGAGCTTGGGTGGCACAGATATATGGAGTTGTCAAAACTAATTAGTGTCACGGAAGATTGATACATTCCACTGCATATAAATTTTACCCTGAAAGACATAGAAAGAAGTCTAAAAGATATTGAGCTCAAGGTAAAGATCTGCACGATGTAATATGTAGAAGTCAAATGTCCTGGTGTTTGCTACTTACTTTAAAATGTATCAAACAATAAGACGGACTGATGGATTGATAAATAATGTGACATACCTATCCTTCCATTATTACAATATTAATTATAGCATCCAACTATAGATCTATGTGGAGAGGGCAATGGCACCCCACTCCAGTACCCTTGCCTGGAAAATCCCACAGATGGAGGAGCCTGGTGGGCTACGGTCCATGGGGTCACTAAGAGTCGGAGACGACCGAGCGACTTCACTTTGACTTTTCACTTTCACGCATTGGAGAAGGAAATGGCAACCCACTCCAGTGTTCTTGCCTGGAGAATCCCAGGGATGGGGGAGCCTGGTGGGCTGCCGTCTATGGGGTCGCACAGAGTCGGACACGACTGAGCGACTTAGCAGTAGCAGTATAGATCTATGAGTGTTTAATATTCTTTCAGCCTTCCTAGATCTTCAAAAGTTTTCATAACAAAATATTGGGGAAATGTAACTCAGGAATATATTAACGCATGCATATTTTTAAAAGAATTTGGAATATTTGGATAACGTACAAATTAAAGGCAGAGTATCCTGCAGTGAGGGAAACTTCGGTTCTTATTTTGTTAAGTACCCTCCTTTCTTGAAGTGTGGTATGGAAGGAAATAACCAGAGAAGGAACACCGCTAACCACGGAGAGGGACTGAAGGTCCCCAGTTTCATGACACGAGATACGTGACTTCTGTGTTTCAGAAAAAGTCAGCTTTAGACTTCAAATGGACTTGTAATTTGAAAAAAACTGAGTAGATGGACTAAGAATATTGGAATATAAATACAGTCTCTGGATACTTGAGAATTTGTTAAAGACATTTTTTGCTTTTGTGCAGAAAATTTGGAAAAGCTCATAAGTGCACAGTGAAAAGAAAGAAGCCACCCACAACCCTATCCTCCCACCAAAAGAAAATCACTGTTAATAGTTTGAGAAACTTATTTCTAATGATTTTTCTTTCCACATGTTAACAGAGTGAGAATGGCAAATATAATATTCTAGTATAATGTAAATATATTTCATGTAAATTAAAAATTCATAAATATTTTTAAAGACTACATAATGTAATTTTAAATAGATATATTATATATATTTATTAAGCACATGTTGTATCATACTATGAAAATGTGGGCATATATGTTATTTTATTTTGCTATAATAATGCTGAAAAAACATCTGAGTAAAATGTTCTTTATATATTAATTGTTTTTAGGGCAGAGGATTTCTGGAAATGTACATTTAATAGGGCATGTTTGTTGGCCTATGGGTTAAGAATAGCCCCCATGGATTCGTGACAAAGTGCCCTATTGCTGTGTGTGCTAAGTCACTTCAGTCATGCCCGACTCTTTGTGACCCCATGGACTGTGGCCCACCAGGCTCCTCTGTCCATGGGATTCTCCAGGCAAGAACACTGGAGTGGGCTGCCCTGCCCTCCTCCAGGGATGGAACCCAGGTCTCTTATGTCCCCTGCACTGGGACCACCAGCACCACCTGGAAGTCCTATGCTTAGACAGCTCAGTGATATTAAGTGTAAGATGAACCTCATCCTATGGTTTGTCAGCATCCTAGGAGCCCATGGAAAGAGGACTGTGAACCGTCTACACCTGAGCTTCATGCAAACACAGATGCGTGCACTGGCCAGGGGGCGGGATGGGGAGGAGGAGACGATGAGCTGTCTGAAGTGTTCCTTCCAACCCAGCAAGGAGAGAAACAATCTAAGCAGGGCAGGGGCCCAGTGCTAGAAGACGCACAAGTGGGGCACGGGGTCTGCCTGACCTCCTCCCAGGCTGAGGACTCCCTCCCTGGACAGAGCAACCTCTGTAAAATCCACCAAAGGATAGAGAAACCATATCGTGGCACCAGGAAGATGGATAAACCATGGTGCTTCGGGGCCATCTTTAAGGAAGTAGACATAAGGTGGTTAGGTTTTCCATTTTACGGCAGAGAAACGTGAGAAGTGTGGAGAGGCTCTCAGAAGTGGGGATTCACAGCAAAAGAATGGAAACTCAATGTATCCTGGGCAAGAGGACCCCATGCAAGGTGAAAAAAGATCTCTTTTTCTTTCCTTTTCTGGCTCAGCCAGTGTCTCAGAGCTAGTAGGGCAGGGAAGCCAGCAGGCACCAGCTGGAGGGAAAGCGAAACGGTAAGTAATCAGGAATTTTGCAAACCCGTTTGGTAACCTGAAACTGACCGTGTTGGGAGTATTTACAGCATGGAAATCAGCAAATGCCACATATCACAGCCTTTCTCCCCAGCCCCCCTGGAAAATCTGATTTACCACTTCATCATAGCTCAAACCCAAAACTTCTTTTCTGATATTTCTCCCCCAAATCCCAGACCCATTGTTGTCAACTACATTCAGAGCATCGCTACTCAGATTCATTAAGTTTGAGAGAGAACACATCATATTGTCTCCCAGGTATGACCTTACTTCTGTTAACAAGTTATCATCTTAACGGCGAAATTCAAAACCTCACAATTGTATCGGACCTCTGCTCAGTAATAACAAGAAGGGGAAAAGGGAGAATTATTTGAGTGGTATTAATTTCTTAACATATATGTGACCTTTGTGATAAACTCGTTACACATATTCTCACAACATCTCTTGAAAGAAGTTAATACTGCAGGTCTGCAAAGGGAAGACTAAGATCAGGGAAGTTTTGCTATTCACCGAAACTTTCACAGCGAACAAGTTTCAGAACTGAGATTTGAATGAAGGGCCCTGTAAGAACAAAATCTACTCTAAACACATGTGCCATATTTCTTACCAATCAATCGCTGAGGACATTTTTTCATTGTTTATATGGAAGCTTCTCTTTCAATTTTTAAAAAAGATTTATTTTCTTGCTTCATTGTTTATTTTTGACTGTGCTGAGTCTTCTGTGCACGAGCTTTCTCTAGTTGGAGAAACAGGGGGCTACACTCTAGCTGACGCGCACAGGCTTCGCATTGAGGGGACTTCTCTTGTTATGAAGCACCAGGTCGAGGGGGCACAGGCTTCAGTGGTTGCAGCTCGCAGGCTTAGCTGTCCCGCAGCATATGAAATCCTGCCAGACCCGGGATCGAATCCCCTGAATTAGGAGGTGGACTCTCAGCCACTGGATCACCAGAGAAGTCCTGGAAGTGTTATTCACATAGAATGAAACACACAGATCCTAATGTGCTGTCACTGTGTTGACAGATACATAGACACCTGTGTCAACTCACACTCTTATCAAAATACAGAATATTTCTATCACCCCAGAAGGTTTCTTCCTTCCTTATTCTAGTTACTCCCCATAGACGGTAACCACTGTTTTGATTTATTTCATCAGAAGTAAGCTTTATCTGTTTTAGAACTTCACATAAATGAAATCATACAGTATGTACTCTCTTGCAGAAGGCACCTTTAGCTCAGCAGTTTGAGAATTTATCCATATTATTCATGTATATCAGTATCTTTGTGCTACTATAGGTAATATGCCATGATATCCCCTGGAGGAGGAAATGGCAATCCACTTCAGTATTCTTGCCTGAAAAAATCCCATGGATGGAAGAGCCTGGTGGGCTATAGTCCCTGGGCTCACAGAGTCAGACATGAGCAAGGGGCTAACAATGACAGTGCCATGATATGGATAAACCGGTGTTTTTAATTGTCTTTTACTGATGAACATCTAAATAGTTGCCTATTATGTTTAAGGATCCTATGAACAATCTGACACAAATCTTTTTGTTGACACATGTGTTCATTCCGTTTGGGGTAAAACCTAAAATTATGAGTTAATCCATAGGTTAGGTTCCTTTTTTCCTCTGTAAGGAGCTGTCAGACTGATTTCCACAGTGACTCCATCATTTTATACTCTTACTAGCAGCAGACGACGATTCTAGTTGCTCCACGTAATTGTTAACGCTCAGTACTGTCAGTCTCTAACCCTAGCCATCCAGCGAGTGTGGGGTCGTGACTCACTGGCTCCAATCTGCATTCCCCTAATGACATTTCCTTAATAACTTGCAATGTAGACCTGGAGACCGAAGAAAACACAGGGTTATCAGAAATATATCTTTGTGACTTTAAAGTAGGCAAAAATTCCTTTGACAGGACCCAGAAAATGCTAACTGTAAAAGAAAAGAAAATATATATATATGTGACTTCGTCAAAATTAAAACCTTAAAAAAAATGGATAAACAAGCCATGCTGCTGCTGCTGCTGCTGCTGCTAAGTCGCTTCAGTCGTGTCCAACTCTGTGCGACCCCATGGACGGCAGCCCCCCAGGCTCCCCGTCCCTGGGATTCTCCAGGCAAGGACACTGGAGTGGGCGCCACTGCCTCCTCTGAAACAAGCCATACTCTGGAATAAATGCACACATACAGAGGATTTAGACTATATAAACAGCCCTTTCAGCTCTTTTTCTTTTTTTAAATCCAATAAGAAATTATAGGCAAAAGACTGCCAGGGCCTTCACAAAGGAAGATATGCAATAGCTAAAAAGCACATGAGAAAATCTCTCATAACACTCCATCTTTACTTTTTGGGGAGCCAATCAATTTCTATCTTGCACTACAATTTGCGTAAGTACAACTCACAACCCAAACTGTAAACCACTTGAAAGTAAGATGAGTATTTAAGGCGTCTTTGTACCCCGAGGTACATGTACACGTGAAGACGGAACGGGCTCACAGACACTCTTGAATGGTTCACCAAATGATTTGACAAAGTCTGTCTGAAGTCGTTTTAGCTGGCTATTAACACCGAAAGCAAATGAAGCAGTCATATTAGTGCAGCGCCAAGAGAGAAGAAATAAAACAGATCAGGAGAAGAGTAGGCGGAAGAGGAGGAATACAGGATTTCCCACAGGCAACTGAAATGGCATTTCAAGGGTTAGTGTAAAATGTAAGAGGAAATAGCGTTAGTAGCATGAAACGGCACAGACAATGTGAAACAAGTCTTTCCAAAAATAAGACACCTACTCTTTTGCCTGGGCAAACCATCTCCGCGTGGGTAATTTTGCATCTATGAACGCCCAGGGGAAGCTATCAGACCAAAACAGGAAGCTGTGCACGCGCTGCCAGGCGGAAGTCTCCAAGACATGCCTCCTGCGTACTCTGACCTGCGTCCTGCTTGCCCGAAAATGTAGATCCCTTGTCGAAAAATAGACCCAGTACAATGCCATCAGCACTGTATTGCAGCAGTGTTTTCAGACGCTGGTGGCACCTTGGAGTTCCCAGCAGGCATGACTAGGGTATGTCCTCCCTGAAATAAAATTTGTTCACTGGGACCCTTGTAACTGACTTGTGTGAAACTTGCTCATGCCCAGACTTTGTGAACTATTGTTCAACGTTTACAGTAACTCTGAAAGGAATTTTCTAGAAATAGAGTTATTTGAATCACAGTCGTAATTATCGTAAAATAAGAATGTACCCTCTGATCCAGATGATGACGTCAAGAATCAGTTCTTTTCAGGAAAAAAAAATCCCTGAATATATTCCAACGATCTTATTTCAGTCCTAAATTTCAAACTAATTTGTATAGATCATTCAGTTCCCATGTATTGGTTTTTGTTTTCATTTCTCCCTTTCCTGATCATTACTTTGACACATGGGGAAATTCTGACCAATAGGAGCAATTTTCATGACTCTTCCTTTTTGAAATTCTCAGGAGAAAAGAAAAAAAAGGAAACTTACTGAATAAATTAAATTACATTTCGTGGCTAGAGCAGTAAACAAAAGGATTAGAGGGACACTCTGGGTGGGGTTCATACAGGTCCTGGGAAAAGAAGGAAAAATACAGAGGCTTCTTTTCTATTCTAAAAGAGAGAAGAGTTAAAGGATTCAGAAGACCTTAAAAAATAACACTCCAGAAATATAAATTGTGTGTGTGTGTTTATGGATGTGGAGAAAAAAGATGTATGAGAGTCAGAGGAAAAAAAAACCTTAAGTGAAAAATATAGTTTTGTCAGGGAAAACCTTGGAGTAAATGTATTTATCTCTAGTCAAGCAAAACACACCCAGACAACTTAGCAGAACTTCTTAAATACTATGACCTCACCCGAGATACCACCTCAGAAACATAACTCTCCAATTGAATAGAGCCATGTAAAGCAAACACATACACACACACACACATACACACACACACTTTAACAGCAGACTTGATGCCATAGTAATAAGCATCAGTAATAAGTAGGAGAGGAGGAAGGTGATGAAATAGCAAAAGGGCAAAATCGTCTTAAACACATTGGGTGGACATACTTCACAAGCTTCAAGCCACTCTTGATACCGCACTTCTTTCCCAAGTTTTCTCAATGAAAAGCTTAAAAGAAAAGAAAGTACTGGCGGCCAAGATTGGGAGAGAACAAAAGAAATGGTTCAGAACTCTGTGATGACATCAAGGTAAACGCATATCATTCCAGGTATTCCATTCTTGGTCCTTCCAAATGGCAAATAGACAAAGGATGCATGCTCAAAGCTCCTCGGCTCTCTCCTTCTCTTAGAGCAACACTGGATTAGATTTCTCAGCAAATTTGATGCATTCCTATTAAAGACATATGTGTACGTTTCTTAGATCCATCATATATTTTAAATGTTCATGGAGATCCTCTTATGTAAAGGATCCCCCTAGTGTGTAAAGATCCAAGTTCCAATTCTGCTTTTTCAGACTCTGCTAAAATGCAGCTTATCGGAATGGCAGTCCATCTCAGAATCACTGAACGGGTCTCTTACACCCTAACGTCAGGCTTCAGCGTGTCATTTTTGTATTTTAATTTGCATCCCTTTTGTGACTACCTATCCATTTCTAAGCTGAATTTTGCCGGGTGGTTTAAAGCATTTATAGTGCTTTGCATTTCTTCTTCAAGATGCTTAGTTTAGCATCTAACATTTTCCTGGCAGGATTTTCTTTGTGCATAATTCTTTGGCACTCCAGGCGGCAGGCTCTGAAACAGTGGTTGGGCTTCCTGTGGCCCCCAGACTTTCCCAAGGAATATGGGCAACCTGGGAGCCTCCTGAAGGATGTGGTGCCTGGGGTAAGGCATGCTCTTTGTTGAGTGAATTAGCACCTCAGAAAAAGATGTAAAGAAGGTTTTCCTGGTGGTGGGAGAGCAGAGCAGGAAGCCTCATCAGTCTGCTCTGGGGCTTCATCAGCACCAACCATGTTTCAGGGTCTGATTTGAAATGGATAACCTAGATGTTTTTAGCCAGCGTTAACACTGAAATTTTGATTTAGGAGATGTCAGTCGGAATCCATGATCCATGTGGTTTATTTTGTGATGGGAGGTTCTAATGCCTGTCTTACCTCTTTATACGCCCTTGTAGAGATTGGAGCAAAAATTTTAGGGACTTCAGTCCTGAGGTAGGTTTTTTTTTTTAAATGTGTCCTATGGCAATAAATCTATAAGGACTATTTTAAGATCTAAATCTGTGAGACATAAGTGGTGAAAAAGACACCTGCATTAAGGTAGTACCAATAATAGCTACCAGCTATGTGATGCTAACTAGGGTGTAGCCACAAACTAAGCTGTTTCCATATACCTAGTCATTATAATAATGCCACAACTTGGGTACTATTATATTTTAAATCTATATAAGTTACAAAGAGGTATATTGCCTTGACTCCAAAGCCGAGGTTTTTGACGAGCACACTATACCGTCACTCTGTAACACATTTAGGTGTGCTTGGAAAACATAGCCCACCCTGTAAGCGTCAGGCCGTATCATCATGGTTGTTGGAGAAGAGTCTTAATCTCACACGATTGTTACTGCTGCTCTCAAGAGGAAGAAATGCCTGAAAGTGGTTTGAATGGTATAGCCATCCTGTGAGTCATTTGAGTGAGTGTAGTTAGACCTTCTGGAATCAGGTACAGGAATACTTCAAAACTAGTGTTTTACCATTTCAAGAACTCAAGATATGGGCCCATGTCATCAGAAGCTGCTGTTACCCACTCCCGAGTGTGGAGAACGAAAAGCCTCCGCAAGAAAAGAACAAGCAGAACAACTACTTCCAGGCTGACGGTGGTCTAAGAGTCCTTCGTTTTCCTGCTGCGGAGGCAGCAAAAAAGGTTTGCATTCCGAGAGCACTTCAAAACGAGTTTAGTTACCTACTTCTTGGAAGGTCTCTATATGTTAAAGTCTCTAAGATTTTGTTTCTGGAACAATGCAAGTGAAAGACATCTGTTTTCATCATCTATCGCTGTTATTTTGAAGTGAGATATCGATTGAAGGTCAAAGGTCAAGACTCCGGAAGCACTAACCTCAAACAATGTGTTTAGTATTTCCTTAACACCTCTCCAGCTTGTGTGGATGTGACATTTCGTAGTTTAACGGTTATGGTTTCCTGATATATCTCTATGGAAGAAATATTATATGTCAGCATTCTGCAAAGTAGAAATACACATCACTGTTGAGACAGGAGACTGCTTTTGCTAATAAATTGATAATTTGGGCCGCAATAAGCAATTGCAAGATATCAATAGTTGCTTTATTAAGAAAACAGGTTTCAGCAATATCTCTCCAGTAAAATGTTGCATTGATGATATCAATCCTTTTTTTTAAATTTCTTTATTGAAGTATAGTTGATTTACAAGGTTGTGTTAGTTTTCAGCACACAGCAAAGTGATTCGGTTCTATATATGTTCTTTTTCAGATTGTTATTCATTATGGGTTATTACAAGGTACTGAATATAGCTCTCTGTGCTATACAATAGGTCCTTGTTGTTCATTTATTTTGTATATAGGCACGTGTATCTGCTAATTCCAAGCTTCTAGTTTATGTCTCTCCCTCCCTTTCCGCTTTGGTAACCATAAGTTCATTTTCTATGCATGACATCAATCCTTTAGCTGAAAAGAGAAATTAATCTACTCTTCAGGCAACTAAAGGGATCCTAATTGTAGTTGTGAACTGGTAGATCTTAATTGTAGTTGGTCTCATCCATAGATTGGAGAAACTCCTTTGTTGATTTCGAGGGATCCCTGAATTTGCAAGGATCTGTGCTCTCCCTCTCCCTCTCTCTTTCTCTCTCTCTCAGTGAGAGTCCTTTACTGTCAGAACATCACCCCCAGGATTGCAAATCAAAAGGAACTTGCCACGGTGTGACATTTGTGAGGAAAAAATGTAGGATAAAACCAATCTATAACACAGAGCAAATTCTGAAGTCATCCACCCAGTTGCTCATGTAAAGATCATAGAGCTGTTAATACTTTGGGATGTCACAAACAGCAAAAACACTGCAATATAAATGATTAAAAGGAGTGGAAGAATGGTCTTTGAAAATTTTGCTTAATGAAATCTTTTAAAACTTGAGATAAAATATCAAAGAAAGTAAAATACGGATGAAATATGTATAAAAAGTACATGTCATTTAATTCAATTTTTTTTTAATGCATTGAATTGTACACTTTAGGAAAAAAATTTAATTTATTTTTGGCTGCACTGGGTCCACATTGATTTGAGTGGGCTTTCTCTAGTTGCAGAGAGTGGGGGCTGCTCTTCATGGCAAAGTGCAGGCTCTTCCTTGGGGGGCTTCTCTTGTTGCCGAGCACAGACTTGGCACACAGGCTTCAGTGCTTGTCGCCCTCGGGCCCAGCAGCTGTGGGTCCCAGGCTCTAACGCGCAAGCTCAATAGTTGCGGCCCACTGGCGTGTGGGGTCTTCCCAGACCAGGAGTCGACCTCTTGTCTCCTGCGTTGGCAGGCAGACTCTTTATCACTGACCCACCAGGGAAGCCCTAAACTTGATGTTTATTCATAGACTCCTTGACATCATAAAAGAAGTTGTTTCTTTTGTAAGACATTATTAAGTGTGACATTAAAATTAAAAATAAAATGAATGCATCCTCAGGCCTGAGCTGATGTAGAGAACGTCTATCACTGCGTTCATATGCCTACCCCAACTACTGGGCTCTGGAACCAGCACAATTACAGACAGCCTTTGTCTGAGAGGGATGTCAGTGCATCTTCCTGATAAGGTAAGACACCTGTGACCACACACCCTCAGGACAGAGCAGGTGGGGCATGTTTGGGTGAAAGAGATGCCTGAGCTGACTTGGGCACCATCCAAGTCAAGACCAGCTCAAGAGCTGGAACTGAACACTGGGGCAGAGCTGGGGTGCGTAACTGGCTTCTGTCCCTTTCTGATTTTTAAATTCTGATGAAAACAGCCAGCAGAGAAGCCTGTCCACATCCTCTTTCAGCACTTTTTTCCTCTGCCCTAAGGAAGTCTCATTGTTGCACACAATTCTAGCCTGTTCTGTGTCATTACTGATTTATCCCACTTTATGTTAAATTCTACTCTCTTCTGTTCTGGAGCGGAAACCTTGACAATTTCAGCCTTCCCAAGGACAATGTGACGAGAATCCTCAGCGGGTTATGTAATTCTTATCAGCCTCCATCTAGAGACACAGTTTGAAACTTGTGTGAAGTACTATTCCTCAGTTAATGAGACAAGGGCTTTGACCAATTAAAACATACTTCTCAGCCTTTAAAACAATGTGGGACCATCCTTAAGAGATTTCTGACAGAAACAGCTAAAATATTGTGTGTGTGTGCGTGTGTGTGTGTATGTGTGCCTATGTGTGTGTGTGTATGTGTGCACGTGTGTGTGCATGCCTGTATGCATGCGTGTGTGTGCACGTGTGTGTGCATGCCTGTATGTGTGTCTGTGTGCCTGTGTGTGTGTGCATGTGTGTGAGTGTATGTGTATGTGTGTGAGTGTATGTGTGCACGTGTGTGTGCATGCCTGTATGTGTGCGTGCATGCGTGTGTGTGTGTGTGCATGCCTGTATGTGTGTGTGTGCGCCTGTGTGTGTGCATGTGTGTGAGTGTATGTGTGCACGTGTGTGTGCATGCCTGTATGTGTGCGTGCATGCGTGTGTGTGTGTGTGTGCGCACGCGTGCACGCATTTGGACACAGGCACGCAAGCGTGCACATCCCTTAAGCTTGGCTTAGAAGCTAGAAAGAGAGTTAAAAATTAAAAATAATAGGCAAAGTCTTGAAAGTCTAAGTATTGTTTTCAGCTTGAATGTTAAAGAAGGGTTTGAGTGGTTCATAGGCTATCTAAAATGGCTTGTTCATAAATAATGAATGCTAGATAGAAAGGCAGAATGCTGAAAGCCCCTTTACATCCAAAAGGAAATTTATGATCCCTTCAAAATTCTAAATCATTTCAGGCTGTGTAGAAAGAATGTGTAGAAAGAATACCTTTAGGTATTATTCTTGACCTCAGTCCTACTCTGCAAACTTGATAGAATTATATTCCGTATAAGGCAGAGTTGATCAACCTCAGCACGACTGATATTTTGGAACTGATGCTTCTCTGCTGTCCGGGGCTGTCCTGGGAATGATGGGATGTCTAACAACATTTCTGGCCTCTACCCACTAATTCTAACAGCGATCCCACCATCAGCGGTGAGAATCAAAATTGTCTCCAGATACTGCCAAATGTTCCCTGGGACATGGAGATAGTTTTGATCCTCACAATTGATGGTGGGAGGGTTCTATGGCTCACTTGTCAACTTGGCTAGGCGGGAAGGACCGTCCCAGAATATCCGTCCACTTACAGTGCTAGATGGAAGTTGACCAAAAGTCTGCATGAGGCTTTTGAAAGGTGTCGAGGAAGCTGTAGCCATCATGCCCTGCAGGTTTTCGTAGTTAGATGCAGCAAGAGACAGATGCAGAGATGCCGATGGAGTCTGCCATGTCCCGGCTTCATCCAGCAACCTGCATCCAACTTTTCTTCCCAACGGCTAGTCCTGCTGACCGACAGCTACCCAGGCTGGACTCTCTGATCTTCTTAGTGACGTAACTTCGGCATCTGGACGTTCTAAGCTTCCAGATTTTCCGGTAAGTTATCCCTCCTCCTCGTGTACACCAGAAGGGCTGGCTGGCGGAAGGATCTATCTGATCCTCCAGCTCTTTTGGACGTCTCTCCAACTTCTCCCCATTTGTGCAACTTCTTCCTGATGATAGAGTCTCTATTCATATTCTATATCATCACTAGGATACTCATAGGGGGTTTGACTTCCCAGCGGAACCCTGGAAGACGGGATAGCGCCAACGGTTCAGAAAGAGGAAATGCTTAGAACAGATTTTGCTCTGGCACTTTCTATGTGATCACAGATAATTTTGAGGATCCCAGTTGGTTTGATTACCTCGCATCTGTGATGCTGGAAAATATCCCTATGTTATCCTGTACACACAGACCCCTCATTCTTCACTTAGTCATGGAGAAGCAGCGGATGGAAGAAAACATTAAAGTCCCTCCTGCTGAGGACTTTTCTGGTGGTCCAGCGGGTAAGACTCTATGCTCGCACTGCAGAGGGCCTGGTTCAGATCCCTGTTCGGGGAATTAAGATCCCACATGCCAAGCGGAAAGGCCAAAAAAATAAAAAAACAAATCACTCCTGTTTCTTAGTTGTTGCAGTTATAAATCCAGGAGGATGCAAGAGGTAGCAAAGGGGATTAATAAATTGTCGAGCGAGATAAAGATCTCATAGGATAAAATCAAAAGTAGAGAAAAAGTAACACTGAGTATTTAGTGAAATAAGATGATGTTTAAGGCATTTGAAGGGAGATGTAGCTCAGAAATAAATAGGTTTCAGTGCCTGCCATAAATACCAAAATACCAAAAGAAAAATCTGTAGGCAAATGTAACGTTGAGAGGTATAAATCAGTAAAGAATAAAAAATTTTTCTAAGACAGACTGAACTGTGTCAGGGAGAAATAAATGCTACAAGTCCCAAGTTTAGTAAAATTGAGTGTTGGACTTCAGAAAGTATCATATAAGCAAAAACGTTATAATGTTCATGGTGTATTCCACAATGGTCACAAGGAATTTTGAAATTATAAAGATTGAAAAAAAATGAGGCTGCAAGACTAGAATTCTGAACTGTAGATTTTTTTTAAGCTCAGTGGATCAAGTCAAACATGCTACTTGTCTTCATTTGTATTTGGCTCTAAATGGTTAACTCTGGACTAAACCAAAGGCAGGATGACAGAGACTCTAGGAGACGTCAGGCATCGCCTGGAGGCGTGCTGAGCGGTGTGCCCTGGGACCACACCCAGAGGTCCTGGCTCATTAGATCCTACTGGAGTCAGGAAACGGTCGCGTCTTAAAATACTCCAGGTGATTCTGACCTAGAAAGTCCAAGGTCATACCTTGGAAAACAGTTATCCGGACCCAATAGAATGAGTTCCCAGACTCTGTGCTTAGTATACCAAGTGAAAATATCTAAGTATTTTGAAATTTATTTTATACTCCAATTAGGAGTAGAGCTGGTTTCTGCTGTGCAACAGTGTGAATCAACAGTAAGTATACATGTAGCCCCCCTCCCATCCATCTGGGCCATGCTCCAAGGTAGTGTATCTGCTTCAATGCTGGTCTCCCAATTCGTCCCACGCGCCTCTGCCGCTCCTGTGTCCACACGTCCGTTCTGTATGTTTGTGCCTCTCTTCCTGCCCTGCAAACAGGTTCATCAGTACAATCTTTCTAGATTCCATAAATGTTATTAAAGTATAAAAGCACCACATTATGTCAGATACGACACTTTGCTGAAGAGAACATACCACTTGCTT
The DNA here is from genome assembly GCF_023091745.1 of Budorcas taxicolor. NCBI lineage: Eukaryota > Metazoa > Chordata > Mammalia > Artiodactyla > Bovidae > Budorcas > Budorcas taxicolor. The sequence continues at coordinate 219,662,890 of NC_068910.1, read as the reverse complement.
TGTTTCAAAGTAAGATGCATGAAGCTTATTAGTTGTGTGTGTGTGTGTGAACATCCTGCACTGATACTCCTGAGGCTGTTGGCAGCTCTGTCTCAGATGTAAAGGCACAATCGTCTCAAATTTGCTAGCAGACCCGAGAAGATGGCCCAGGACAAAGTAGAATTTTTCTCCCATTGGAGTACTCCTAATTCCACAGAAATGTACAAAATTACCTGTGTGACTGTGTTGATCAAGGAAAATCTGTATTTTCTTTCAAATAAAGTATATTTAGGAAAATCAAGGACAACTTCAGTTCACTGTGAAGTTCACTATGACTTTTGGCAAAAGGGGAAAATGTTGAAACATACAGCTTTTGAGAATGGTAAAGGAGCTCACATTTTGTATTTAAGGATTTTACAATAATTTGGATATGGAGTGGGATAGCAGTCATTCACACGTGCTGCCTGCATTTTTTCTGCTTTTTTGCGATTGGAACTGTCATTGCACTCAGCAAGGGTGAGCATTTCCAATGGCCCCTCTCGCATCCTGGCTGTGCAGACTCTCCTCTCTCTGAGATGCCTTTCCTGTTCCTTCTTCACGTCACCAAGTCCTGCTTTTGCCAGAGCATCAGCTCAGCCTCACCGCCCCCCGGGGCTCCCCTGGAAACTCCCCCCACGCTCCCCACAGTCAGTCCGGGCTCCTCTTCACTGCCCTCTCACTCTGGCGTCTGCAATGCGTTTGCCTCCACCTGAGAGTTCAATGAGATCAAGAGCTATTTCTAAGCAAATCGTAGGGTCAAAAACATGCATCGGGAGTGGGTCTTAAAAACTGAAGTTCTTAATATTTGCCATATTCTAATGAGTCCTAATGGCATCACTGATTCAATGCACATGAGTTTGAACAAACTTCGGAAGAGAGTGAAGGACAGGGAAGCCTGGCCAGCTGCAGTCCACGGGGTCTCAAAGAGTCAGACACAACTGAGTGTCTGAACAACAGCAACAATGAAATGTAGCATTAGTGCCTGAGTGTTAGTTGCGTGTATACAAGAAAACCAGGAGGCCATTCGTTGCAAGACATGTATCTACATCAAAAGAATCGACTACAGTAATCGGCTGCACACCCACAGCAGGAACCAGGGGCGTGGACACTTTATGAGTAGTATGGCCGATGGCCTGCTGCGTTGAACTGCTACAAAGTGTGATCAGAATTTGTTTTCCCTATTACACTGCAAGATACACACACACACACACACACACAAAGGCAATACGATTCTCTAGCCCTTTGGTTTGCGCTGTCCAGCACTCAGCACAGAGCTGAGCAAACATCCCTGTTCCTACTTCCTTTGCCCTTCTTACTAGGAACAGGTTAGTACTATTCTTTGAGATAAGTACAGATTCTCTGATCCAAAAATAAAAAAACAAGTACTTGATTTTCAAAGAACGGGCATAGAGTATTTCCTTCCATTGATTTATTTACTTAAAACACAACTTTATCACTTAACTAGTGCTGTTTATTTGGGAACAATTTCACATTTGATTTTACTCTTCAAAACTTTTTTGAAGTGCAGTTTACTTATTTGTCTTGTCTTCTTTTCTCCTACTGTGAGTTGAGCTGTGCAAGGCCAAACTATGATTAAGAAAATGAGTTTTGCTTTCAATCAATTAAACTTAAAAGTTGTCATTTGAAGCTCATAGCTACTTAAAAGAATGACTACATAAATAAGAAGTAGTTTAATATTTAAACAGTGAGACAATAATCAGACAATAATGAAAACAGATAACTTTAAATAAAGTGACAATCCTATATAATGCATAGGGTTTATTCCAATAACTTCCAAAATTAATATCTAATGAATGAGTACAAATCACTTATTCAGTGCAATCACACTGAACCTGCTGTCTGACTATAAAGCTACCATTGCTGAGGTATTTATATGCCAGCAAACAAATATTGTTCAGGTAGGAAGATGAACACACGTGGGGAGAGAAATTTGTACATATTTCAAATGAAAAACTGTTCACTGAATTAAAAATATAAAGAAGACGTTAAATATTGTGAACCCTACATTCACCCCCAAGTCCCTATATCATTTTATCTTATCTTAGTTCTTAATTCTTAATCTTCTATCTTAATTCTTAACCTTGTATCAAAAATTTATTTTTGTCAATACAAATATTCCTGAGATTTCTGTACATTGTATTACAGAAACTATTTCTTACCTTATAGTTTATGGACCTAAAGATATGCATATGGAGAAACTCATTTTCACAAGAACATCTTAACAAAACACATGACTGATGAAACTGTGTTTACTTTACAATAGAAATTTTAAATCTGAAATCTCTGCCATAAATTTTACATTAAAAAATTGTCTTCTTTTTTCCCAGTTTTATTAAGGTATAATTGCTACATAGCACTGTGTCCGTTTAAGGTATATAGTATAGTGACTTGACATATATATTATGAAAGGATAACCTTATTAGGAAATGGTTACTTATATTTTATAAAATGAATTTAATTATCCATCATCTCATAATCATACCAAAAAATAGAAAGAAAAACTTTTTTCTTGTGATGAGAACTTTACTCTCCTCGCCACTTCAAATACACCGCACACCAGCGCTAAGCACGGCATCGTGTTGTACATTGTATCACCAGCTCCCACTCCCGGTGACCCCAGTCTCATCTCTTTTCCATGGGCTTGTCTGTTTAGACCCTACATATCAGTGAGATGGTCCAGTGTTTGTCTACCTCTGACTCACTTCACTGAATGCCCTCAGTTCAGTTCAGTTCAGTTCAGTCACTTAGTCGTGTCTGACTCTTTGCCCTCAGGTTCCACACTGTTCCAAATGGCAGAATTTCCTTCTTTAACACTCCGAAATCATGGACTTCAAAATCACCGTGAACAGTGACTGCAGCCATGAAACTAAAAGACGCTTGCTCCTTGGAAGAAAAGCTATGACCAACCTAGACAGCATACTGAACAGTAGAGACATTACTTTGCCAACAAAGGTCCGCCTAGTCAAAGCTATGTTTTCCCAGTTGTCATATACGGATGTGAGAGCTCAACCACAAAGACTGAGGGCTGAAGAATTGATGCTTTTGAACTGTGGTGTTGGAGAAGACTCTTGAAAGGCCCTTGGACTGCAAGGAGATTCAACCAGTCCATTCTGAAGGAGATCAGTCCTAAATATTCATTGGAAGGACTGATGCTGAAGCTGAAACGCCAATACTTTGGCCACCGGATGTGAAGAACTGACTCACTGCAAAATACTCTGATGCTGGGAAAGATGAAAGTGGGAGGAGAAGGGGACAACAGAGGATGAGATGGTGGGATGGCATCACCGACTCAATGGACATGAGTTTGAGTAAGCTCTGGGAGTTGGTGATGGACAGGGAGGCCTGGCGTGCTGCAGTCCCTGGGGTAAAGAGTTGGACATGACTTGGTGACTGAACAACTTCTTTATCGATTCTTCTGTCAATGAACACAGGTTTTATTTCCGCATATCTTGGTTATTGTAAATAAAGCTGCAAGAAACAGAGGAGTTCACACATCTTAGTGAGTCAGTGTTTTCATACACTGTTTTGAAAGAAACAACTGAAAGACACGCGTTCACAACTCACTGTCACACACCCATTTCCTTGATGAGCCCGCCCACCAACCACTGATCTATTGCGCCCACGCCGCTAACTTGTCCATTTAAATTTCGATACGTGCACCATACCTCTTGCCAGGATGATCTCAGTGCTTCGCCACACATAGCACTCTTGAGCACAGCAAGTGTTTTTGTTACTTCTGTTATTACACTTCTATTCTCCCAGTAACTTTTATTATTACACTTTTATAAATTTTCCCAGTTTGATCTTTCTAGTCAGAGAAATGTGACCTTGTCTATAAATTCTACTACTGCAGGAATGGGGACATCCTTGACCTTTAGGTCAAGTTCTTCCCAGGAACATGGTGTTTGACTACCCAGCACAAATTTCGGAAAGAACTGAAGAGTTCACCTTGGAATTTAGGGTTGAAATGTCTCGCCCTTTCAATATCACACCTGGCTACTTGAGTTCACAATTTGAAATGGACCATGATTCCACACCACCAGTATTCAAGGAACCACACAAACCTAATATAGCTTTGTCTTCTAGGAGCCCCATGAGTCATCTATTACACAAGAAACAGGTGATGTGACTCCATCCAACATATTAAAGTTACAGAAATTTACTGGCACACAGTGTGCGTAAGAAAAAGGCAACAAAGCTATACCTAAAGGTGACCACTGTGCTTGTTGGCCAATGGGCTGGCTCTTTACGTGGGATCCCAGGCCATTTTAAATAAAAGTGCTCACAGGGAAAGTATTGGGCAGGTATATCAGCCCCTCCTCCTGTCTGATGTCACTGCAAAAGTTCAGGTGAGAATGATCAGTCATCTCCTAAAGGACTTCCCTTTCCCAGCCCACCTTTTTCCTTATATCCTCCACACTATTGACAAAAATATCTTCCTAAAAACTTTTAATCCCTTGCTAGCTCCCTACTGCATATGAAGTCCTGACTCCTCTGGAAAGTTAATGGCACAACCCCAGGTTGTTCAGACCACGCCTCTCCACTGCCTCCTGCTGTTTCCTGTGTGCCCCAGGGGGAGGTGCTCAGTGCAGGAGGCGGTCACGATAGTCTACCCGACTGGCAGCTCTGTGAATGTGCTTAGTCCATCCAGCAACTACCATGGAACTGACACATAAGTTCAGTGCAGTGGCTCAGTCGTGTCTGACTCTGTGAGACCCCACGGACTGCACACGCCAGGCCTCCCTGTCCATCACCAACTCCCGGAGTTCACTCAGACTCATGTCCATTGGGTCGGTGATGCCATCCAGCCATCTCCTCCTCTGTCGTCCCCTTTTCCTCCCGCCTTCAATCTTTCCGAGCATCAGGGTCTTTTCCAATGAGTCAGCTCTCCGCATCAGGTGGCCAAAGTACTGGAGCTTCAGCTTCAACATCAGTCCTTCCGATGAACACCCAGGACTGATCTCCTTTAGGATGGACTGGTTGGATCTCCTTGCAGTCCAAGGGACTCTCAAGAGTCTTCTCCAACACCACAGTTCAAAAGCATCAGTTCTTTGGCACTTAGCTTTCTTCAAAGTCCAACTCTCGCATTCATACGTGACTACTGGAAAAACCATAGCTTTGACTAGACAGACTTTTGTTGTTAAAGTAATGTCTCTGCTTTTGAATATGCTGTCTAGGTTGTTCATAGTTTTTCTTCCAAGGAGTAAGCACCTTTTAAGTTCATGGCTGCAGTCACCATCGGCAGTGACTTTGGAGCCCAAAAAAATAAAGTCTGACACTGTTTCCATTGTTTCCCCATCTATTTGCCATGAAGTGATGGGACCAGATGCCATCATCTGTTTTCTGAATGCTGAGTTTTAAGCCAACTTTTTTACTCTCCTCTTTCACTTTCATCAAGAGGCTCTTTAGTTCTTCTTCACTTTCTGCCATAAGGGTGGTGTCATCTGCATATCTGAGGTTATTGATATTTCTCCTGACACATATCAGACATTAAAAAACAGAGTCCAGATGCCAGATGGTTGATGAAAACTTTTAACTTCCTTTCTATTCCAAATTACAGAGGGAAAAAATGAGGGTAAAACTTGTCTGTGGCAGCAGCAGAAACACAAGCAGAGTGCAAGCGGCGGCCGAGCCCAGGCAGGACCCAGAGGAGGAGTTCAACCCTGGCCAGCAACTCCCCGGATGGCTGAGGAATCTGTGACCATACGCTTTTAAAAGGCTCTTATACATGTTTATGATTTCCGGTTATTTAGGAAAATCTATTTTTTGTATGGACACACGTGGTGAACAAATCAGTGACCCAGAAGACCAAGCAGAATAACTCCCTCACAAAGCACCAAAAAGATAGAGCTACTGAAGAAGGGCATGGCGACTCCCTCCAGTGCTCTTGCCTGGAGAACCCCAAGCACAGAGGAGCCTGGCGGGCCACTGTTGATGGGGTCGCAAGAGTCGGACATGACTTAACACCTAGACCACTCCCACCACGGAAGGTGTGGGTGTGTTTCTACTAGGAGAAATAAGATTAGGTTAGAAAGAATAGATTCAGAAGTTCCAATTCCCATTTAATAGGGATTGCAGTTCCAAGGGAAGAAGAAGATGTAGGGTTGGAGTAATTAAAACGTAATACAAGAAAAGTTCTCTGAGCTGCAAAAAAAAAAAAAAAAAAGGATGTAAATCTTTGGTTTGAAAGGGTTGATATTGCCAAGCTGGAAAGTTCTCAACTTAGTGAAAATTCTGCTTCGAAGGTAAAGAGAAAAGTCATAATGCTGAAACTGCAAAAATATGAAAAGAATTTCCTTCAGCTTCAAAGGAGTCGAGTTGGAATGAGAACGCAGATGTATTGTATGCAAATCTGGATGCTGGAGTGGAAAAAAATCCCTCTTGGGTCCTGAGATAGAATTATTTTGAACCTAGAATTCCATATCCAGGAAAATTATGAACCAAGTATAACAGCAAAGGAAAAATATTTAGGGGTCAAAGAAGACTCAGACAGCTTAAAATCCGCAGATCCTTTCTGTAAGTGTTACTCAGAGCACTACTGAGAGAAGCCACCCAGTAATGTAGATAATAAAGGGGAAAGCACAGGCCAAAGGACAAAAGGAAAAAAGACAGCAGGTAAACTCCTTATTTCATTTAAATGGCAATGATTATGGTTGACTAAGATATTGAAGAAAATTCTATAACTCCTGTGCTCTAGAGATTCCTAAGTAAAAAAGCAAAACTTTGAAAAGAGCAAATGGAAAAAACAATCGGAAACTATTGTATATTCCTTTATATCAATATTCTGGTAAATTTAGAAATCTAGATTCTAAAACCATAGATTCTAGATTCCAGAGGGCCCATCATCTTGGATTGTAAAGGAAGTTATATCTGTATCTCCACTTGCCTCTAACTGGAATTTAGCGTGACCTTCAATCATGAACTTTGGCAACAAGCATAGTGGTCTAAGCAACCCCTGTGACTGTCATCTGTACAAATCATAGAGGCGGCTAGATCACTTTCCTGCTGATGCAGGGACATGAAAATACCATTAATAAGAGTCATGGGGTCGGCTGTAGACGACACAGAATCCCCACGTTCCCGTCTACAGGTGATCCTGCAAATGGGCTGACCACTTTTAGGAGAATACAGAGGGAGAGAAATGATCCTTTCTTTACAAGTTTGGTAGCCACATTTTGGCTGCTGCCCGCCCCCACCCCCCGCCCGCTCCCCCCGCCCCGGCAAACCTGCAGTTACCCCTTCAGCGACTGCCACCTGGTTTACTGTCTGATATTCTTGTCTCACTCTGTTCAATAGTTGAAAGGGGGTGGGCTTTTCCCTCACTTGGGAAAGTTTTGTAAAACTGGGCAGCTGGACAGTTTAACTCTCCATAAGGCAGGATGGTATTCTATAACACAGATAACGGGTGAGCCACCAGCGTGAGCCTTGCAAGTGCAAACACATCATACGACTGAGATGACTACTGAAGTATTATTTAAAGCAACTTATTAGTAGTCACAGATTGTGCAGAGATATAGGCCATGCGTGTTACAAGTTCTGAGAAGCAAAGGTTCTTTTCTTTATTTGGATTCCTCCTCAGTCCCCATTTTGTTCTCTGTTAGGAAGCTAGGCTCTTACTGTATTAGGAGCTAGCCTCTTAGGTTTTGAGCACTTTTATTCCGTTAAAATACCACGCATGTTGAGAATAACACTGTGAGAACCCCCTAAACACACTCAGGAAAAAAGTCCACACACATTATTTGCAGGAAGGCACAGAAGGTCGCATGACTCCGCTCACAGTAGAAGTCGAATTCCAGAAAGAACAGTTTTCAAAATGATGCTAAGAAGTGGTCCATAGAGTTCATCAATTGCCAAAGGGGTTCGAGGCATTAAAAAAAAGAAAGAGGCAAAGGCTCCCTGATCCAGATCAAGCGGATGTCTTGTATTAAGATAAACATTTACCAAAACTAACTCAAGAAACAAAAGAGATGGACTAGAACAATAATTACAGGAAAACCTGAAGGGTAAGCAGAGATGTACATACCCACCTCTCATCACCCTCACCACCCTCACGACTCCCAAAGACTTGTGCCAAAACGCTGCTGCCAAACTTGCACAGAAAGGATCGGTCCTCTCCCTGCTGCTGCTGCTGCTAAGTCACTTCAGTCGTGTCCGACTCTGTGCGACCCCATAGACAGTGGCCCACCAGGCTCCCCCATCCCTGGGATTCTCCAGGCAAGAACACTGGAGTGGGTTGCCATTTCCTTCTCCAATGCATGAAAGTGAAAAGTCAAAGTGAAGTCGCTCAGTCGTGTCCGACTCTTAGCGACCCCATGGACTGCAGCCTACCAGGCTCCTCCATCCATGGGATTTTCCAGGCAAGAGTGCTGGAGTAGGGTGCCACTGCCTTCTCCATTCTGTCCCTATATACTCCTAAAAAGAAGATCGATATATATTCAGATTCATATGTATTCAGATATATGTTTCAGATTCTTTTCCATTTTAGGTAATTACAAGATACTGAGTAATTCTGTGAAAGCGAATCACATTTGTGTATTGTTTACAATCAGCTTTTCCCACCTTTTCATAGCATTAAATATTTCTATAGTATCATTTTTAAGGGCCAAATAAAGACTTGTTGTTAAATATTTATGCTTCATTCAGTTCTTGTTTCTATCAAAAACGCTTCCATAAAAATCTTGTAGCTCTAATTTTGCAAACATCGATGACTATGTTCTTAGTATGAATCCCCTATAGTAAAAATGCTGGTTTAAAGGTTGTAATGCAAAATTCTGAGGCATTCAATAGCTATGGCCAAACTGCCTTCCAGAAAGATTTTAAAAATTTACGCTCTTACCAACAGCATATGACAGTGTCTCTTCTCATGCCATTTTGCCAGCACTGAGAATATGATATTTTTCATCTGTTTTTAATCTGAGGTCCGTAAAATTAGATTTATCATAAAATTAGGATTTTTTTTCTACTCTATACTAAATTGGATTTTCAAACTCAAATATCATATCGATAATGACCTGAAGGAAGCTTGACTGTGATTTAGGAATTAAAACAACATTTATGTACCTCTTACAGACTTTTTCCCTAAGCTTTCCTTCTTTGTCTATCAGTTTTACTAAAAGATTGAAAATTAGATTTTGAGAGTTTGCTTTTAACTGTCTCCAATGAGAAAAATTATTAAAATTTAAATATAACTTAAAAAATCATGCATTGGACCTTTGTGCCACTGAAGAAGGTCAAGTTCAAGCCCCTTATTTAAAAAGTCCTCTCCCTGAGAGAGCACAGAAGGAAGTCTATTAACATTACATCTTTCTCCTTTCTTTTCCTCTTTGTTCATTTTAAAACAGGCTGGAACTGACTGAGAGCTGAGACTGCAGGAGACTGTCACGACTTCTGCTGTGCTGATACGGCGTCAAGACTGAGCCTGCGTTCACCGAAATCACTGTACACAGTCATTAGGGCAAGTCCTTGACGAATTATCCATCTAGACAAAGCCTAGCTATTTCGTTTTCTAAACCATCCTGGAAAGGACTCATTAAAGATTGCCAACTTGGGCGTTTTCTGTTTTTATTTTCAAACAAGCAATTTAGAGTTTGGTATATTTGGAGTTTGGTTACTAAACATTTTCCTGTTCCTGTAAGAGACAGTGATGAGTTTTCAAACAGCAATGATGTTTGAAATGCTTTGACACTAAACTTTCAGCCTGTTAGATGGGTCTAACATTTTAAAACTCTCTCTTTTGGAAAGAAAAAGAAAACATCGGCTTGCTGTGGCTCCAGTCGCGCTGCAACATGCGAATAAAACAATCTGCTGAGGAAGAGCCGAAGATGATGGTTGCAAGCGATTTCATGTGGACATGCAGCCATATTCTTCAATTAATTATAACGCCAGTGTTAACTTTTATTGTTCATTCTCATATAAAAATTGCAAAAAGAAATGCTACAATGCTGAAAAAGAGAGTAGTTGAGGGAGATCAAAGCAGATCAAAAACAATCGAAACCTCTGTTGTCTTAGCAGTTATCAAAGGAAATCACACAGCTCTGAAGACATCTAATACTTATTTATTTCATTAAAACCCATACAGTCGAAGTCAAAAGAGAAAAGGAAAAAAACCAAGATAGCACAATAAAACATGATTTTTTTTTTTTCTGTAGCGTCATGCAGGATCTTTTCAAATATTTGAAGGCCTGCATATCTTATTTAGAAAATAATTACAAACCCTAAAACCTAAACGTTTGCTTTACATGCTGCTTACCTGGACATGGACCTATTTCTTTCGTTGCCAGGCTCTAGTGATAAAAGGTGCATATTAGCCATGTCAGTTTTATTTATTCCCAGCTCAACTTTTTGTAATACATCAGCTCAATAAAAACATTAAGTCTCTAGTTTCAAATGAGTCACCACAGTAGAATGAGGTCCCGTGAGAAAGGAGGTGCTAGACTGTAGGAAATTCACAAAAGAGAGGTGCTGCCACTTGGCTACATGCTTCCTGGAACCCCTGCCTTCTTCAAGCTTGTAAACAGGGTCAGGGGTTGGAGGGGAAAGAGGAATTTTGAGGGGAGTAACTTGGAAGAGGACTCTAGCGTCTAGCTCACAAGCGGACCCCACCGCCACCCACTACCCTGGACCTAATGACAGGGGTTTCCGTGAGACCATTTTTAGGCTGTTTAGGCTCTTTCTTGACACGTGTGCTTTACAGCTGGGGAACTCAGAGGCCCTTTGCTGAACTCCTACAGGGAAAAGCCAAAGGATCAGCAGATGGCCAGCGGGGGGTCCATTGCTGATCTGGGAGATAAACTGCACTTCCTGTGGACAACAGGCTCAGCTCAGTTCAGTCACTCAGTCAAGTCCGACTCTTTGTGACCCCATGGACCACAGCATGCCAGGCCTCCCCGTTCATCACCAACTCCCAGAGTTTACTCAAACTCATGTCCATTGAGTCAGTGATGCCATCCAACCATCTCATCCTCTGTCGTCCCCTTCTTCTCCTGCCCTCAATTTTTCCCAGTATCAGGGTCTTTTGCAATGAGTCAGTTCTTCCCATCAAGTGGCCAGAGTATTGGAGTTTCAGCTTCAGCATCAGTCCTTCCAATGAATATTCAGGACTGATCTCCTTTAGGATGGACTGGTTGGATCTCCTTGCAGTCCAAGGGACTCTCAACAGTCTTCTCAAACACCACAGTCCAAAAGCATCAATTCTTCGGTGCTCAGCTTTCTTTATAGTCCAACTCTCACATCCATATATGACTACTGGAAAAACCAGAGCTTTGACTAGATGGACCTTCGTGGGCAAAGTAATGTCTCTGCTTTTTAATATGCTATCTAGGTTGGTCATAACTTTTTTAATATGCTATCTAGGTTGGTCATAACTTTTCTTCCAAGGAGCAAGCGTCTTTTAATTTCATGGCAGCAGTCACCATCCGTGGTGATTTTGGACCATGGGTTAAAGGTGCACGAACCCCAGAGCAGGTGATCAGACTGGAGTCATTCAGGCTTCTTCCCAAGACGGCCAGGCAGAGGATGAGGAGCAGACTGATGGAAGCAGGGGTGCAGGCAGGTGGTGAGAGGGTGGGATGCTGCCAAAGGAGACCTGCCGGGTCAGCAGGGTTGCAGTCAGAAAGGCCCAGCAAAGGAAATGCGAGAAGACCTCACCAAGTGTCTGACAGCGCGAGGGTCAGCGGTGAATGCCTCCCAGGCCCAGAGAGGGTCCCGTCATCTCAAACTGGTACACAATACCCGCGCGTCCTGCTTCTCCTTCTGTCTCTCTGCCCCAGTCCTGGTGGCTCAACAACTGCATAGCCATCTGGAAGAAGAAGAGGGGGAAAGAAAGAGTTAACTTTCAACTCAGTAGGATTCATACCAGGACCGGACGCTCTACTTTCTGAGATGAAATTGTGGCTACGGCTGACCAGAGGGCTTCTGGTTCTATGAGAAGGACCAGCAGGGTCAAGGAGCCTCTCCAGGTTTCCACCCAGGAGCAAGGAAAGGCTACCACTCACCCAAGAAGGTTTAGAGGGCTTGAGCAAAACAAACATAGCTGGTTTACTGTAATTTCTCCCTGTGAGCCCCAAATGTTCTTCTGCTCTTAGAAATCACTTCTCCAAAATGGCCAATAATCTTTAAAAGTCAATATAATATCATCGGAAAATAAATGGACCTGGGATCCTGAGATCTGAAGTCAAGCTCTGAATTCACAGTCAAATAGCTGAGTGGGCTTGGTGACATCATTTAGCCTCTCTGAATCTCGTTTTCTTCATCTATAAATGTAAGAGGTTAGAATAGTTAATCTCTAAAATTATTTCCTGCTTCTTAAATTGAATTATAGTTGATTTACAATGTCATGTTAGTGTCGGCTATACAGCAAAGTGACTCAGATCTGTCTTTATCTATCTAGATACCTTCTCAGATTCTTTGCTCTATAGGTTATTACAAAATGTTGAGGGGAGAGAAGTGAAGAGGTTGTAATGAGCATACACACACACACACTGTATATAAAATAGATAGCCAGCAAGGACCTAATGTACAGCCAAGGGAACTATACTCTTTCTTGCTTTTTAAAATATTTTTGTTTACTTGTGTGCACGAGGTCTTCGATGCTACATGTGGAATCTTTAGTTGCATGTGGGATCTAGTTCCCCGACTAGGGATCAAACTCAGGCCCCCTGCAAGGGGAGCCCAGAGTCTTAGCCACTGGACCAACAGGAAAGTTTCCCTTTCCTGTTTTTGACACTTTGTCATGGTTGGGAGTCTCCAGAAGCAGACTCTCACAGAAGGATTCTAGTGCAAACTGAGGGGGTAATCCCAGGAAACTCAGCAAAGAAGCCGGAAAGTGAGAAGGAAAGGAAGCCGGAAAAAGCGTGTTCAGCTTCTCTAATGACTCAGGGGCAAGGAATCCACCTGTCTGTGCAGGAGACATGGGTTTGATTCCTGGAGCAGGAAGATCCCCTGGAAAAGGAAATGGCAAACTGCTCCAGTATTCTTGCCTGGGAAATCCCGTGGACAGAGGAGAACCTGGCAGGCTACAGTCCATGGGGTTGAAAAGAGTCAGACGTGACTTAGTGACTAAACAAGAAGAAAAAAGTGGGTCATCAAGCCAGCTGCCACTGTGGGCACCGGGGGTCAATCCCCCTGAGACGATGTGGAGGGTGGGCCAACACTGGCCAGAAGATGCGTGAAGCATGCCAAACTGGTCGTTTTAAACTTTCTAGTAACAACATTTAAAAAGTTAAAAAGAGAAAACTGATTTTAATCATTTCTTCTACCTATTAAATCCAAAACATTACATTTCAACATGCAAACACTATTGAGATATTACCTTTTTTTTACCATGTCCTTGAAATCAATTTTATACTGGATTTGGACACTAAAATTTCATCCTGATGTGTATTTAGAGTCTGTAGAATTTGCAGTTGAAAAGTAGGTTTATGTAGCCAAGTTTTTCCAAATATAAAGGTCTTCCAGTAACTGAAGAGTATCATTTTTTTACTTTAAATGAATGAAAATCAAATAAAATTGGAAATTCCTGTCCTCTGTCACACTAGCAACATTCTGAATGCTCAGGAGCCCACCTGTCTCTGGTGGCTGCTGCCCTGGATGGCACAGCTCAGAGTTATCCCATCTGAGGGACAGGAGCATGGGGCTCTTATCCATTTCATGGGCCTTGGTTGGCTAATGGTTTCAGACACCATTGACAACTGGGCGCACAAGCAAGTAGGCACCAGAAGAAGCTTCTCGCAGAGAGGTCCAGGTGCTCACAGTGAGGAGCCTCCTGCACGTCGAGATGAATGCCGCGGGAGCGCAGGCGGAGCGCGGACCCCATCTACTGATCGTGTAGGGCCTCCATCTTGCCAGGTGTTGCCATGTTTATCAAGTCTTTTTTCGATCTCTTGGAAGGAGGCCATAAATCTTTTTTTTTTCAGTTATCTCCCACAGGCACCTCTTTCCTTCCATCACCACTGGTGGTGGACCGTGTGTCTGAGGACTCGCCTTCACCAGCAGGGTATGAGACACAGCAACCTCCTTACAGCTTATTTGCAAATACTCAGGCATGAGGCTGGGTGCTGCCATATTTGGGGCCAATGGGATTTCTTATGTTGCCAAATCCAGCTTAGTTTCTAAAACCAAATCTGATTTTCAGTTCAGTTCAGTTCATTTCAGTTGCTCAGTCGTGTCCAACTCTTTGCGACCCCATGGACTGCAGCACACCAAGCCTCCTTGTCCATCACCAACTCCTGGAGCTTACTCAAATTCATGTCCATCAAGCTGATGATGCCATCCAACCATCTCATCCTCTATCATCCCCTTCTCCTCCTGCCTTCAATCTTTCCCAGCATCAGGGTCTTTTCCAATGAGTAAGTTCTTCACATCAGGTGGCCAAAGTATTGGAGTTTCAGCTTCAATATCAGTCCTTCCAATGAACACCCAGGACTGATCTCTTTTAGGATGGACTGGTTGGATCTCCTTGCAGTCCAAGGGACTCTCAAGAGTCTTCTCCAACACCACAGTTCAAAAGCATCAATTCTTCTATGCTTAGCTTTCTTCATAGTCCAACTCTCACATCCATACATGACCACTGGAAAAACCACAGCCTTTACTAGATGGACCTTTGTTGGCAAAGTAATGTCTCTGCTTTTGAATATTCTATCTAGGTTGGTCATAACTTTCCTTCCAAGGAGTAAGCGTCTTTTAATTTCATGGCTGCAGTCACCATCTGCAGTGATTCTGGAGCCCAAAATATAAAGTCTGTCACTGTTTCCACTGTTTCCCCATCTATTTGCCATGAAGTGATGGGACCGGATGCCAAGATCTTAGTTTTTCTTAGTTTTCTAAAATCTGATTTTAGGTAGAAAGAATTTAACTTAATACTCCAGGACTTGGTATTTAAGTCTCTCTCCATTCTTAGTTTAGAGCTTAACCATGAGACCCTTGTACCCATGAGACCCATTCAAACGTTTCCCATAGTTTGATTGCTTGATTCTCTGGCCGGGTCTCGTGTTCCGAGGCTCAGCTGGGCTAATGGCTCTATTTCCTAACTTCAGGCAGAATACAGTCCACTACTCAGTTCCCCCGGCTGTGTCCTACGCTTGCCTGAAGTGTCTCTGGAGGCCTTGCGGTTCTGCCCTCTCCCCATCATTCTTCGGAGCTTTGTGCGGTTGTGCCCTCCAGCCGTCACTCCACAGCGCTTTTTGTGGTTCTGCCCTCCCCCAATCACTCCGCTGCGCTTTTTGGGTCTTCGTTACGCTGTGCTTTCTGGACTGTGCAGCGCTAAGCCCTGTGGTCCCAACGTGCTGCCCGCCAGACCGCATCTCCCCCCAAGCCCTCCTTCCCGGTCTGCGCCATCTAACTGGAAGCACCTGGCTTCAGGTTGCGGCCTCCATCACCATATCCCACACCACCGCACTCGATTCAGTCACAGGTACCACAGAGCAGGAAAGCATCTGCCTTCAAACATCCATGAACATGTGTAAACTATTGTTCCTTCTCTTCCTTTCTGACCTAGTCTGTGTTATGGAGTCTGACTCCTTTCTTGAGATCCTGTATTCGAGCTGCCAACATTTGCTGAAGAAAATCCATAACTGTCCTCCATGGAGTCAGAAGCTAGGGGACAAAAGCAGATGACGATGCTCCGAGCTTCCAGTAGTTTCAGGAAAAGTAGAGGGAAGACTCGTAAGCATGACCGAGCTGGAGAACGTGGAGACCGGCAGACTCCACCTGCGAGGGGCCGGGAAGGAAAGAACGTCGGTCACTGTGGGAGGCGTGTTTCTTGTTGCAGCTCCTCCACTCGGCCACGGCGTAAGCGCAGCTACAGACCACAAATGGGCATGGCTGTGTTCTGATGAAACTACTGGACATTGAAAGGGACACTCATTTCGAATTTCACAATTTTTCCACATCATGAGATACTATTGCCCTTTTCTGCTTTTTTCCAAACATTAAAAATATAAAATGAAAACATCATTCTTAGCTTGCAGACTATACAAAAACAGGCGGTGAGCGGGTGTGTTTAGCTGCCATAGTTTCCCAACTCAAGAATATAACTGAGAACTTGGTTGGGTGGCTCAGATCCAATGGTACACAAGCTTAAGGAAGAGAGGGAATCGCGGAGGCCCCTTTACCAGAAAGTCAAAATGCAAACTGAATCCAGAAGGTAGTAAAATAAGTCAGATGATGAAAGGAGACAAGAGTATCCAGTCAGTGGCAGCGTAGTCCAGGAGAGGTGAGCTGACTGTGGTGCGTCAATGATGAAGGAGGCAATGCTAAAAAGGCCCTTGCCGTGCTGTGCTTGGTCGCTCAGTCATGTCTGACTCTTTGAGACCCCGTGGACAGTAGCCCACCAGGCTTCTCTGTCCATGGGATTCTCTAGGCAAGAATACTGGAGTGGGTTGCCATTTCCTCCTCCAGGGGATCTTCCCAACCCAGGGATCCAACCCAGATCTCCCGCATTGCAGGCGGATTCTTTACCATCTGAGCCACCAGGGAAGCCCAAGAATCCTGGTGTGGTAGCCTATCCCTTCTCCAGGGTATATTCCTGATCCCAGAGTCAAACCAGGGTCTCCGGCACAGCAGGTGAATTCGTTATCAGTTGAGCTACCAGGAAAGCCCAAAAAGGTCCTTATGGTTCACCAATTGTTGGTTATCTGTTGATTATGTACGCTTGGCCATAAAGCTGAGAAGACAAAACGAAATGTTGCTTCTTCTCTATATTCTCTCCTTTAGAATGGCTTTTAGAAACACACTGAAACTTGTTCTAGCCTCTGCAACTTGTGAACTCCCGCAATTATTTTCTTCTCCATACATCTTCCATCTTTACTCTGGACACTTTCCTTGGATCTGTTTTCTATTATCTGGTGCTTATTCTCAATAGTGTCTAATCTGCTCTGGAACACTTCCACCGAGATTATAACATATTGGTATTTGGCCTCTAGGTTATTTTAAGAATTCCGTTTTCTTCAAACTTCATTTCCTAGTTTTATAATGACCTTGTTTTGAATGCAGTATTATAACTCAGTTTTCTCTTTAAGCCAACTAAATAGACTTATTTTATAGTCCAGTTTGGACTGTTTTATTTTTCTCTAGGTTTTAGGATATAGACTTTATTGTTTGTTTCTCATGATGCTTTGTTTCTTTGGGCAGGGTATAACTTCTGATAGAAAGTGCCTATTCAGTGGGGTTTTTGCTGGAGAGACCTTTATGAAAGTGTCCTTCCAAAGTGGTTTTGCTTTTGTACTTGCAAAGCCCATAGAGGTTTTACTCATTCCATAACCATTTCTACATTAATGTCTTACCTTCTATACCATATGAGTAATATAAATTTAAATCCCACAACCACGAAGAGTACAGGCTTGAGTTTGATATCTTATGAAGTAATGATTTTCCCATTCATGACCCAAACATAAGACACGTTTTCCTGACACCTCCCTAAAGCTACTAGTTAGAGTTTTCTAGTCCCTGAAGCTCCTTACCCAGCATTAGCCTAAACTTTCATTTCCTGCCCCAGGCATTACGACTTCAGGCCCCACTGTAAATCCATGGGTCTCATATATCCTCAGATCATTGCTTTCTGTTCCATAACTGTGGACTGCCCTTCCATTTGAGTTTACCTGTGTATTTCACACACGTCATTATATTTTGTCTAACATTTCTGTCCTTGGAGGACAAGGGGAGCCTTACCATGCACTTTCGTCCGACAAAGTCTCCAAAAGACCCAGTGGTTTTTGTGTTCAGGTTGAGGACATAAAAATATGTGAGGGTCAAGAGGATGAAGATTTTAAATGTGGACAAAGAGTGTGTGAAGGATTTAAAGAAGGAAAGTCAGATCCCTCCAGAGACACAGAGGACTGAGACGTCTTTGGGGTATACATGTTTTATTTATTTTTAATTGCTAATTTTCAAATAATTTTATATTTCCAGAAGATCTGCAGAGATAGTACAGAGGTGCCGTATACCCTTCCCCCAGCTTCCCCCAGGGTTAGCATCTCATGTAATGATGGTGCAGTGGTCAAAAGTAGGAAATTAACAGTTACGATGCCAATCACTACATTTCAGACTTTATTCAGGTCTTACCAGTTTTCCACCAATGCTCCTGTTTT
Source organism: Budorcas taxicolor (assembly GCF_023091745.1). NCBI lineage: Eukaryota > Metazoa > Chordata > Mammalia > Artiodactyla > Bovidae > Budorcas > Budorcas taxicolor. The sequence continues at coordinate 219,644,768 of NC_068910.1, read as the reverse complement.
GTTCAGAGTCCACTCCAGGACCCAGACTGTATTACATGTCGTGTCTCCTGCTCCACCTTCAGGCTGGGGCATTCCCTCAGTGTGTCCCTGGGTTTCATGACCTTGACCCTCTTGATGAGTACTAGTCGATTATTTCGTAAAACGCTCCTCCATTCGCGGTTGTTTGGCGGCTTCTCACGATCAGGTGAAGGCTGTGCACTGATAGGGATGGTCTCACAGAGCTGGGGGCCCTTCCGAGTGGCCCCCTCGGGGTTCCACATCCAGTTGTTGCTGTCTAGTCACTCAGCTGTGCCCCACTCTTTTGTGACCCCATGGACTATAGCCCGCCAGCCTCCTCTGTCCGCGGGATTTCCCAGGCAAGAGTACTGGAGTGGGCTGCCGTTTTCTTCCCCGGGGGATCTTTCTCTTGCAGCACAGGTGGATTCTTTACCACTGAGCCTCCGTATCCTATCCAAGTGATATTAAACTTGACCCCTTGGTCAAGCTGGTATCTACTGTTTGTAGCTTCTATAAAGTTACTCTCTTTCCCTTTGCAAATAACAAATATCTGAGAAACAATATTTTGAGACTCTGCAAATACCTATTTTCTTTTTAAACTTTTGTCCACTCATTTTAGCATATATAGATGAATCTTACCTAATTTTTACTCATCTCGCCTTATTTTTACTAATTACTAACATTTTAACTCATGTTCTAGTGGTCTACTGATGACTTGCTATTTCTTTCGCTCCTTTCTCATTTGTTAATGGAATTCTTCTGTAAGAAGGAGTTGTCCTTTCTCTATCATTTACTTATTCAATCATTTATCTATGTCAGTATGGACTTCGGAGTAACCATTTCATTGTCGCATAATCCAGTGTTTTATTTCGTTACTGAAATGGTTCTTGCTTTGGTCGCTGAGAGCAATTCCAAGCTGCCACCATGCCCTTTCCACCTGCTGGCGTCCTTAGTGTTTCCTTACATTTTGGTAACTACAGGATTCCCCAGACTCACCTTGCACCCCCCCTGCCCTAGCCCTGGAATCAGTCACTTCTCCAAGGACCTGGGTAGATGTTTTAAACCATAGGAGTGGGTAGTTTAGAACCCCCCACTCTCATCCAGGGGATGAAAATTGGAAATTGGGTCAGAAAAGAAATTGGGAGGAATTTGGGGAAGCCCAGCACTCAGGGCTTGAGTAGAGAAGATTCTCAGAGAAGTGGGGGTAAATGTAGAGCTGGGCGTCAGCAAAGCCATGAAGACAGCTCCGTGGAGCATCCTGCCCCACCGCCTCAGCTCCGTGGAGCATCCCGCCTCGTCACCTTATCTCAGTGTTTCCCCTTCCAGCCGGATGGCCAGATAGCTTCATGCCCCAGGTGCACCAGACTCTGAGGAATGGCAGTAAACACAATGACAACTAACAAATTCAGCCAATGGACTTCAGCCCCTCATCTCTCCAAGGGAAATGTTCCCCATGCTTCCTCAGGCTGATTCCCACTCATCCTTCCAAAGCAGGGCAAGCTGCACCTTTTCAGCCCAAATTTATCATTTGCTTTATGCAAATACCTTGGCTCTCATCTCTTCAGTCAATTGATGTTTGGATATATTCTTAGATTTTTTTTCCCATTTGTTTCATGTTACTTGTTCCCCCAAAATACTGTAGTTCCTTTAGATAAGGGGCCAGACCTCACTCCCTCTGGTATGCTCAGTAGTCAACAATATCTAAATACCAAATAAGCATTTAATAAATATGTCATTTGACATTCATATTAATAAATCAAATGGTATATTGAGTCATCAAAGAAATAGTTGAGCATTGGGAAGAGTCCAGGAGCTATCTTATCTATGCAGGAATGTTAAAAACTGCTCCTTAAGATGCAAAGTTAGAATAGTTATTACTTATGGCTTTGATGATATTCCAAGAAAATATAATCCTGAGCCATGGCAATTCTTATTTCTCACCAGGAAATAACTCATTAGGCTATTTATGACCTACCTATTAATAAAGCAAGTATTTTATATGGCCATGTCTTGCTTTTTTAAAAAAATAAAAACTATCTTATCTATTTCCATTTTTAAAATCAAGTACCTGTTAGAGAATTACTAGTATATAAAGCTATCAAATTTTCAAAGGACAAATAGGGGCAAATTAATAATTGTGTTTTTTTTAGATAAATACCTTTGCTTTTCATATTAAAATAGCATGTTCAGTTCAATTCAGTTGCTCAGTCCTGTCTGACTGTGTGACCCCCATAGACAGCAGCCCACCAGGCTCCCCTGTCCCTGGGGTTCTCCAGGCAAGAACACTGGAGTGGGTTGCCATTTCCTACTCCAGGGGATCTTCCCAACCCAGAGATCAAACCCATGTCTCTTGTGTCTCCTGCACTGGCAGCAGATTCTTTTCCACTGCACCACCTGGGAAGCCCTTTATAACACTATATATATAAATATATATAGTCTGTAAAAATTACTTTGTATTTTTTCCATTTAATGTTTCCTATTTTTCACATCATTAAATACTTTCTACACTATTTCTTTTGTAATAGTAAATGGAATTTTACAGATTTAATTTATTATATTACACTAGTTTCTGTGCTTTGACATCAGGTGTTCCCAACATTTCCACAATATACGCTGCACTGAACATTCCTGTTCCTTTGCACAATTTTCTAAAAGTGACGTGTGAATGGCTATACACAATTTGTGGGGGGTTTTGTTTTTGTTTTGAATCCCATCACCACCTGTTGTTCCAATTTATTATCTCAATCAGCAGTAGTTAAAGCAACTATCAAACAATATATCATCTCATATTTTTAAAGGAACTTGGCTCCTCTCTTGAGAGTCTCCAAAAAGATGATAAAATAAAGCTATATTTTCTTTTTCCTATTATGGGAGTACCATTTTCCCTGAAACTTTGATTAATTTTTTAATACTTTGCTTCTTGCTATAAAAAATGCACAATGACACACATTATTGAGTGTGAGTCACAGAGAAAGTACAAGGTCATCCAAAGCAAAAAAGTTCAAGGGAACAAGGCAAAGGCAGGAAGAACGAAACATGAAATTTATAAATTAGGCTCCTACGCATAAATCTCTGGTCAAGAACAATTATTTTTTAAGTAAGTTGTCTTGCTTTCGTTGGTATTATCAGTATGTTTTCATGAAAGATAATCTTCTGCACTTTTATTTCAGATTCACCTGTTTTTCTTGTGAAAAGGGAATCAAAGTTTTATGTACACAAATAACTGAGGGATAGTTGTCCCATTTAAAAAATATTTCCCAGTAGAAATGTGCTCATTGGTTCTTTATTTGTCATTATTTATACACTATACAAATAGCAATAAGGCCAAGAGAAAGGAAAATACAAATTCACAAATATCACAGTTCTGCCTGAACTTCAAATTTAGTTTCATGAATTATCCTTTCCTGTTTGGGATATAAGTCTTTGTTGCCAATATGCATATTAGATGTACGTAATGTGCAACACTGAGATGGCAATTCAATAATTTTCAACGATAAATTTTCATGCCAAGAGACAAATGAACACACACCCTTAAAGAAAGAAGTAGCTGATATATACACTTCCTCATTGCTCTAGCTAAAAGCCTGAAGAGCAATGTATCTTTACTTACTTTCAAAAATTTGCATAGTTTTCAGGTACAATCTACTTTCTTTCCCTTTCGAGATCTGAAAGTCTGGAGACAAAATCAACCTACTTTTTTTCCTGTTCATCCATCAATCATGGGTGAGAAAATCTCTACAAGTTTGCTTTAAACTGAAAAGTCCTTTAAACTAATACTGAATTCTTGAAGTATAAAGGAGATGAAGTTGGTGTGGAGGGAAAAAGAAACTCTGCTGATCCCCAAAAAGATACGAAGAAAGCCAAGAATTCCATAAGCAGTCTATTTGGCACTGGTCATCGCACAGGAAAGAGGTATCAGTTCTGAATAGATCTGTGCTGCCCAGGATGTAGGAATCTGCACACAGGATCTCCTTTTGCTGGTTTCCATATCATTTATATTCTCTGCAAGTTGGACACTATGTATTGGTAAGATAAGCAACGTTGCTTCTTACACTAAGAAGTAGTGGGTGAAAGATGTGATAAGTGATTAGCAGACTCAGGTCTACTTCTGACAAATGCATCACAGTGTTTATAAATCACATAGGCGATTGCCAGCGTGCCTGCAGGACAACTGAGCGAATCTTCCAGAAAAACGCCTCACAGTTTCAACGCTACGAGAGGGACTCTAAATGCGCGTTACACCTTGGAAGATCTCCCTGGCGAGGGGTACAAACATGCACAGACACACGCAGAGTGCTTAACTCTCCTTGCAATGTTCCAAATTCTAAAAGTGTGTTTTTCAACTGGCGTGAGTTATCTCTATGATACTGGCAAATTACCTGTTTTTCTAGCTTAAATTTTTGGAAGGGCTTTTTCGTAGATTGAGTGTGTACTGAAAAAAAAAAAAAAGATCCATTATTTTCCAGAAACCGTAATCATCAGAAACTTTTGGAGGAGAGAAGAGATTCGTGTAAATTGGCAATTGACAACTCAGTGCTTCTGAGAGCTTTCCTTCCTCCTTAATAGAGGATATTGAATTTTTTCTTTCCAGTGAAAGGGTATAACTAGATACAATGCCTCTTATTTGGGGCCTTAAATTAAACTTCGCTAATATCCAGTGAATGCCTGGATGGCCCATCTCTCGCTCCATCTCAGCGTGTGTGCTAATGCCATATTCTGATGCTTGTGCTTCGTCTGTGACTTGTTAGATTTATTTCTGTTCTTGCCGAGGTGCTGCGCATTTCCTGTGTCTTCAAGGCTCTGATCAATAAGCACTTTCCCGAGGCTTCCTGTGCTAAGGGGAGCAGAGATACCCCAGAAAGAGCCCTGACTCTTTCTACTCAGGCACTAGCAGCAAAGCGTCGTCGGGGATTTATATTAACCTACCCTCTATGCCGTGACTTCCTTCATCTGAGGAAGTCCACTCTCCGGTGATGGTGATGTTGTTGTTACAGCAAGATTGTAAAGACAAAGGGAAATAGTTAATGTTCAGACTGTTGTCGTCTAGTCGCAGAATTGTGTCTGACTCTTTTGGGACCCCATGGACGGCAGCCCACCAGGCTCCTCTGTCCATGGGGTCTCCCAGGCAAGAGCCCTAGAGTGGGTTGCCATTTCCTTCTCTAGGGGGTCTTCCAGACCCGACTGAGCCCGCATCGTCAGCATTGGCAGGGGGATTCTCTACTACTGAGCCAGCAAGGAATCCTGATGTTCAGCCTACAACAGCCATAATAAAATGTTTCATCCTGCGAAAGGTAAGACTTGAAGGCCAGGCTTTGTTAAGAGAAGATTTTCTACCAGCCCCATCTTTCCCTCTCTCACCCTATCAAGAAGCAGGTGAGTTCAGAGCATAAGATTTCCATAGAGTAGCAATGATCTGTAGTCCACCCGTTACTTAGACTGTGGAGTTTTCCCTTCAGTGTTTACTTATTTATTTGGAAGTGACTGCATATTTACAGAAGAGCTACAAACATGGTACCGAGAGTTCTCCTGTACCCTTCCCGCAGCTGTGCATAAGGGTTAAAATTAAGAAAGGGACATTGGCACCATACTCAGACTTTATTTGGATTTCCTGGTTTTCTGCTAATTGTCTTTCTTTCTTTCAATTCACGACATCACCCGGAATCTCGTGCACGAGTCTCCTCTAAGCTATGATTTTCTGTATCTTAGTCTTTCCTTGTCTGTCTTGATCTCTACAGTTTGTTTGTTTGTTTATTTGTTTTTGGCCAAGCCGTGTGCCATGTGGGATCTTAGTTTCTCAACCAGGGATCAAACCCCCAAGCCCTGCCTTGGTAGCACTGAGCCTTAACACCTGGGCTGCCAGGAAAGTCCCGTGATCTCTATAGTTTTAAAGCAAATGGGGTAGAGATTTTATAGACTGTCCCTCAATCTGAGTTTATCCAATATTTTCTTACAATAAGGCTAAATGTGTATGTTTTGGGGAAGAATACCGGAAAGGTGATGTTAAGCCATGAGTGGTATTCTTAATGGACAAAGACAAGATGTGGAGGAAAGAAAAGGCCAGAAGTTTGTTGCTTCTGGTCCCAAGAGAAGGTAGGGAGAGAGGGAGACCGAAGAAGAGGAACTAGATAAGAGGGTAATACAGGATCGACTTTTCAGTATCTCCTCCACACACTTTTTGGGGCTAATCATCAGGGCAAGGGCATCTCTGTAACATCTAGGTAAGTGTAGTGTGAGAGAGGCCACTGGGTTAGGGGGTCACTTTCCCAGATTTAGGCTCTAGGCAGTGATGTGCTGGTTAACATTGAATAACTGGCCTTGGCGGGGTGGGGTGGGGATAGAGGTGTGGGAGGGTGGAGCCCTGATTATAATGTTTGCTCATTTCCATGGTGTAACCATCTAGCCTCGGCCAGCGTGAAACTATCAACGTCATGTTACTGAATAGAAGTGAGAAGAACTGTGTTTTAGTTCACTCTTACATAATATTTCCACCACACATCTATAACAAGTATGTTGTTTAGTTGCTAAGTCATGTCCGACTCTGCAACCCCATGGACTGCAGCCCACCAGGCTCTTCTGTCCATGGGATTCCCCAGGCAAGCATAAGAGAGCGAGTTGCCATTTCCTTCTACAGGGGATCTTCCCAAACCAGGAATCAATTCTGCATCTCCTGAATTGGCCGGCAGATTTTTTACCAGTAAGCCTCCTGGGAAGCTACACAAATATAGATAATAGTAAAATGCAGTAAAACAATAGAAAGCGATGATTCTGAGTATTAATCAACAGAATCCCATGGAAGGGAGGAGCCTGGTAGGCTACAGTCCATGGGGTCGCAAAGAGTCGGACACGACTGAGCGACTTCACTTTCACTTTTCGCTGGCTTTTAATAGAATTCATTTAAAGATATGTTAGTATCATTTAACTTGTAATAGTGGCTCTGTTTCACTTAGAGCCAGACATCCTGGAGTGTGAAGTCAAGTAGGCCTTAGGAAGCATTACTACAAACAAAACTAGTGGAGGTGATGAAATTCCAGCTGAATTATTTCAAATCCTAAAAGATGATGCTGTGAAAGTGTTGCACTCAATACGTCAGCAAATTTGGAAAATTCAGCAGTGGCCACAGGACTGGAAAAAGTCAGTTTTCATTCAAATCCCAAAGAAGGGCAATGCCAAAGAATGTTCAAACTACCACACAATTGCACTCATTTTACATGTTAGGAAGGTAATGCTCAAAATCCTTCAAGTTAGGCTTCAGCAGTATGTGAACCGAGAACTTCCAGATGTTCAGGCTGGATTTAGGAAACGCAGAGGAACCAGAGATCAAATTGCCAACATCCACTGGATCATCAAAAAAGCAACGGAATTCCAAAAAAAAACCATCTACTTCTGCTTCATTGAATACATTAAAGTCTTTGACTATGTGGATCATAACAAACTGTGGAAAATTCTTCAAGAGATGGGAAGACCAGACCACCTTGCCTGCCTCCTGAGAAAACTTTATGCAGGTCAAGAAGCAACAGTCAGAACCAGACATAGAACAATGGACTGGTTCCAAATCGGGAAAGGAATACAACATGGCAGTGTATTGTCACCCTGATTATTTAACTTATACGTAGAGTACATGGTGCGAAATGCTGGGCTTCATGAAGCTCAAACTGGAATCCACATTGCTGGGAGAAATATCAACAGCATCAAATATGCAGATGACATATCCTAATAGCAGAAAGTGAAGAAGAACTAAAGAGCCTCTTGATGAAAGTGAAAGAGGAAAATGAAAAAGTTGGCTTAAAATTCAACATTCAAAAAACTAAGATCATGGTATCCAGTCCCATCACTCCATGGCAAATCAATGGGGAAACAATGGAAACAGTGACAGACTTTATTTTCTTGGGCTCCAAAATCACTGCAGATGGTGACTGCAGCCATGAAATTAAAAGATGCTTGCTCTTTGGAAGAAAAGCTATGACAAACTTAGTATATTAAAAAGCAGAGACATCACTTTGCATCACAAATGTCCATATAGTGAACGCTATGGTTTTTCCAGTAGTCATGTATGGATATGAGACCATATAGAAAGCTAAGTGCCAAAGAAGCGATGCTTTCAAACTGTGATGCTGGATAAGACTCTTGAGAGTCCCTTGAACAGCAAGGAGATCTAATCATCCAATCCTAAAGGAAATCAGCCTTGAATATTCACTGGAAGGACTGATGCTGAAGCGGAAGCTTCAATAATTTGGCCACCTGATGTGAAGAGTTGACTCATTGGAAAAGACCCTGATGCTGGGAAAGACTGAAGGCAGGAGGAGAAGGGGACGATAGGGGATGAGATGGTTGGATGACATCACTGACTCGATGGACATGAGTTTGAGCAAGCTCCAAGAGATGGTGAAGGACAGGCAAGCCTGGTGTGGTGCAGGCCACGGGACGGCAAAGAGCCAGACACGACTAAACAACTGAACAAACACAGACAGTCGGAGTGCAGAATTCCGAAAGCAAAACCTGAGTGGAAAGCCCTCCCCAGAGTGTCCCTATTCTAGGGGATTCTGAGCATTCGGCCGAGCACCACGTCCCATGTGGACCAGAAGCAAGGATGCAGAGACAGCTGTAGAAGGTATACAGACTTAGAAAGTGACCCTGTCTCCTTGAGGCCTTTGTGTGGGAGGCAGGGGTCTCTGGAGTTTCTCTCTTCCCCATTGAGACCATTGGTGGACTAGCAGAGGTCTAAGACAGCATATTCAAAAGCAGAGACATTACTTTGCCGACTAAGGTCCGTCTAGTCAAGGCTATGGTTTTTCCAGTGGTCATGTATGGATGTGAGAGCTGGACTGTGAAGAAGGCTGAGCGCCGTAGAATTGATGCTTTTGAACTGTGGTGTTGGAGAAGACTCTTGAGGGTCCCTTGGACTGCAAGGAGATCCAACCAGTCCATCCTAAAGGAGATCAGCCCTGGGATTTCTTTGGAAGGAAAGATGCTAAAGCTGAAGCTCCAGTACTTTGGCCACCTCATGCGAAGAGTTGACTCATTGGAAAAGACTCTGATGCTGGGAGGGATTGGGGGCAGGAGGAGAAGGGGACGACCGAGGATGAGATGGCTGGATGGCATCACGGACTCGATGGACGTGAGTCTGAGTGAACTCTGGGAGGTGGTGATGGACAGGGAGGCCTGGCGTGCTGCGATTCATGGGGTCACAAAGAGTCGGACACGACTGAGTGACTGAACTGAACTGAACTGAACTGAAGGTCCAAGAAAGAGATCATGGGTTGAGGTGGGGGCAGGTGTGGAACTTTGATAGTAGGGGAAACGTCCAAAGTTACAGCAGCAGAACTGTCCAGCACACATCGTCTCGAAAGATCAGTGGAATCTAGTCACGTTTCAATGATCTCAACTTCAGGCAGAAGATGAATTCAGCCCTTCTATAGAAAAGACTCTATAGAAGGGCTTCCCTGCTGGCTCAGATGGTAAAGCATCTGCCTGCAATGCAGGAGACCTGGGTTTGATCATAGGTTGGGAAGATCCGCTGGAGAATGAACTGGCAACCCACTACAGTACCCTTGCCTGGAAAATCCCATAGACAGAGGAGCCTGGCAGGCTAGAGTCCACGGAGTCACAAAGAGTTGGACACGACTGAGTGGCTTCACTTTCTATAGAAAAAATTTGGAGCCTCCAGAAAACAATGCATAATCCAAGGCTGTCACAAGTATACAAAAACACCCCCCTCGTATACCCAGGTGCCATCTCAGGAAAGAGACGGACAAGGGAGAAAGAGAATCTGAGAGTCATCTCAAATTACATAAAGCCACTCAAAAGGCAGTCTATCAGCAGGGCCAGTGTGTTAGCTACCTGAGGGGAGATACATAGAGGCGAGTCATGTTCAGGAATTTGTATCATGAAATGACATTGTCTTGACATCCTAGCATGTGATCAGTGGATGGGGCTTGTTGAACAAGACATAGACCAGTTCAATTGTGCCGAACTGGTGTGGCTGGGTGTTCTTGGCACAAGCTGCATCCTTATCCTACACTGGAAGACCATGCATTGGATCCATGATCCACTGGAAAGATCAGTCAATTCGAGAAGCATTCTTCTCAGAAAGGATGGTTTTGAAATCATCGCCTTTGGATGGGAAGACAGTGTCGAGTCGTTTGTTAGAGGGCGTCAGCGTGTGTGCCTAGGACCAATAATATCAGCGTCGTCCTTGAACACCTTGGAAACACAAAGTTTAAGTCTCCACCCAATGCACTGAATCAGAAACCCTGGAGGTGGGCCCAGCAATCTGTGTTTTAACAAGCCCCCTAGGTGATTCAGTTGCAAGCCTGCTTTTAAGAGCCACTGGTTAGAATGTTTTAAGTGAACGAATTATGTTCAAGCTGGAATAAAATGAAACATGATTAATTAAGTGCAAATTATGTGCGCTAGAATGGAGAGCTGGAGCCCAGGAAAAAGAACAGACCAGGTAGAGGAGAAAATGGAGAAAACAACTTTCTCTGCATATCAGAGTGATATGCAAACAGTAAAGCTGATGATGGTTCTTCAGTGTTCTCTGCAAGCTTAGCAGTAGGGCTGTGGTTCCTCGTTTCCAAGTATCACTCGTTTCCCAGTCCTCTGAGGCTTGTTTTTAACCAAAAAGGGTCACAGTAGTAGGAACAGAAGAGCATTTGCTTCGGCTTTGCTCTCACCACAGTTGGTGGATTTCTGGCTTTCCTCGCGTTCCCTACAATTACCACTGTTAATCACTCAGGAGGCCCCTCTTGGCTGCTTTGGGTCATCCATCTCTTCCCTCTCTGCTGTCTGTTCTGGATACTCCAGCATCTCATCTTCCCTGATGCTTCTGTTCCTTCTCTGGATGATTGATATGGTTTTTGGCTTTGAATCTGGTTGACCTGGACATAAATCATATCACAGCCAAGAAATTGCCTCTACTTTCCATCAGCGCTACATTTTCTTATTGGGGGAAGCCAACCGGAGCTCACAGGATCTTCTAAGACTGTCTTTTTCAAACTGATGTTTTGCAAATCACTCAGGGCTCCTGTTCTAGTACAGGTCTAGTCCTGCAGGTCCAAAAGTGAGTGAAAGTTGCTCAGTTATGTCCAACTCTTTGCGACTCCATGGACTGTCCATGGAATACTCAAGAAAAGAATACTGGAGTGGGTAGCCGTTCCCTTCTCCAGGGGCTCTTCCCAACCCAGCGACTGAACCCAGGTCTCCCACACTGCAGGTGGATTTTTTACCGGCTCAGCCACCAGGGAGCTGCCCCTCCAATAAGCTCCCAGGTGATGCCGCCTTTGAATCTGCAGACAGTTACTTTGAGAAACGGCTTTAGAGCAGTAGTTATTCGGCTTTCACCACGTCTTCTCCCAGGCCTTGAATATAGGTTAGGGAGTGTAGCCACGGGGTGACCAGTTGTCCTAGTTTGACAGGGCTTGTCCTGAACACCATGTGTCTTGGGATACCCCACAGTCCTGGGCAAACCTAGTGACTGGTCATCCCCAAAGCCCCAGAGCCACTCTAAATAGTCCTCATTCTGCTTCTCCCTAACTTCCTGCCCATCCACCCTTGGATTTTTGCTTCTTGACTCTCAAGATAAATGTTTTCTCTTGAGGCTCTTCACTTCTCTTCCATGAGATGTCCTGTCCTTTGGCAGACCTGTCTCCACCAGCCCTGAAGACAAAACTGAATTTGCACCCTGTGTGTTTAGTTAGCCCAGTCTCAGGAAGAGTTGCCCATTTAACTTGGTTTGGAAGGTCCCACATAACATTTCCCCAGAGTTCATCAGAACTAGGAGGCCTCTCTGAGATTGGCTGGGCCCCATTTGGACAGTTAATTCCTGTGCTTTCACATAAGCGTTCTCATGCCTTCTGCTCTGCAGACCCAGCAAGCTTGCCCAGTGCCTGGGAGCAATGCCCATTCTGTTTTGCTGCTTAGGTGACAATGTGGACATTATCTGCAATTAGAAAAAAAAAAAAATTCAACTCTGAGGATCGGTAGATATGTATTTTCCAGTATTGCTACTAGTCCTTTGTACATTGAAACCATTAATTCTTCTAGGCCAAACTTCATGCCTTATCATATCAGAAATACAGCTCTGATTATGTCCATCAACAGCCAAACACCTTCATTAACACTGAATTTCCAGGAGAGTCACTTCTAAAATCCCCACAGAAGTACAAAGCAATGGTTCTCAAAAATCTACTATGCATCGTAATGACCTAGAGGGACTGATTGCCAAAACACAGATTACCAGCTTCACCCTTGAGTTTCAGATTCAGTTGCCCTGGGTGGGGGCCCAGAAACTTGCATTTCTAACTAGTTCCCAGGTGATTCAGATGCTGCTGGTTCACAGACCATGGTCCAAGAACCACCAGCCAAGTGGACCCATTCTATCCCATCACAGATTGCTCTCCTAACACCCAGCGACAGAACATGCTTTCAAGGGCAGCCCTTGATTCCCGGTTCATGCTGTGTGCTTTCCCACTCTGTGCTAGCATTTCGCTTCATTCATGGATTCACTCATTCATTGTCTTAATCTGCTCAGGACGCTATCACAGAATACCGCAGACCGGGTGGCTTAAGCAACAGACATTTATTTCTCATCTCTCTGGAGGCTGGTCGTCCATGATCAAGGTGCCCGCAAGTTTCGTTCTTGGTGAAGACATCGGCTGGATCATCGAAAAAACAAGAGAGTCCCAGAAAAACATCTATTTCTGCTTTATTGACTATGCCAAAACCTTTGACTATGTGGATCACAATATAAACTGTGGAAAATTCTGAAATAGATGGGAATACCAGACCACTTGACTGCCTCTTGAGAAACCTATATGCAGGTCAGGAAGTGACAGTTAGAACTGGACATGGAACAACAGACTGGTTCCAAATAGGAAAAGGAGTACGTCAAGGCTGTATATTGTCGCCCTGCTTATTTAACTTATATGCAGAGTACTTCATGAGAAATGCTGGACTGGAAGAAACACAAGCTGGAATCAAGATTGCCAGGAGAAATATCAATAACCTCAGATATGCAGATGACACCACCCTTATGGCAGAAAGTGAAGAGAAGCTAAAAAGCCTCTTGATGAAAGTGAAAGAGGAGAGTGAAAAAGCTGGCTTAAAGCTCAACATTCAGATAACGAAGATCATGGCATCCAGTCTGATCACTTCATGGCAAATAGATGGAGAAACAGTGGAAACAGTGACAGACTTTCCTTTTCTGGGCTCCAAAATTAGTGCAGATGGTGACTGCAGCCATGAAATTAAGACCCTTACTCCTGGAAGGAAAGTTATGACTAACCTAGACAGCATTTTGAAAAGCAGATACATTACTTTGCCAACAAAGGTCCAACTAGTCAAGGGTATGGTTTTTCCAGTGGTCATGTATGGATATGAGAGTTGGACTGTAAAGAAAGCTGAGTGCTGAAGAATTGATGCTTTTGAACTGTGGTGTTGGAGAAGACTCTTGAGAGTCCCTTGGACTGCAAGGAGATCCAACCAGTCCATCCTAAAGGACATCAGTCCTGAATATTCATTGGAAGAACTGATGCTGAAGCTGCAACTCCAATACTTTGGCCACCTCATGCAAAGACCTGACTCATCTGATAAGACCCTGATGCTGGGGAAGATTGAGGGCAGGAGGAGAAGGGGCGACAGAGGATGAGATGGTTGGATGGCATCACCGACTCAATGGACATGAGTTTGGGTGAAGTCTGGGAGTTAGTGATGGACAGGGAGGCCTGGCATGCTGCGGTACATGGGGTCACAAAAGTTGGACACAACTGAGCCACTGAACTGAACTGAAGACATACTTCTGGCTGGTAGACCACCCCTTTGGCACTGTATCCTGTGTCTTTTCCTCTTTTTCTAAGAGGCTCCATCTTCAGGACCTCATCTAAGCCTAATTACCTCCAAAGGCCCCACCTCCTAATACCACCACATTGGGGATTTCAACATTTGACTTTGTGGGGATGCAGACATTCAGCCCAGAGCACTCATGGAGTCATTCATTCAATCAATGGTTCTTTATTTCATAAAAGTTTTTTACTCTCAGTTTTATTGAGGTATAATTGAAAAAAATTGTGAATATTTAAGACTTATGATATTTACATTAAATATTTAAAGGCTAAAGGAACAGGAGAAAAGGAAAGATATACTCATCTGAAGGCAGAGTTCCAAAGACTAGCAAGAGAGATAAGAAAGCCTTCCTCAGAGATCAATGCAAAGAAATAGAGGGAAACGATAGAATGGGAAAGACGAGAGATATCTTCAAGAAAATTAGAGATACCAAGGGAATATTTCGTGCAAAGATGTGCACAATAAAAGACATAAACGGTATGGACCTAACAGAAGCAGAAGATATTAAGAAAATGTGGCAAGAATACAGAGAAGAGCTATACAAAAAAGATGTTAATGCCCAGATAATCACGATGGTGTGATCACTCACCTAGAGCTAGACATCCTGGAGTCTGAAATCAAGTGGGCCTTAGGATGCATCACTACAAACAAAGCTAGTGGAGGTGATAGAATTCCAGGTAAGCTACTTCAAATCCTAAAAGATGATGTTGTGAAAGTGTTGCACTCAATATGTCAGCAAATTTGGAAAATTCAGCAGTGGCCACAGGACTGGAAAAAGTCAGTTTTCATTCAAATTGCAAAGAAAGGCAATGCCGAAGGGTGTTCAAACTACTAGACAATTGCACTCATCTCACATGGTAGTAAAATTCTCCAAGCCAGGCTTCAATAGTATGTGAACTGAGAACTTCCAGATGTTCAAGCTGGATTTAGAAAATGCAGAGGAACCAGAGATCAAATTGCCAACATCCATTGGATCATAGAAAAAGCAAAGAAAAAGCAACAGAAAAACATCTATTTCTGTTTATTGACTGTGCCAAAGCCTCTGACTGTGTGGATCACAACAAACTGTGGAAAATTCTGAAAGAGATGGCAATATTAGACCATCTGACCTGCCTCCTGAGAAACCTGTGTGCAGGTCAAGAAGCAACATTTAGAACTGGACATGGAACAACAGACTGGTTCAAAATTGGGAAAGCAGTACGTCAAGACTGTATATTGTCACCCTGCTTATTTAACTTATATGCAGAGTACTTCATAAGAAATGCTGGGCTGGATGAATCCCAAGCTGGAATCAAGACTGCTGAGAGAAATATCAATAACCTCAGATATGCAGCTGACACCACCCTTAAGGCAGAAAGTGAAGAGGAACTAAAAAGCCCCTTGATGAAAGTGAAAGAGGAGAGTGAAAAAGTTGGCTTAAAGCTCAACATTCAGAAAACGAAGATCATGGCATCTGGTCCCATCACTTCATGGCAAATAGATGAAGAAACAGTGGAAACAGAGTCAGACTTTATTTTTTGGGGCTCCAAAATCACTGCAGATGGTGATTGCAGCCATGAAATTAAAAGACACTTGCACTTTGGAAGAAAAGTTATGACCAACCTAGACGGCATATTAAATAGCAGAGACACTACTTGCCAGCAAAGGTCCATATTGTCAAAGCAATGGTTTTTCCAGTAGTCATGTATGGATGTGAGATTTGGACCATAAAGAAGGCTGAGCACCGAAGAATTGATGCTTTTGAACTGTGGTGTTGGAGAAGACTCTTGAGAGTCCCTTGGATTGCAAGGAGATCCAACCAGTCCATCCTAAAAGAGATCTGCTAAGTCACTTCAGTCATGTCCGACTCTGTGTGACCCCATAGACAGCAGCCCACCAGGCTCTGTCCCTGGGATTCTCCAGGCAAGAACACTGGAGTGGGTTGCCATTTCCTTCTCCAATGCGTGAAAGTGAAAAGTCAAAGTGAAGTTCCTCAGTCGTGTCCGACCCTCAGCGACCCCATGGACGGCAGCCTTCCAAGCTTCTCTGTCCATGGGATTTTCCAGGCAGGAGTACTGGAGTGCCATTGCCTTCTCTGTAAAGGAGATCAGTCCTGAATATTCATTGGAAGGACTGATGCTGAAGTTGGAACTCCCAATACTTTGCCCACCTGATGAAAAGAACTGACTAACTGGAAAAGACCCTGACTCTGGGAAAGATTGAAGGTGGGAGGAGAAGCAGATGACAGGATGAGATGGCTGGATGGCATCACTGACTCAATGGACGTGAGTGTGAGCAAGCTCAGAGGGTTGGTGATGAGGCCTAGTGTGCTGCAGTCCACGGGGTCACACAGAGTCGGACACGACTGAGCAAATGATGAAGGTCTGCAGCATAATTTTTTGGTAAAACTTCATGAAGCATTTTTTAAAGGCTGACAGCATCAGTCGTGCCCAGTGCTGTCGTGAAGTTTATGGGCTAAGAGAAGGAAAAATGTTCCCTCTTGCTTCACTGAGTGCTTCATGGTTTCCAAAGAGTTTCCACACTCAAGCTCCCATTAGATCCTCTCCAGAGCCCTGAAAGACCAACGGGCGCAGATCATTTCACACATTTCGCAGATGAAGGAAGTGAAGGGGAAGCAGTCCAGCCAAGGTACTCCCAACCTGGGTCTTGCCAGTCCCAGGTCAGCGGTTCCCCTGCTCAAGTCCACAGCTTTAGTCTTGGCTCACTGTAGCCCCAGCTTCACTGTTGCCTGAACTGTATGTCTTCTTTAAAGCCCAGTACAACCCTACCTCCTCCATGAAGCCTTCCCTGATAACCCTAGTTGATAGAGTTTCTCCTTCTGGAGAAACTCTCATTTGAAAAGATACACGCCACCAGTGTTCACAGTGGGCTATTTACAGCAGCCAAGACATGGGAGCAACCTAAATGTGCATTGACAGATGAAAAGATAAAGAAGATTCGATGCATACACACGATGGGGTATCAGTCATTAGGAAGATAGAAAGAACGGTGTTTGCAGCAACACGGGTGGACGCAGAGATTATCACACTACGAGAAGCAGATCTGTGCTCAGTCCCCGAGTCGTGGTCGGACTCGTTGAGACCCATGAGTGCAGCCCGCCAGGCTCCTCTGTCCGTGGGATTCTCCAGGCAAGAATCCTGGAGTGCATTGCCATGCCCTCCTCCAGGGGATCTTCTCAACCCAGGGATCAAACCCAGGTCTTCCACCTTGCAGGCGGATTCTTTATCATCTGAGCCATCAGGGAAGCAAGGGAAGGAAGTCAGACAAAGACAAATCTCATGTGAAGTTGCTTACATGTGGAATCTAAAAAAAAAAAAGATACAGATAAACTTATTTACAAAAGAGAAATAGACTCCCAGACAGAGAGAACTTCTGGTTACCAATGGAGAAAGGGGAGGAGTGTGGGATTAACGCATGCATACTACTATATCCAAGAGAGATAAACACGGACCTGCTGTATGGCACAGGGAACTATGTTCAATACCCTGTAATAACCTACAATGGAAAAGAATAGGAAGAACAATATATATGTATATGTATAACTGAATCACTGGGCTCTACACTAGAAACAGATGCAACATTGTACATCAACTAACTTCAATTTAAAACCTAATAATTTCTCCTTCTTATAAAGGTAGTACTTTATTTTGTTTCCCTACTGGCATTTAAAAAATATGTAGCCTCCCTTTCTCGACCCGCGTCTCCTTGGTAACAGGATTAATAGTTCACTCTCCTTTGTTGTCTTCCAAAGTAGTCAGTTCTTACGGTAGCTACTCATTAAAGCACTGAGAAATGAATCAAGGCATGAAGGCTGGAGAGATGGAAACTTCACCTGTCTTCAGAATCAACAGCTCTACTCATATGATAGTCAATTTAGAATATATTTGAAGATGAAACCTGAGTTGTGTGTTATCTACACAAGCAGGGATGGAGAGGACTACCATTTATTAAGTGACTGCTGGGAACCGGGAGTTTTGTGGTATGACATGTTGCTGCCATAACCTAATAGATAAATACCATTGTTCCTATTCTCAAGTGGAGATACTGAGGCCCAGAATTGTTTAGAAATTTTCCCCAAGTTCAGACACTGATGGTTTGTTAAAGAGAGGACAAAACTCAATTCCATTTTACCTCATGTGGTAGCATAAACACAAGAAATCCCCTCCAATTGTACTGTAAGAATAAGAAATTGTCTAGCGTTTGGCTACATAAGAAACTAGTTCAAAATACAGTAATAATCTCGAGATCACCTTTTAGTAACATAGTCCGTCACCCTGTCACTGACTTGGGTTAGCATTTGCTGGGTGAATCCAGGAGAGCCAACCAGTCCATCCAAGGAGACCAGTCCTGGGTGTTCATTGGAAGGACTGATGTTGAAGCTGAAACTCCAATACTTTGGCCACCTGATGCAAAGAGCTGACTCATTTGAAAAGACCCCAACGCTGGGAAAGATTGAGGGCAGGAGGAGAAGGGGACGACGGAGGATGAGATGGTTGGATGGCATCACCGACTCAATGGACATGAGTTTGGGTGAACTCTGGGAGTTGGTGATGGACAGGGAGGCCTGGCGTGCTGCAGTTCATGGGGTTGCAAAGAGGAGGACACGACTGGGTGACTGAACTGAACTGAACTGAGTGAATCCTTTGACCCATTTTCCCAAAAGAGGACAGGAATTTCACGGCTATTATCACTGTTACTATTTTCTTGCTCTTCATGTGGTCAATCGTCACTAATTGTGAAATGTTACCTGCTGACTTAGCAAACGTCTTCAAAAGTGGTATGTGCGCTAATAGAACCTAACTGTTAGAAGAGAGAGCGTGAAAGGCTTAGGGCCAATCCTGGAAGGAGTTGGAGGTGGATAAACCCAAGCCTGCCTTCATGAATCAAGGCGATAACAACTCCAGCAAAAATGAGAAACTCAGACGTTAAGGCAGTTTGTTAGGCATTTACCACTTTATAGAGCTGATCATTATGAGGGAGTTTAACCAAGGGACATTATTCGTGAACATCGTAAGGCCTGGGAGAGACAGGTACGGAGAGAGCCAACATTAAGCAAAGCGCCGCTCACCTCGGAAGGTTCACCCCTGGGTGCTTACAAGATGCAGGCTCAGAAGAGCAGAGGGCAGCTGCCCTGAAACCCAAGCAGACACGTCAGAGGGACTGCTCCTCCAGAGGCGAAAATGCCAATTGTCACCTTTCCTCTTGCAGGCACTGCGATACTTCACCTTGTCAACACCTGTCAGTACAAGTGGCAGAGGCTATTATAAGGTGTCCTGGCTTCATTAGCCCATTAAGATAGTTAGTACACCCTGGCATCTTAACAGTCGTTTGGCTTTCTGGTTTGGTTTTTTTGTTTTGTTTTGATTTTTTTTACTTCACTGCAACTGTTCCAAGTCGTGAATAAATTCTACCAAAATCTAGATTCTTTGGATCTGCCGCGTGGGATAACGTTTCAAGGCACATCCTCATAGGGTGTGCGATTCATAAAACTCAAGTCACAACAAATGTCCCATTTCTTCAACAGCTGTCTACTGTCAGATCAAGGAGCTGGAAAGAGTCACGCAGCTAGAGGAAGGTAGAAACGGGGGAGGTAAATACATATTTTCTCTAACTCAAGGCTGGTAAAATGAATGTAATCCTGGCTTCAGTGGGCAGTTTCAATTGCTCATGCCCATGTCCTCAGAGACGGGACACAAGCAGAGAGATGGAGTTTCTTGAAAGTGGAAAAAAAAAATAGAAATTTGATTTTTGACAATGCTCCTTGGAGAAAATTCACAAGTGTCCCTTCAACCAATAGTAGGTAGGCTTCTAGAAATCTCTGCATTGGGTAATTCATAGTAAAGACAAAGTGCAACCTACATATAAAAACGAAACTTGTACTAGTGGAAGTCCTACCTAAGGCCCAGCTAAAGGGAAATGTCATCTTGTCTGGTCACTAAGGAGCTGTGAAGCAGTGAGGTTTATTTGTAAATTAACAATAACGATACTAGACGGCACATAGTTAAGTTCCACAGTCTTCTAAGCACATTTAATCCTCTCGGTCACCCAATGAGGTAGGCGCTACAATTACCCTCATTTTATAGGATAAACTTAGAAACAAAAGTTCAACAATGTGCCCATGGTCACACACCTGATGAGCACTGGCGCAGGCCACCTGGCTCCACAGCCCAGACTCTTACCCAATAAACGTGGCAAGTTCTTCAACAACAGTGTATTTTTTAACATAAGAAACTTCATCCAAAGTTTGAGAATGTGAGAATGGAAGAAAAGAAATAGAACTGTGCTACAAACGACCCGTAACTGATTGGAAGTTATATTTTCTTCCACAATTTCTTATTGCTTTCTCTCTATCTTGCCTTGTTGCATGGACTATGTCATTTATTTTTATCTTCCACAATTATTTATAAAACAGATATTATGTTTCCCATTCAATTAGTATCTACAATAAATTGTTCACAACAATCTTTAAATACATTCTTACCTGATTATTTAAAAAGAAATCAAAACTTTTAATGATTTTTTTTTGTTTTGTCCAGTTTCTCTTTCCACATCATGATCATTAGCTATAGCCTCTTTATTTAAAAATTTTAAAACCTCCTTTTCAGAATTATTTTATTGAAAACATCGCTTCTTTAAGAAAAAAATCTAGTCACCAGCATCAATTCTTAATCACTTCAATGTTCACTCTACTTTATTCATTTATTACTTTATCTTCACCTTCAAGGCTTAGTTAGCACTAATCATTTTCCCTGAAATTTCCTATCCTTGAATTTTCATATTGTCTCACTTCTTGGTCATCTAGAAGCTCTTTGCAATTTTTACGGAAAACACTCTTCGTTGTTCCATTTTCTGGTACTTTGCCGATTTTAAAATGTCCTTCTGCTGTTTTTACACGTAAGGCAGTAATTGGGCAGGCATAAAGCTTGCAGAATCCAGCTTGTTTCTCTAAAACTGCATAGAAATTGACCAATGGTCTTAAAAAAGTTCTTGTGCTAAATAAGAAACATGAAAGTAATCTACAAGTGTGTGTGTGTGTGTGTGTGTGTGTGCGCGCGTGTGTGATGTATTCTTAGATACTTGCAGGAATTTTGTTTGTCCTAAAATTTAAAAATTAACCAGCCTATGACCAGACATATATCTCCATTCCTTCATTTTGCCCAAAAGAAACCTTACGATATCACTATAGTTTTTCTATAGAGAAAATGTCCTTCAGTTATAACTTTTTTACTTCTGATCCACTTGCTTAATTTTCAAGGAAACATCCATTATTTTATTCACAAATTTAAGAAGTATTTATATAACACTAATAGTATATACTATATTAACTGCTCTGTTAGGGGTAGGGTTACAATAAGATGTTTATTGCTCTCAAGAAGCTTACATCCTAAGTGAGAGCTCCATAATTTGCCCATTTTTCTCTTATCCTTTGAACTTTTATTCATTTTCTTTGAATGTTTAGACTAGTTATGAAGTTTTTCTTCTTTATCCTTTATTTCCACTTTTGCAAAACAGAAATTTTATCTAATGAATGTTTTATTTAGTCACAATCTATGCTTAATTTTACCTGTTTAATTAAAAACAATACAGTCTGTCCTGCTATACTATTATAATTGCATTCTTAAGAAGACTTGTATTATCAAAAGGCTATTATAAAAAAATTATTTCAAGGAGAAAAGGGACTAGGGGCTGAACAGTTTCAAATGCACAAAAACAAAATAATTTTTAGCACAGTAATGTCAATAAGTTTGCTTTTATATCTGTTTTTAACTCAAATTATGATTAACAAAGTTTTCTTTCAAAATCAATAAATATAGTTCTCAACATTACTGACCAAGTAATGTTAGATTTACAATGTAAAGTAAGACCACATTTTAGACAAGGGGTTTCTAGGACCATGAAATAAATGGTTCCAGTTTGCAACTATCCTAGGTGAGGAAAGAACTATAAGAGCAATTGAACAATGAGCCGTTCAAACATCTAATCCAACCATTTGTATGGAAGACTTTTGCTTCCATATGCACAACTCAGGTTCTAAAGATGCCATCGCTTAAAACTGACAATGGCCAGTAAGAGGCAAAGATCATCTTAATTTATTAGTGGTGTTATTTCCAATTCCACCTGCAGAGGAAAAGCTCCCACGCCTTTGGTGCGCTTCCGTGAAATTCCCCGTCTCCTATAAGCCGACAGAGTCCATGCTTAGCACTTACAGAGAAAACAAAGGAGAAAACAAAAAAGAACAAAGGAGAACCTTTTGGGATGCTCATATATTTCAAGTCATTTCAAGGCCCAAGGAGTCATCAAAGGGAAGTCCTGTGTTTGACCACTAAAATGCAATTCTGCCGAGGAGTAACTTTTACTCTGCAGGCATAGGAAACTCCCAAAGTGTGCCAGGGCAGGCAACACAGAAGGCCCAGAAACATGTTACAGTGCGCATGTGACAAAGTAGACTCTCCACTCCTTCCAATATCTGGAATATACTTCTTTCTCATAGTTTTATTGTTGGTGCACAAAATTCTTTTGCAGATGGTTTTAAAGCCTTTAAAAAAGTAATTTGCTGGAGGAGTGTATTCATATATTGCAACTCATTCGGTGTCTTCACAGAAGTCCCCCAAATTGGAATCTTAAAATATGCATATTGGGATGAAAAAAAAAATTCCAGCTTAAAAACAGTTTTGTTAAATGTCTGTTTTTCTAATCCAATGAATGATTTAAAAAATTAACTTCATTGTTTTTTAATTTACCATCTGTTAACTCAATAAATATGAATTCTTAAAGTTAACCTAATTGTCTTGAAATTTGCTGTTTTTGAAGCTGATTAAAGTTATTTAAATTAATTTTATTGCATATCCAGACTAGAACAAAGCATGTCTGCATTTGGATAGATCTTGGCTAATAATTCAAAAATAAATTTGCCCATTTAAAAAATAAACTAATTTTGTTTATGGTCTTTAATATGTATCAGTCAACTGGTAGAAACACAGAGATGCTGAGACTAAATAACCAAAGAGATAGTATATCAACACATTCAAACTCGCAGTCATTAAAACCTGACCAAGTACAACCTTTCACCTACTCTGACTCTTGCGCTATAAAGAGGGAATGTCAAGGGAACGTCAGCTGAAATGCAGTTTCTTTTCACCCTGCCGCCTCAGAGTTGAAAAGAGCTGCTGTGTTTCCTTAAATACAGTCCTTTGGTCAGTTTGTTGGACCAACAGTGGTCACGGCCTCAGGCGGACCGAGCAGACTCTTCCCTGAGAACTGTGGGAGACAGAAAGGCAGTCCTGTCTCTGGGTGGCTCTGCTGGGATATCCAAGGCTCAGTAACAACCTGCAACTACGCTCAGCTACATAAGCAAGGAGAGGAGCAGCGGGGCAGCCATAGGAAGAAAGACAAAGGCGAGGTTCGGAGAAAGGAGAGTGATGGGCGCCCCTCAGCACTTCAGCACTTCCTCTCCCAGTGGCCCCATCACACCCCTGACTCTGGATCGCATGAAAAGCTCCAGCGGGCTTTTCCCTTTTCTGCTCAAGCTCAGAGTCTGTTCTAGCATTTACAAGTCAAACCAATTCGAACTAAGGCACAAGAGAGGAAATCCTCTTGACGGTGATGCTTGTTTAATCATGGATTCCCAGGCTTTCAGTTCAGTTCAGTCACTCAGTCGTGTCCAGCTCTTTGCAACCCCATGAATCACAGCACGCCAGGCCTCCCTGTCCATCACCAACTCGCAGAGTGTACTCAAACTCATGTCCATTGAGTCAGTGATGCCATCCAACCCTCTCATCCTCTGTCGTCCCCTTTTCCTCCCACCTTCAATCTTCCCCAGCATCAGGGTCTTTTCCAATGAGTCAGTTCTTCTCATCAGGTGGCCAAAGTATTGGAGTTTCAGCTTCAATATCAGTCCTTCCAATGAATATTCAGGAGTGATTTCCTTTAGGATGAACTGGCTGGATCTCCTTGCAGTCCAAGGGACTCTCAAGACTCTTCTCCAACACCACAGTTCAAAAGGATCAATTCTTTCTTTATCGTCCAACTCTCACATCTATACATGACTACAGGAAAAAACATAACCTTGACTAGATGGACCTTTGCTGGCAAAGCAATGTCTCTGCTTTTTAACATGCTGCCTAGGTTGGTCATAAATTTTCTTCCAAGGAGTAAGCGTCTTTTAATTTCATGGCTGCAATCACCATCTGCCGTGATTCTGGAGCCCCCGAAAATAGTCTGCCACTGTTTCCACTGTTTCCCCATCTATTTCCCATGAAGTGATGGGACCGGATGCCATGATCTTCGTTTTCTGAATGTTGAGCTTTAAGCTAACATTTTCACTCTCCTCTTTCACTTTCATCAAAAGGCTCTTTAGTTCCTCTTCACTTTCTGTCATAAGGGTGGTGTCATCTGCATATCTGAGGTTATTGATATTTCTCCTGGCAATCTTGATTCCAGCTTGTGCTTCTTCCAGCCCAGCGTTTCTCATGATGTACTCTGCGTAGAAGTTAAACAAGCAGGGTGACAATATACAGCCTCGACGCACTCCTTTTCCTCTTTGGAACCAGTCTGTTGCTGCATATCCAGTTCTAACTGTTGCTTCCTGACCTGCATACAGATTCCTCAGGCTTTAGTCTTTCCCTTTTCTTTAATGAGGAGAAATTTTTAATATGTATTTTATCTGGTTTTTTTCTTTATGATTATCATTTTTCAGGCTTCTCTAAGCAAACTTTGTCTCTTCAATGGTATGCTCTAAAACATAAAGCTGTAAAAGTTCAGGCTTTCAGCTTCCACGTTTACAGCTGTAATCCATTGCTGATGAGCGGCTGTGTGTGGTGTGAGGCAGGGATCAAGGGCTTCCGGTTTGTTTTCCCTGTGGATGTCTAGTCATTCTAGAACCACAGGCTGAAAACACTTCCTCTGGCACAATGGGCTGCTTTGGGGAAGATGAAAGCGGGAAAGGAGGGCATGGAGAGGCCATCTGAACCGGAACCAATGACAGTAGTGAAATGGAGAGGCAGATTCGCTTATTTTACGCATCTTACTGAGTTTAAGAAAACATAGTAGTCTCTTAACTTCAGAAACGAATGGGCTGGTGCTCCACTCATTAGAATTCCCTTCTGCCAGGAACTTGCACATAACCCGCCTGAAACATATCCGATGGCCGGCAGTTAGCTCCGGTTTCTGTCCTATGCTGTTGCCGGCTTATCCTTCGGCACTGTGTGTACAACGTGCACCCCTTAGTGTTCCAGACATTAACTGAGACCGAGAGAAGGATTGTATCCCTTTGGTGGGATAGACTGTATCTGCCCAAGAGTATTGAATAAAACCAAACTGAAAACCAAGTCAAAGTAGGAGTTAACTGCTGGTCCTGCTTGTTAGTTTGGTCTGTCCCACTGTTTCGCAACATCATTGGAGCTTTTATTGTCCTTTCAGTTGGATAAATCAACTTCCAAGTTACCTTGGAATAATTACTTAGATCTTAAAATAATAACCTTACTGTTTTAGAAACAACCTCAAACTATGAATGATTCTCAAAATCCACCGATTAGCAATATGCAAGTCACAGGTGAGCTGCATATGAATCATCCTTCTGGAACACACAGAAAATGTTTAATATCGGCCCAAAACACTGGAGCTCAAACCAGTCAATCCTGAAGGAAATCAGTCCTGAATATTCACTGGAAGGACAGATGCTGAAGCTGAAACCCCAACACTTTGGCCACCTGATGGGAAGCACTGACTCATTGGAAAAGACCCTGATGCTGGGAAAGACTGAAGGCAGGAGAAGGGGACGACAGAGGATGAGATGGTTGGACAGCATCACCAACTCAATGGTCATGAGTTTGAGCAAACTTCGGGAGATAGAGAAGGACAGGCAAGCCTGGCGTGCTGCAATCCACGAGGTCGCAAAGAGTCGGACACGACTGAGTGACACCCGAACTGAAAAACAGTGGGGTAAATGGATGAGGCAGCTGGGTCAGGGACTGTAATAATCTAAGCCTTTCCCAGGCCCTGTTGGATCTCCTGGAAAGCTGAAGGCCTCAATGTATCAACACATAGGTTGTCTGTCTGTAACAGAGCAGTTGGCTCATTCTCTGCTGCTGCTGCTGCTGCTGCTAAGTCACTTCAGTCGTGTCTGACTCTGTGCGACCCCATAGATGGCAGCCCACCAGGCTCTGCTGTCCCTGGGATTCTCCAGGCAAGAATTCTGGAGTGGGTTGCCGTTTCCTTCTCCAATGCATGCATGCATGCTAAGTCACTTCAGTCATGTCCGACTCTGTGCAACCCCATAGATAGCAGCCCACCAGGGTCCTCTGTCCACGGGATTCTCTAGGCAAGAACACTGGAGTGGGTTGCCATTTCCTTCTCCATCATTCTTACCAAAGTGCTTCCAAAAAATGTAAGGTAGTGGCTGGAAACCTACGGTTCTGGTCAACTTGCATCCATTTTTCCTGTTTCTGGAAACATAATCCCATTTATCTTGGAGAATCCTATCTCTCTTATTGCAGACTACTTGATTTGGGTAGGATGGCTGCATTCCTGAATCCAAGGTGGGCATTCGACCCAAGACTAGTGAGTCAGAGTGCCACAGACCCTGACCAGGGTGCTGATTCCAGGTCTGGGTATAGGATGTAAGTTGATCCAGTCACAACCAGGTATAATTCTTTAGCTGGAAACTTTGAGAAAGAGGGAAGCTCTTTGGGCTGGGGTTCCTGTGTCAGAAGAATGGACGCCTGGAAGGGTAGCTTACTCCAGTGAAGAGACAATCAGACCGAGAATCAAGTTAAAACAAGAAAGCAGAACCAAGAGATGGTTGGTGACACTGTTTGAGCAGCTGGATCTCACTATGCCGAAAGCAGTCCTCACACAGCATTTCAGTGTATGGGTGCGTGTGAGAATATATACGTACCAGGGAGAATAAACAAGGAAGTAAGCGCTTCAGTTTTGAGTTGGATTTTCCTTACAGCCCTCATTTCTCAAATCCATGGGGATTGCTGGATCCCAGCTCGTTTCTACTGAACCTGAATGTACGGACTTAGAGAATCGCGATGAGCATTCTAGCTAATTCCTGAACACACTCAAGTCTGAGATCTGCTGTTCCAATTTTATGGTTTAGGAAACTGAGATAATGAGGATTAGGTGTCTATCATCACAAGATCTTTCAACAGCACATATTTATTCTAGGTCCATGGGAATGATCGTTGGGAAGACATCAAGAAACGAGCTGATGAGTTACAGAACCAGAACTAGAATTCTGTTCCTGGTGACTTGACCTTCCCAAGCTTCCGCTTTAATATACTTCTTCCTGATTTTTCATCTAAACTGTGAACGCTGACTCATGGCAAAGATTCTGCATTTGGGCAGCATTCTCAGCACAAAAAAATAGGTGTTCTGACCACCTTGAGGTAAATGCCGCTAGGTGGATGGTCTGAAATTTGCAAACGTTTCCATCAAGGCAATGGAGGATACGGAGCAGCACAAAGAAAGAAACGCAGTCCCCATGCAGGTCCCACCCCTCCCTGTCCAAGTCGCAAAGACACTTGTTTTCCTTAAAAATGCATGCAAAACGTTGTATTCAGTGCCAGGGTATGTAACAGGAAAAGAATTTATTCCAAAATATTTAGGTAAAAAAATAAATATTCCAGAAGCAGCAGCCATCATTATTCCCGGGCTTTGTTTACCCCTGGCACACCAGCAAGTCACCCAGGAGGGACTTGCTCCTACCCCACTTACATTCCAGTCAATTCATTTTTATTTTTCTTTAAACCCCAGGATTTGTTTTCTACTAGAATCATTCATAATGAAAAAATTAACAAAAGAAGCAATTGTGAGCCTTTATTGAGTACCAGCTGTGTTGAAACACTGGGCATATACTTACCAGAGGAGCTGGTTACAATGATTATTCCATCACAAGGGTAAGAAAGTTGCAGCAGAAAATTAGGAGACTTGCTCTAGGTCATATAGGTAGTTGAACCAGGGTTAGAATCTAGGTAGTCAGACACCCAAGGCTCAGTTCAGTTCAGCTCAGTCGCTCAGGCATGTCTGACTCTTTGTGACCCCATGGACTGCAGCATACCAGGCTTCCCTGTCCATCACCAACTCCCAGAGCTTACTCAAACTCATGTCCACTGAGTCAGTGATGCCATCTAACCATCTCATCCTCTGTTGTCCCCTTCTCCTCGTGCCCTCAATCTTTCCCAGCACCAGGGTCTTTTCCAGTGAGTCAGTTCTTCACATCAGGTGGCAAAGTATTGGAGTTCCAGCTTCAACATCAGTTCTTCCAAAGAATATTCAGGACTGATGTCCTTTAGGATGGACTGGTTGGATCTCCTTGCAGTCCAAGGGACTCTCAAGAGTCTTCTCCGACACCACAGTTCAAAAGCATCAGTTCTTCAGTGCTCAGCTTTCTTTATAGTCCAACTCTCACATCCATACATGACTCCTGGAAAAACCATTGCCTTGACTAGACGGACCTTTGTTGGCCAAGTAATGTCTCTGCTTTTTAATACGCTGTCTAGGTTGGTCATAGCTTTTCTTCCAAGGAGCAAACATCTTTTAATTTCATGCAGTGATTTTGGAGCCCAAGAAAATAAAGTCTGTCGCTGTTTCCATTGTTTCCCCATCTATTTGCCATGGAATGATGGGACCAGATGCCATGATCTTAGTTTCCGAATGTTGAGTTTTAAGCCAGCTTTTCACTCTCCTCTTTCACTTCCATCAAGAGGCTGTTTAGTTCCTCTTTGCTTTCTGTTCTGCCTGTTTATTTATTCTGAAGTTTGCTGAAAATAGTATAATTTGCTCATGCTGCTCCACTGTCTTCGAAACTCACAGAATATATAAAACAGGTGCATTTTATCCTATAGAGATTACACCTCAGGAAAGCTGAGCTAAAAAATGACAATTTGTAGAGTGATTTGTTGAGAATTTAAAGATTTCATTGTCCAGTGAACTGAGTGGCTTGGAGAATCTGGATGTGCCCGGGGAACAGAACCTACAAGCAACGGCCACACCTTATGAAAGAATACCCAGTGATTCTAAGATTTTATACGAGTTTCTGGGGGAGTGTGGGGTGTTCTAGACTGCTGACTGTGGAATGGTGGACAGGTGTGGTTTCAAAGCGGGAAAGAAGCTGTGAGAAAGAAGTGTTCAGCGGACTCACGTTCTTTTAACTGAAAAATTAACAACATTGAGACAGTCTCAGGCACATGGGTAGGACAGACTGAGTTATAATATACTGTGATGGATAGTAATAAAGAGCTTGGTTTTCACTAGAAACATACACAAGCTATCCAGATGGGTCTCTACAGTTTCACAGAGCCTAAGAGTCCAGTTGCAGGGCTTGGAATAAGACCCATCTGTTTAGCTGGCATTCCTTAGTAGGGTGAGGGGATCAGAAAGTTCAGTCCTAGAGAGTAGATATTCTTCTGACAGCTGCTGATCTTTGTGTCCTGCACTGAATGATTTGTGTGTTAAAGAAGAAACAGTACTATTTATCATAGCGTGAGACAGAAAAATCGTATCTGATCAAGAAAAGACCGTGGGGCACCCACGCTGCTGCAAGCAGCGGCACTCCATTCTTTTTCATGGCTGAGTAATATTCTACTGATTCCACATACCGCATCTTCTTTATCCGTCTATCTGTCAGAGAAAATTAAGCCAGAGAAAGACAAATACGATATGATATCACTCATATGTGAGGTTTTTCAAAAATGATATAAATGAACATGTTTCCAAACAGACACAGACACACAAATTTTGAAAATAAACTCACAGTTATCAAAAGGGAAATGGATGCAGCAAGGGGGAATGAATTAGGAGCTTGGGACGAACACACAGCCCCCACTATATACAAAACAGACAACCAACAGGGCCTATTGTACAGCACAGGGAACTCTACTCAATATTCTGTAATGACCAATGCGGGAAATGAATCTGAAAAGCATGAATCTCTGCATACATGTAACTGAATTACTATGCTGTACGCCTAAATCTGACACAACAGTCAACAACGATACGCCACGAAATTTTTTTAAGTCATTAAAATAAACGATCGTTGTGGTCTTGAAAAATAAACAGCCTAGCAAAGCAAGGGTACCACATGAGGAGTACTCAAAATGTGTGTCCCTCCTCTAAAAACGTCCTCTCTTTCATTCATCAGCTCTGCAAATATTTACTGGGCGTCCCCCATACATGGGCTTCCATGCAGTGGTAAAGAATCTGCCTGCCAATGGAGGATACGCAGGAGACACCAGTTCAACCCCTGGGTTGGGAAGATCCCCTGGAGGTGGAAATGGCAACCCACTCTGGTATTCTTGCCTGGAGAATCTCAGGGACAGGGGAGCCCGGCAGGCTGCAGTCCACGAGGTCACAAACAGTCTGCCGTGACTCAGCGACTGAGCATGCTTCTACCCTATATACTTGGAAGGTTGTGTCCTTATACAGGGCTTTGTGTCATCACTCAAATGGTTCTGAAGCATCAGCTAGACTCTCCTGGCTCCAGGATTTTCCCATCCACTCTGCCTCCAGAGCGGTCCTTCCAGAGGGACCAGATGGTACTATCCTATCTTTATACGCTTTAATGACTCCCTGTCTCACGCAGTAAGAGACATGGAACTGGGGGTCCTTAAGCTGGTTTTGACCCATAGACATGTTTTCCCACTACGTGTGTTCTTTAAAATGTGGATAAGTCCTCAACATGTAATGTTTCAATTTTTCATATAAATCTGAATCAGCAGCTTCTTTTTAAAGTTGGAAGGTCTGACATCCGGCACCATTGGCCAAACTGAGCACTGCATTTAGACATTAGACTCTTCTCCTGCTTGCCACAGCCGCTGACGGCCTCAGCTCCACCTGCTCTGTTCATTTACGTTCATGCTCGGGCCAAGGGAGACATAAGAGTCTGAAATCCCTGGAGGAACGGGATAACGTCTATGCAGAGTACGTCTCCGAGGATCTTCACAACTGGAAGCTCTTTGGTTTCATCCTTTGTAAAGACCCCCTGTTCCAGCCACAGTGAATTCTCTGTAGTTCACTAAATGACAAGCTTTGTCTTCCTCAGGGCCCTGACTCATGATGGACTCTCTGCTTGAAAGACCCTCCCTCCAGCTTCCTTTCCTGCCTAAAGGAACCTCATTTATTCTCAAGACTTAGTCCAATGCCTCGGTGGAACATTTCTCAATGCCCACCAGAGTTACTTGCTTCTACCCAAGTGTTCCCACAGCACTATGTGGCTCGATTCGCATTGCAATTGTAATAGAATTCAAAATTCAAAATTCTGTTTGTCCAGTTGGAAAATATATTTCTTGAAAAGGAGGACACTCTCCACTCCATAACGCTTCCCAGGTAACTCAGTGGTAAAGAATCCGCCTGCCAATGCAGGAGGTGCGGGTTCGGTCCCTGGGTCGGGAAGATCCCCTGGAGAAGGAAACGGCAGCCCACTTCAGGATTCTTGCCTGGGAAATCCCATGGGCAGAGGAGGCTGGCTGGCTACAGCCCGAGAGGTTGTGAAACAGTCAGGCGCAACTTAGCGACTAAACAACAACGTCCACCTCCACACCCCCAGCTCTTAATACGGCGCCCGGCACCCGGCGGGCACACAATGTTCACTGAACGCACAAAAAGACGGATGAATGGACGCATGAGCGGATGCTTCCAGGAGAACGTTTTATCTGTGTCGCCAGATTGCGACATTTAAAATAAGGGAAGTAATGACTTGAAACCAAATTTCAAAGTTTGATAATGATCATGACATCTCCAGATAGCAGCTCTTAAAAGTTCTTGTTCATCGTACCCTTTCAGGGAAAACAAGCCTTGAGAAAATGAAATATATACAACAAAAGTAAGTGTATTTTAAGTAAAAGAGACTTAAAATTGATAGGGCCCCACGTCTTGGTGTGGAGGGGTGAGGCCTCATGCTGCATTCCGAGAGCTGAGGGTGAGAGGAGCCGGAGCGCGTCGCTTCTTGGCCAGTGGGCTCTGGCAGCGTCTGCCCTGAGGAGCGGAGCACCTGGGCCCCCGAGCGGCAGGAAGAAATCACGTACCTGCAGTGGTCGCGGACGTGAGCCGCCAGGAGTTAAGCAGTTCTTAGAGGTGTGCGCCACCGCTCTCCACTCGGGAGCACAAGACAGACTGCCCTATCTGGTCTTGAGATGATTCCATGGAGCCACGTCGCTAGTCCTGGACAGTGAGTCGTGAGCCCAAAACACACATGCCTTGCGGCCGCAGCATTTAAACACCAGCATGAGGCTCTCCAGGGTGATCTTCATTCTCCCAGAGCAACACGAAACACTCAAGGTGACGACTGTTCTGCCAGCCTAGGACATGGAGCAGACCAGTCCACCTGCAGTCGGCATATCGCGTAACCAAGGCAACTTGTGCCATCATGGCCACTGACTCTTGGGACTGTTCGTTACTCCGCATAACATAGCCCACCCTGACTAACACAACAGACGGCTCTGGCTTGCTGCCAAGTGGCAGAACTAAGCCTGACAGCTGGGAATTTTCGGAAGACTGATTCCGTGCGGTTTAAGAAAGAGACGTACAAAGCATGCAAAGACGGAGTGAACTACTTAGGTTATTGTTCATTCATCCAGTGTACACTAAACTCAGCTCGGGGAGGTGCTCTATAGCAGAATCCTCATCTCTCTGGAGGTAAGTGGCAAGTTTCTCTTCACTCAAAATGTTTGTTTGGATGGCCCTGAGAGTTTTGACTCACAAATTAACTCTAAAAATACCTGCCAACCTGGAACTTCAGGATGTCTATTTCCTCTAGTCTAAAAAAGAAAAAAAAAAAAATCTATTTATTTAAAGTACTCCTTTGCCTCAAGCCATTTACTGACCCACTGAGTTGTCTGAATTTAATGTAATTTTCCCAGCAAATAAGTCCCTTGCAGGCCAATACTCTCATTCTTCCTTCGCATCTTTCTCGTACTCATAAGTTTATTGTCTGTCCTCCTAGGAAAATAGTCAGCATTTGACACTAGCTATTATTATTAACTGATTGATATGTTTCAGATATACTTGTCTTTCAACCATTTAAATTAGGTTTGGACTTGTTTAAAAAAAAAAGAAACAAAAAAAACCAAGGAGCACAAATGTATTACCCTAATAATTTTCAGGCAAAATGATTCTTCCTTCTGAAAAAAAAAAAAACCCTTAGCCCTGTACTATTGAATTTGTGGCCAATTACAATATTTCATTAACTTCTTAACTGGGTAAGTATTTAATGTATTCCTACTATGTGCCAGGGGGCAAGGTTTATATAAGAGTTTACAAGATCTGTTATTTCATGCACTGTACCCATCGTTACATAATTTTATGTTATAACAGTGCCTGTGAGTTCGCTGTATAAAACTATTTGCAAGGAGAAAAACAAATTCAAAAGGTTGGAGCAAAACATCCCCTTGGTTTACCACCTTAAATTCTGAGGGTTTGGTGAATGACTTGGGGTAGTAGATGAGTAATGTAAAAGTATGTAAGGAGAAGAAACAACCTTTTTTTCAATATTTCCATTTCTGCTAAGCTTCATTTCAGGCTTTCAGAATTGGAGAATCAGCTGCCTGCTATAAGAAATTGCTAATAAGCAGTAATTAAAGACTGAGAATTTATTCTTTCCATTCCAAACCTGATGTCATCCCCAGATGGAGATATTGGTACTAGTTAGGCAATTCAGCATTTTGGTAAATGAAGGCAGAAGGATTTGGTGTCTTTTGGATCCTGTGGAGGCAGAAAAGTGGTCCAGGAAGAAACACTTGGGTTTGATTTTGTTTTGCCCACTGGGATCATTTACACTTTTTTGCTTTGCTTTAGAACCAGGAGCTGAGGTGGGCACCTGTGTCTTAAAAAGCAAGGTGCAGTTTTCTAAAAGAACACTAATTTATAAACTTTTTCCATTCTTCTGTCTTTGGGATTGCCGACTCTGCATAAAATGACAGTCAACTGAAAAAGACGGATCAATTCCAGTGATTTCAATACCCATTAATAGAAAAGAATGGGCATATCAGAAGCCAGGGTGAAGACAAGCGCTGCCCTCCTTTTATTCAGGAAAACCACACAAAAATACAGCACAGTCGATGCGCTGTTACCAGGACTTGGAAGTAGGATTCAGCCACCGTGTAAAAGATACAGCAAGACGGCAAGGATATCAGGATTTTCCCAGCGTGCCTCATTCATAGACGTCTGACAGAAGAGGACCTCACAGAGCTTTGAGGAAAAGCTGAGTTCTCAGCCCGCAGCCACTTTCCAGGAACTTCCCTGCAAACAGTGCTCTGGTACTGGCGGGACGGAGCTCTGAGCCGTCTGCCTCCTGCTCCAGGAGCTTCCCTCGAAGCACAGTTATTCACGGGGGCTTCATGAGAGAGCCAGCCTTAAGTGAGCGGAACTCGAGAAAGCGCAGCTTCTAAAAAATACACGGGGGCGCCTCTGCGGTCCTTGCTGTTACAAGCTGACGTTTGACAGTTCAAGCCACAAACTCAACTCCACACACAGCCACACACACAGAACACCACCTCGTTTCCCCAATTTCCTTAACTTTGAGTAAACAGGAGTCATTTTCTGTGGTCATATCCATGCGAATTTCCCAAAGACAGCACGACACAAAAGACCTGTGAGTTCCCTTAGGGAAAGAGGACAAACCGAGTTCCCGTTTCTCCTCAGCCCGGGGTCCTCGGTCCCCCAGCCCCCGAGGCGTGTGGCGTCTGAGCCCCTTTGGAAAGGCCCCCTCGCCCCCGCGCCCCGAGTCCCCCGTCGTTTCAGCCTCCTCACTGCCCGTGGTGCTTCCTGCTCTTTGGAGCGAGTGGACCTCAGTTTAGGCGTCTTTGGCCAATGGGACGAAAAGCAGGAGCGCTGCCCCGGGAGGATAGTACATGAACGAGGAGTGGCGGGGCGGGGGGAGGGGGCGGGGGGTCTGCAGGAGGACCCCGATTCGCCCGCCACGTGCTCCGCGGAGGGGGCGCCGCGCTCCCGGATGGGGCGCTGCGGGCCGAGGGTGGGGCGCGGGGAGGGGAGCGGAGCCGCCTGGCGGGCAAGGAGGCCCTCTAGGCGGGATCGCCTCCACCGAGCGCCGCCGAGGGGAGAGCCGGTCCTGCAGCCCGGGCGGGGGGCAAACCTCCGCCCACCGGCCGGCCTGGGTGGGGGCGCGGCACGGGGGGCCTCTGCCCTGACTTCCTCCTCCGCTGGCACTCAGCCACAGTCACCCCCGGAGGCCCCCCCGTACCCCCCAGAAGCCCAGCCAAACAGCGAACCGCGGGAGGAAGCCGCCGGCTGCAGGAGGCGGGGCGCGCGCGCGGGGGGCCCGGGAGAGGTGAGAGGCAGGGCCGGCGGCGCCCGGGGCCGCGCCGCGCCCCCCGCGCGCCCCGCGGGCGCCCACACTTACCCTCGCGCCCCCCGCGCGCCCCGCGGGCGCCCACACTTACCCTCGCGCCCGGGGGTCGCGGCTCCGGCGCCCGTCGCGGCGCGCGCCCCTGGCCGCCCGCGGCGCCCCGGGCCCGGCCGGCGCGCGCGGGGCGGGAGCCGGGAGCGGCGCGCGGCGGCGGCGGCGAGGGCTCCGGCGCGCCCCGCGGGCGGGCGGCCGCCGAGGCTCCGCCGCCAGGGGGAGAACCGGGCGGGAGCCGGGGCGGCGGCGGCGCGCGGGGCCGCCGAGCCCCGGGCGCAGCGTGCCCGGCCCGGGGCTGCGGCTGGATGCGCGCCCGGGCGGCTGCGGGCTCCCGCGGGGGGCGCCCCGGTGCCTCCAGACCGCGGGCGCCGCCGCCCCCGCCCCCTCCCCCCGGCCGCGCCCCCTCCCCCTTCCTTCCCGCGGCCCCGCGCGCTCGCGCGCTGGCTCCGCGCCTCGCTCTCCCCTTTAAACGCCCACTCCGGATGGGAAAAGAAGACAACTTGCAGTCAAGTTGCAATTAACTTCCGCGGCGGCCGCAGCCCGGGCGGCGGCGGCACCGGAGGCCGAGCCCGCCGCCTCTGGAGCCCGACGCCGGCGCGCCCCCCGCCGCCCCCGGCGCCCCAGCCTGAGTGAGTGCCGCTCCCCTCCCCGCCCTCGCTCCTTTCTCTCTCTCTCTTTCTCTCTCTTTTTTTTTTGCCCCTATTCGTGCTCTTTTCCCTCGGTCTCTGCTTTGCTCGGAAGCGATCCAAACTTCACCGCGGGACCCGCGCTCGGGGCGCCTCGTGGGGGGCGCCCGGCCACAGGGGTCCCCGAGGTCCTCCTCCCGCGCGCGGCGGGACCCGGAGGGGCGGCCAGGGGCCGGGGAGGGGAGGAGGCGCCCGGGCCGGGGCCGCGGGGCGCTCACTCGCCCTCCCTCGGGTGTGGACGCGCGCACACACCTGCCCCGACAGACTAGGGCTGAACGAACGCCTCCGGGCCCGCCGTGGGACCCCCTTTGGCAAGAGAAAAGGGGACTCAGGAAGCGCGCCGGGAGCTCGCGGAGACCCGCTGTGTGCGCCCCGGAGCCGGCTTGGCCGCGCGGCGCCCGGCGGGGAGCGGGAAGGTCCCGTCGGCCGGCCGCGTGCGTCAGGCTCAGCATCCGTCCCGGCCCGCGCGCCCGCCGGGGGCGGCGAGGGGGGCGCGGGAAGTTTGCGGCAACTTCTCCAGCCGGAGCCGCCCGGCGCCGGGGTGCTCAACTTGGAGCCGGGAGTTGGAAAGCGGCGGCGCCTGGCGTGTCGCGCCCTCGCCGGCGGTAGGCAGGTGGGTCCTGACCGGCTCCCGGGGCGAACGCGGGCGGGGCGGGGGGTCGGGCTGGGGGCCGCAGGGCGCGCCGCCCTCTCCGGGAGCCGGGACCGCACCGGGACGGCCTGCGGTCCGCGCCGAGTCTCCCCCCGCGGCCCCGGCCCGGGCGCCGAGGCCTTCGCTGGGCGCTCCGCCGCCCAGGCCCCGGGGCTGGCGGGGCGCGGGTTTGCACAACCTCGGGGAAAGGGCAGGGCCGGCCGGCGGCTGCTCCGGGCAGTGACAGGCGCGTGCTGGGACCCGGGAGACCCACTGGGCTGGAGGCCCGGGCGCCCCCAGAAGCCACGGAGAGGGGCTCGGGGCTCTTGCTAGACGTTTCGGCCCGGATCGCCACTAGAGCGTAGCACCTTTCACTTCCAAGTGTCAACCTCAGGATCGCCTCTCAGAGCGCCCTGGTTGGCAACTCGGACCCTGGCGAACTTTCTCCGCAGCATTCCGGATTTTCAGGCAAACGCTGGGAGTCTTAGACTCCGCACGGTTGTAAGGAGACCGAGAAAGGCGAAAGACGAAACAAGTCCTAGTCTCAGGAGAGAACCTTTCTGCCCCTACTGGCTGGGGTTCCCTCCTGGGAGGCCAGGGGACCTTACTTTCCCAAGAGGACAGAGGAGGGGTTAGGAATGAGGAACACGCGACTGCTGGGTGTCAGGATTTGTCCCAAGCAGGTCCCGAAATCCAGTGTTTGTGCTGCCGACAGTCACTCATGCCGCTGAAATTTCATTGAAATTTACACCCAATCTAAAGTGGATTTTTCTGAGATGTCAGGAATTAAGATTTATTCTGCAGTCAAATGTAAGCTTGGGGAAAAAAAAGAAAAAGACGAGACAGCCAAGGTTGAGGTGTTTGCTCTAAAACCCTTTAATCCTGTGGTACTCTGCTATGATTTAGCAGCAGTCCTGTATTTCTTTTGCATATTATTTTAGTAGAACAGGAGTACATTCATATACTGGCTGCTCCAGTCTGCTGGCAAACATTAGCATTCAGGCTTACATTTTTGACAAATGTGCAGACAGGAATAGCATGAATAGGCATCTTAAATATTAACAACCTAAGCATCTGTTGTGAAACAAATTTAATATATTTACTCTGTTTTTCTCACATTGTTAGAAAAGGTTATAATAAGTGTATAATTTCAACTTTAGTTAGCAGAAGTAACTGGCTATATCTTTCACTACCTCTCCAAGTGTTTAACACAATCAGCAGACATAAATACTTTAATTAACTTGGTTAGGCACATTATTAAATACACTTTAAACGATGTGGATACTATATAAAATGTAACAGTAGCAAAATATGTATCCTATTTGTGTACATTTTAAATGGCTATGCATTTTATAAATATACCAGGCATGTTTATTCTTCATCTCCATTTGACACTTATTACTTTATATTTTTCCTAATGGAAACAATATTTTAAATGTCGAGTTGTTCAGTCATATGTAATACATAATATGTAAACAGTAGCTATAAAATACAAAGCATTGTTAAATTTGAGCATGGCTACACTGTAACAAGATTATACAAGAGAAATAAAAATCCCTGCTCAAATTTGTATTCCTTTCTGAATAATGAATACACATGATGGATGAGAAAAGAGCAGATAGGGATTTCCCTCCTAAAGTACTAGTGCCTTAAGATGTGTGGGGGGTGGGGGTGGGGGGCAGAGGGGGACAAGGGGGAGAAGCAGGGGAAAAATCAGCCGAGAACGCAGGCTTAAAGAACTTCCAAAAGTCTGAATAGTTATTTCCAGAATCAATGCATTCTTCATTTTCCCACAAGCTGAAATATGTAATAAATAATAGTTCTTTGTATGTAAAAGTATTCCAGAGGAATGCCTTTTGTTCAGTTGTTGTAATAAATTAATATATTCTTTGGTTGATAATCTACAAAAGTAGTTCTTTTGTCTCACAGCATCTTAAATGAGAACAGCAACAAGATGAATGTTGGTTTATTTCTGCACAGAAGTCTGTTGCCAGCTATAGGAACCTGCGATTGAATAAGATGATGTGCTGAGTGATGGTTCAGCAAGTCTGCATTAAATTAGCAAAAACGGAAATATCTGGGGGAGATCTTCAATGATTTTTGTTCATGTGATTGGTTGAGGATCATAAATTAGGCCTAAAAGGTCAGGTGACAAGCACCTGTTCCTCATTATTGTTAAAAACCTTTTGGTTACAAACACTGTTAAGCTAAACACAACATGGATATACAGCAGGAACTCTGTGAAGCACTCTGGTGGTTTTTCATCCGCTCTGTAAATTTCCAGAAGGGCCGTACACAGACATGCCCTTCACACAAACACCTCTTCTGAGACGTGTTGTCTCGGACGACTCTTGTGTCATTTCCATACTTGAGACTGATGGAGTATGTAAATACATGTGACTGACTCTGCCTGAACCTGTTGTAGTCAAGTGCAGATCTAGTCAAAATATTATTTTTTCAAACCCCTCTTATTCCTTTACAATCCACTGATTAATGATCAGAGTTTGTTCAGGTTTTAAATAGAAACCTCCCCAAATTGCCTTTTATGCTTTTTAGATAAGGTGAGTTCCCACTTTAACTGATGCCAGGAGATATTTTGCTTGGTGCTTGTACAGAAGAACAGGAGTTGCTCCATGCCGACAGAGCTTTGTGGTGTACAGAGGAGGAGAAGAAAAGCGCATTTGACATGAGTGCTGTTTGGGTGGGTATCATCATTTGCTCTCCAGACTTGCCGCTTCTCTCAGGGGAGTTCAGTAGTATTTTGACTAGAATTAAGGCATGTGGTTGGATTTTTATGAATGGTTTACCATTAGCTATTTCAGAGAGCAGAATAAGCATCCATAGTGAACAGACCTCAGCAGCACAAGGTTGCAAAATACAAAAGGTGCCAGTTGCTTTTAATTAGCAGAGGAGGAGGATTTTGAGTGAATTCGGTAACCGTGATGATTAAATTCTCCATTTAAATATGCTCTTTGTCTTTTTTGGTTTGGTGTAGTTTCTGCTTATTAAGTAGTCATTTTTAGCATTTGTGATCAGATTACAGAACTGTCATCCTCTTGCTTTTCCAATTGATTTGGTTTGCAAACTCCAAAACTCTCGGATGCTTTTAACAAATTGGTTTACATTTTGACAGAACAGAGTTAAGTTAATTAATAGATCAGGCACGGAAAAGCCTCCATGGTAGGGTGTATTTTCTGGTAAAATGAAAGTTATGTTTCAGCACGATGAGCATCAGGCTTCAGTAATCTGTTCCTCGTGTGGAATGAACACTTCCTACTTCGAGCTAGCAGGCACCTACTGTTTATTTACGCTGCATTAAACTGACAGCTCAGCAATCAGAGGAAAAATATTACTTACCTTCCTGAAGTAAATACCAGTTTATAGGTTAGTGCACGTATTTATATTCCTGTCACCACTAAATAATGGCCCTGTCTCCACTTTAATATCTACCTGTACTCTAATCCAGGGCTTTAGACTCTTCCTGGTTGGGGGTAGGGGTCGAGAAGAGTTTTCTTATCATTTCCCAGTGGCTAAACTTAAAAAAAAAAAAAAAAAAAGAGTTATTTCATCTTCTCATTTCTGTCCTGCAAGAATCAGTTGAAAGAGATATTATACATGTTTATTTCACATACCTCAACTGTTACATCCAAATCCCAAAAGAATCCACATGCCACTTAAAATAGTCATCTTAGAGCGACCTCAGGACAAATATGTTCAAACACATTCAAGTGTACGTTTGCTAAATTAAACTCTCTACAAAGTTCCAGAGAGATAACTTCAACTATTTGATTACTTAGATAGTAGCTTTGATCAAATGTCTTCTCTCTAAGCCTTAGATGGAATGATTCAGTTTTTAATGGAGATCTGCAAATATGAATATAAAGTGAAACACACTGATGGATGGATGGATTGGTACAGTTAACTTTCCTCTGAAAATCTTCTTGCCTTCTTCATCTTTTTGTTTAAGCAGCCAACCTTGGATCTCAACTTTTTTACAATACTAAATTCAGGTGTTTCTCCTTTTAAATTGGAAGCCCATTCTCTTTGGAGACCCTGGAAACATCAAAATAGTTAAAGTTGAGCTCCAAAACTTGTACTTAATTTGAGAAAATGCTTGTTATCAAGGACATTCTGTAAGTAGCTCTTAACACTCAGCCTGTCCACCCAGCTGTCAGTCTAATCACATCCTCCGTTGACATCAGGGCAGAATGTGGTCTTAATGCAGCATATAAATCAGATCTGTTACACAAGGTTCTTCTCCTTCCCTCCCGAAGAAAAAGTGTCTTCTGTGATAATTTATATATCGTTCCTAAGTGCTATTCTCAATGGTAAGTCTATTTCAACTTGATGTCTTCATAGAGTGTGATCAACACATTAACACACATTATTTAGTACTTTTGAACTTATGCCAATGGTACCTTTTGCTGTTTATTTTTTAAAGTCTTTTTTAAGATCAGATATTTCGTTTCAGAGTAAATAGATACAGATTGTGTGTATATATATTCAGGGTGAGATTTAGTAGCTTAGCGTTTTTCCAGCATATTGGCCTATTTTTATGCTTTGAAGTTATTCTGTTTCTCTTCCACAGTTGTTGCTGTCTGAAGGTTCGTAAATAGAAATTCTCATCACCTCTTTCAGTGGACTTTCAAGGATGTAATTTGGTTTATATGGCGATCCCAGCTTAGTTATGAGAGATGAAAATCAGTTAACCAGTATCCCGGCATTTATGTGCCTAGATTTGGCTGACATTGATTCAGTCCAGGTATTTGGTATTTGGTAGTGAAGTGTCTTGTAATCAAACATTAAGAGTTGGTTCGGTTTTCCAGTGGAGAAACAGTCTTGCTGGATAAAACCTTTAACTGTGCAATATTTTATTGCACTCATCACTCATTAGAGAGCCCGCTTATCGTGGCACGGATTTTTGCTGCACCTCAGGGGTTCAGGTCCCCCAAATGAAGCTGAGACGCTTGCAGAAGGAGCAGATGGCAGGCTGCACCTGGCCCTGCCTCTGCTAGGGTGTCTGTGGACCTGCGTTGTGCCCCCCCTACCCCCCGCCCGCCGACCCCTTCTCCCAGGTGTGCAGGAAATGGAGGGTGTTGTACCCGGTGAAGTGGGTGGACTCTACCCAGAGCTATGACCTGATTTGTGACGTACCCTCAGAACTGCAGTAATGGTCCAGCTGCTTTGCAGGCAACTGGTATCCACCTCATTTGGGGATGCTTCTGCTTTGCTAGCTGTGCCAGAGACAACTTCGTCATTGTCACCTCGTCAAAGACTCCTTCTTGAGAGCTCTCCTGGAGGGCTAGATTCTGAGAGCAGCCTCTGGTATTTGGAGGGTAAGTGCCAGAGAAGTTCCTATTAGTTCCATGTGGGGACTCAGGGGCTCCAGCCCCCAGGAGAGGCCGGGACTGAGTGTCCAGGGGAGGTCTCCATGTCTGGATGTTGCTGTTTCTTGGTGAGAGATGATTTGGAGCCAGAGAGCAGCAGAAACTCGGCAGCATGCGTGCTACTCTGGGCGGTGAAATGTGGTGGAGAGCTCCCAGGAGAAATTACTACATCTTCCTTTCTTGAGATATTTAAAGAAAAGGTGCTCACTAATCTGTGAGAGGGGAACTCTGTAGATGCAGTTTTCCAGGAAGCTGGGCAGAGTAGGGTGGATTGCTAGAGGTTCTTTGCTAGTCTTACTCAATGGTTTCTGATATGCTGTTAAGAGCCTGCAAATGAGA
The DNA here is from genome assembly GCF_023091745.1 of Budorcas taxicolor. Classification (NCBI taxonomy): domain Eukaryota; kingdom Metazoa; phylum Chordata; class Mammalia; order Artiodactyla; family Bovidae; genus Budorcas; species Budorcas taxicolor. Next base: position 219,602,531 of record NC_068910.1, on the reverse strand, counting down.
ATTTGGCCTTTTAACGTTTACAGTGTTAAGGACTTTAAGGTAAAAGAGGTTGTCTGTTATAAATATTTTATTGTAATAATTATTATAAATCAAATACAACCTAGTATATGCAGATATCTTTTGAAATAGAGATAGTCCTGAATATGGTGTCTCCATAATTAGCTGTTTGATGTTGAGTGCAATTGAGTTTTCCTGATCCAGTGAACCAGACGATGGAAATCATTGGGGATTCACAGCAGGGCTATGTAATGATTTTTGATATAGCAAACCTTTCTTTCCTTGTTCACTGATAAAGATATTTTATCAGTAAATAAAGCACTCAATTCAAATGCTTACAATTTTAAATTTTAAAAGGACATCCAGAATTGATGAAATAATCCAAGTGTTTCTCATTGTATTTTTGCCAACTGAAATGACACCTAGATGTTCTTTCTAATAGATTTCTCCAGACTGTGCGAGGAAGGAATAATATTTTAATAACTATGCTTTAATTTTTTTTTTCCTTAGAGGTGGGCTCGCTTTGGGGTGGTTTAAGAAGACTCAAAACCAATTTAGAACATTATCTTAAAAGTTTAAAAATGACAGCCTTACTTTGCAAGGAGTCATTGTATTTTAATAATACTGTACACTTATTAGTGTTATTGGAGCGGTAGACAGTTAATTACAGCCTTTTCTGAGACATGTTAACTGTATATTAACAGTCATGTTAAAAAAGAATGATGTACACTGTTACATACAAGCTGCTGCTTGCTAGACTTTTCAGAATAGTCTTTCAGAATGTATGGAGTCAGATTTTGGGTCCACAATTATCAGAATGTTTTCTAATAAAGCAACTTTATTTTAGACTTTTCACTGGGATGTAAGATTTTTAATTTTCTTCTTGTTTTCCCCGTTCTGTGTGTTAGCATTGACTTGAGCACTTTTGCTTAGTAGGTTCAGAAATCAGTGTCCCTCAGCAGTTTTAGCCTTCCCACACTGTAGTTTGAGATGCCTACATTTTTGTTTTGTGATGACTTTGGCTAACATAAGCCATTAAAAGCTTATTGAGTTGATTCTCTTTGTAGCATCTTTTTGGTCACTGTTTCTTGAGCCAGGCTGTACTGTCTTACAGTTCTGTAAAGCATGATGTATAAGATGCATTTGAGCAGTTGATCACAGCTGTACTTCTAAGACTACTCCATCTTCCAAATCTAAAGCCTGGTTTTTCCTTGGCTTCTGGCGTGGCGAGCAATGGGTGACTGAAACTAGTGAGGTTGAACGCTGCACTGAGCCTGCCTTAGACAACTCTCAAACCAGTTGACGCTTTGAACTCTCTCAGCTAATCTGGATATGTTGACCTTGTAACCTTGTGATACGGCGCTTAAAAATGTACTGGGATTCCCACTTTATGAATTTTTAGGTGCTGTGGCCTCTATTTATTCCAACAAGTTATTCAACTACAAAAAAAAAAAAAAATCAGTGTAAGGTACATGTCTGTGTTACAAAAAATAGTAACTTCACATTCTCTCTTGCATGGAGAGCACTATTAAAGATCTGCTACATTAATAACAGAATAGTGAGCTTAGCTTGTGCTGATGTGGTTTAGTGGGAAAAGGCTTTTCTCCCCAGTCTTCAGTTTCACTGGGGTCACCTGCACACTTCATCTGCACCCTGCACGTATGCCCGTGTTCTGGATGACTGAGTGGTTTTCTCCTCTGAGTGTTGTGCCCTTTTCGGACAGGAGAATCAGGGTCTGTCTCCTCCTCCTCGACCTTGAGGGTGGGGCAGGGTCTCTGTTGAGGCTTTTGGTTCTCTGGTGTGGGGTGGTGCTCACAACCTGCTGTTGGTCCCTGGAGTCAGGCTACCAGGTAAAGGTCCTTCTGATCTTCTAGGGCCCAAAATACTGTGCGCTAAGCAGCCCACGTCTGACTGACCTCTGTCTGTTCTTTCCTACGACAGTGATGTTTTTCCAGGGCCTCACTGGATGAATATCAGCCATGATTAACTGCGTAACAGATATTTTTCTATCCACTTATATATAAAATGGATTTTTATATCCATTGTGTAACACTGTTTTGAGATTTAGCGTTTTTATGTTAAAGATGATTTCCTGCTATTCCTTAAAATTAATGCTTGCATTGCAGTGGGGTTGGGTTAGGTGCATCTAAAAGGTTCTGAAAAGTTGCCAGCCTTCTAAGAAAGTTATCTTTAAAAAAAAAAAAAAAGACACTTCCTCTTTAAATTTATTGGCACATGTGAGGCTCTTTGCAAGACAGTGCTGTTTAGTTACACAAAGCAGCAGACTCCTGTGTGACCTAGTCCATTACCATGCGCATTCTGTCTCTTTAAAAACAGTCTCCTCTATTTGCCCTATTAATTGTTGATATGTTGCCATCCACGAGACAAAAATTAGAGCTGTAATTAAATAATCATGTGATGCTCCTTAGTGCCAGTGAGAGCAAACTCATTTTTCCAGGCCCTGATGGTCACTGATTATTGTATTACCACTGGCTTGCTTTATTTTTTTAATGATTCTCTATCTGTAGATTACCCAACTACTGTCCTTCTTTACAAAATTAGAGAAAATAGAGAACATTCAGCCAGTTAATTGGCTGGCGGTCCTCAGGGATGTAAGGTAGACATACCTTTTTCTGCTCTTGGTCACCTGGCAGGTTCTTTGGGGAGGCTACATCAGTGGTGTGGTTGCCTGCCATTTAATTTACACTGGTGTTTTGGCTGGGATGGAGGCATATGGGGAATGCCAGGAGAATTACAAAAGGAGCCGGGTATTAAAATTCAGAAATGATTAAAATTGAAATAAAAGGATGCTGCTGCCTTGCCAGTACTCTGGCAGTCACAATGACACATAGAGATGAGTTTCCATCGGCACCTTTTCCTTCTTTTTCATTTCCTCTCGTTCATTGTTGACACATTTTCCTTCTGTCCGTCTCCTGTCTCTGTATCTCTTTGCACAGCTATGCATTCCTAGTTCTTCCTCTTTCCTTAAGCATGGGGAAGCCTACTTAACCTTATTATAACAATAACAGAATAGGTTATTAATATTTAATAGGCACATGATTAAAATTTCTCTCCCTTAAACATAGGTCAGCTGTATTATTATTAACCAGCATGTAATTTTTCATTTAAAATATTCTTATTCTGCCCTTGCTGTTTCTGAAATGTAGTCTACTTTGCTAGTGATTTAATATATGATGTTTAGAAAACTGTGGTCGGCTAGTGAGAAAAGAACTTACCAGTCATGGATAATCAATTATGCATGAATTCAGATGTAACAGATGGAATCTGTGAGTTAAAGTTTCCCTTTGCCTTAGTGGTTTTTTTTTTTTTTTAATTTGTTTGTTTGACACCTGTCTCATATAGAGATAAACATCTAATGTAGCATGTGAGAAATTTCCTGATATCTTTGTATTCTCTTTAAAATGAACTTGATTTTTTTTAACTTAAATTCGAGGGCAGAGACTTTCTGTGCTCTTAAAGATGATCAGATTCTTTTCCATCACTTCGTGGATACAGACGGGGTCCTGTTTGGCTCCCGAAGGGCGACTCTTCTAGTTGGCAGAGGAAGAAACACCCCCTGAATCTAAGGCTTCTGATGTTCTCCACTGTTCCCCCTGAGTCATCGATTCTTTTCTGTAGGAGCTGTGTACTGAGAGAGAGCACTATCACACTGGCTCTGGGTTTTAAGGAATCTCTGATGGAAACTGTGGTTGACTAGTTTTAATTGATGTGACCTTCTCTTGTATGACGTGCAGATTGTGTCTGTGAGTGTGTATCACCCTCTGCGAGGTGTGCTTTATATACACATTTATTCATACCAGGTTGTTGATCAAACAATTGGATTTTCCAAATCCATTGAAAATACCCCAAGATTTGGTTTATATCCAAAACTACAGCATATGCCAGTTACAAAGATGCCTTTACACTAGCTTGTGTTATAAATTCTTAGAGACAAAAACCCCTTTGTGCAGAGCGAACTAAAAAGTTATTTTGGAGAGTCTTGTTACCTCCACAGAGATAAGTTTAATTGTCATTAAATATGATATGAAAGTGTAGTAGTTTTTCAGTTGCAGAAGTAACAGAACTGTGGGCGTTGTCCATCTTTACAGCAGTTACAGTCTCAAAACAGCTACAAGCTGGTCCCCGTCAAAAATTTTCATGAATGTGCTGTTTGTTTCTCTCTCAAGTGTATTTATATAGATTTTAAATACAAATGAAAATAGTCTTTACAGAATAAATAAAAATAAATGATTAAAAAAATAGCCTGAAGGCCCACTACTTCTGTTTTCAAAGTTATACTGCAGCATTATTTATCAACTTTTAGCTTCATATCAGCTGGAAATTGGCATGTGTATTTCTAGTCCCTGTTAGTTACCTAATGAGTTAAATTCCACAATAAACACACCGATAAAGCTGCACCGGCAAAACAGGTAGCTGGATATCCTTCAGCTACAGTTATGCTGTAAAACTATTGTTTAGTATTTTATTTAGACTTTAAATTATTTTCTTTTATTTAGTATTTTATTTTAGACCAATAAATCTGTAATCTTAACTTGGCTTTACTATGTAATCATATTCCTCAGTCACGTATCAGAAAAATACATATATGTAGGAATGAACTTCAGGGAGATACAATTTACATACAAATTTCCAATACATTAAAAAAAAAAAAAACTCCGTCATTAATATAAAAGTCCCTAATAGAAAATCAGTGAGAACAGATGATAGGAAGCAGTATCAGGCAGTACAGTATGAAAGATATATCATTACAGATTACCGCCTGCAGAAACTTAGGAGAAGGACATGGCAACCCGCTCCAGTGTTCTTGCCTGGAGAATCCCAGGGACGGGGGAGCCTGGTGGGCTGCCGTCTATGGGGTCGCACAGAGTCGGACACGACTGAAGCAACTTAGCAGCAGCAGCATGCAGAAATAAATAATTGTAATTCCTATTGCAAAAAGTGACTGATAAAAATAAATTTGAAAGCCTTTTGAGCTTATGACTAAAAATGCATTCTCTTATCAATAAGTGCAATCTAGAATATTGACGTGGAGAATTTATAGATTGTTGCATCGAGGACGTACATGGAGTTGTCACGCCTCCGACTGGACTGCGGCGAGCGTCAGTGTCCTGCAGACGCCACCTGGGGACTGTCTGCTGTCTCAGGAGTATAGTTAATTTTTGACTCACTTGAAAAATATCCAAATAGAATGTTTGGATATTTGAATGTTGGATATTTGGAAGGCCTGGTTTTTGTCCCTCCGTTCTCTTCTTTTGCTAAGATACAAGAATACAGAAGAAAATCTGAAAAGAGAACCATTTTCTTGCATCAGAGGACCATCAAATTACCTACTTTGGGTGGGATGTTGGGTCTCTCATTACCAACCCGTGTTAATTATCCTTGGGTCGGGTAATCGTCGTCTGAATTAATCATCCAGCGGAGACTGGGCCACGGCTGTTGGTGGGTGAGGGCAAAGCTGTGGAAGGCTGGAGGCCGTTGTCAGTGTGCTGCAGCTGATTCTCATCTGCATGGCATGGTGCTTTCACGATGATAGACATGCCGGTCTTAGGAACAGGGGATTGTTTTCCTTCAGTTGTGTTGTTTTCAAAGTTTTAAATTGGGGTAAAAGACAGATGCCATGCGCCGTGCCGTTCGGACAGTGTGTGAGTGGACAGTTCAGTGGCCTTCATCACAGTCACCCTGGTGTGCGCTCAGTGCCACAGTCTCTTCCAGGTCTTCGCCATCATCCCAAAGAGAACGTGCTTTAGCTCTGAACTGAACTCCTCCTTTGCTTCAGTGAGTTTCCGGCGCTATAGAGGTATTTAAACACTGTCCAGGTGCGTTGCACTTGTTTCCCCCAGTGATGGGCTTCTTTCCCCCAGTGATGGCCCTTGCTCACTGCTTGTGGTGGTGGGCACGGTGGTGCAGTATCTGATACTGCCCTTGCTTGATCCTTTTCCCTAAAACAAGCTGGACCAGCATCCAGGCCTGTTGCAACCTCAAACTGCTTTTCCCTTCAGGTAAGCCGGTGAAGATTAGAATAGCATTGACATCACCAAGAAGACTTGGTTGCTCTGTCTTGACTGAAGGTTGGCTGAGAACGGTTTCTGTTCGACTTCGCTGGAAGTAAAATCCCGTGGGCTTCCTGGGGGCGCCGCACAGCAGTGAGGAGCCTTGCACTGGCTCCTGGGCACAGACGGTGTGAACACTTCAGTCCTGCTCAAGTGCCATGACTAGGGCCAGAAAAGAGTTGAATGGTTTCAGCTGTTTCAGAGGGAATCCCACTCAAGGTTGAAATTTTCTGGGAGAAAAAGCTTGCTCAACTATGTTAGGGGGAAAAAAAAAAAAAATTAGACAAAACCAGGATGGTTCTGGCTCCAGTAAATAATAGACTGGTTTGGAACTTCACTTCCATGTGTAATTTTGTGGCTAGTCTCTGATGTCTGTGATGATAAATCACACACTTGCACAGGACTTCTGGCACCCCTGTAAATCTCAAGCCAGTGCCCAAATGCTAATTTATCATGGTTCCTCAAACAGCAGACTTATATTCACCAAATCAATGATCTAATAGCTTGCTCCCTGCCTTTTTTTTTTTTTTTTTTTAAATTTGAAACAAGTAGCTTGCTTGCACATAAATTTCTTAAATTTGGGGTAAGCTCTGATTCTTAAAAGAGCCTTAACTTTTCCAAGTGACTCCAGGATCTCCATACCCTTGGAAGATGTCCTAACAGGTATATTTGATTTCTTGTCTCTGACTCATTACCTACTCCAATGGATGCTACACCTGGCTGTACGCTGGAATCGGCTTGGAAACTCTCAACTGCTGGCTCCAACCCTTGGCAATGGGGTGCAGCCTGGGTATCTGGACTGTTGACATACCAAGCGATATTAACATGCAGCAGATTTGAGGAGCCACTGAACTAACTTCTGATCTTATCCTTGGCTTTAGTGCCTAAGAGTGCAAGAATCTTTCTAAGATTTTTACCAGCACTCACTCACCAAAACAGTTCTTGGCTTCCTTTCCCTGTTAATTGCCGGCACTGTGAGAGACTCCTGGAATACAGACAGGAGTCCAGCCTCAGGATGTTGACAGACGTGCAGTTGGGAAGGGCAGGCATGCAAATATGAAATGCTACCCTTGGAGGACAGGGGTGGGATGGGGCATCGAGCAGGAAGTGGCTAATAGCTGGAGGAGGCTTTGGAAAGAAGAGGTGCAATCAGGCCGCATCAAAGAATGTGTCAGAAGGGGGGTCCCCAAGAGAGAAGAGGGAGGCCCTGCTCTCCAGAAGCAGTGGGGGAAGAAGACAGCCTGAAACTCTTAACGGTTTTGGTGGAGATAGCTATTACTACACAGGCTAATATGGAGGTATTCGGGGGTCTCAACAGCATTGCTGTTGGAACCTGACCCCTACTCAGTTTTGGAGTTAGGTCTACGCAGAGATAACCAATTTTCATGGGATTATTTCCATTGTGCATGTCAGTGTTGTGGCCCATACTGATATGTATGGAAGGAAGATATAAAATTTTGTCCAATAAACTCTTGCTTTAAAAAGAGGTAATATTTCTGTTCACTCCACCTCACTTCCACAGTCTCGAAAAGGAACGGTCATTGCAATTAGTGATAGAATTTGGTTGTAAGTGACACTGAGTTTTTGGCTCTCATTTATTTATTCAGAATGTAAACATTGCAAATATTTCAAAGTCCAGGATATCTCACCAGGTTCTAGAAGTCAACTCTAACGGCCATTCATTTACCTCAGCGCACTCTCCCCAAACTAGCTTAAACATCAGCCGTCCTTTGCTTCGCTTTAATAGTGACCTTTGTCAATGAAAACCATAACCCAAATTACCAGTGGGTATTCGAATCCACCTTAGAGTAATTAGGAAACAACTTTTGATCGCTATCAGTCCGGCTATAACCGAAACCCCACATATTAGGGAAAAAACAAAAACCTTAGGCCCCATGTTTAGAGTTTATTATTTCTCCTTTCTCTCTCCTGAAACATATTCAAGCCGTTTGCTTTGATTCTCTGCAGCACACCATTATTTGTTTGGTAGTTGGATGCCCTCCCGGTTTGAGTAGATATCTACATTAAAGCTTCCAAAAAAGCCATTTCTAGTGGCAACTCTGCTTTTTTAATGTGGGGGTGGGAGAGGGTGCGGAATGATGCTGTGGTTTTCAGCTTCACCTGCGAGCTGTTGAAATGTTCATGGAAAGCAGCCTTTGGGGTAAATGCATGTTATTCCAAACGTACTCTGAGACCCTTTCACATACAGATGTGTCTAGAAAGGTGTCTTAAATTTGTGTGCAGCACTGCCCACGTCTCATTCCCGGCAGCTTTACAGATCCATGGGCCCATTCTAAAGTGGAAAAGGACTTCAATTTGGACTTCATTAGGATGTCTGGAAGCTGTCCAGCACCTCTAAGACTCCTCCAGGCGAGGTCCTGGATGTACTGAGCCGTTTATTGTAGGAGTTCTCTAGGTCCCTGCTGCCTGATGGAACTTTCTGCAGTGGTGGAAGGGTTCTCTAACCCACACTGCCTCATAGGATAGCCACTCATCACATGGGGCTGTTGAACACTTGATGTGTGACAGGAACTAAACTGGAAATGTTACATAATTCCAGTGAATTCACATTTCAGCGATACAGCCGCTTTCCCCCCTGTTCACTCCACCTCACTTCCACAGTCTCTAAGAGGAACGGTCATTCCAATTAGCCATAGAATTTGGTTGCAAGTGACACTGAGCCTTTGGCTCTCATTTATTTATTCAGAGTGTAAACACTGCACGGATGTGGTATGAATGCCTGGTCGTAGGGCAGTGAGCAAGACACAGTCTCTGCTCTCATAGGGATGACAGTCCAGCATGGGACAGGAAGGCCTGGCGTGCTGCAGTCCACAGGGTCGCAAAGACTGAACTGGACTGATGGAAGATATTTATCAAGCCAGTGATTATCCATATTGTTCACTGGTGATAACTGTGATAAAGGAGAAGTACCAGAGGCTATGAGAGTATAAACTGGGGACCAGGCCTTCCTGCATGATTCGCCTGAAAGTTTAATCCGAGTCCTGTTGATTCACTAAAGGAGAAAGGCATGAGGCGACTTCCCTCCCCAGGTTCAAGGCCGGGTCAGGCTGGCTGCCCAGGACTCTGGAGCAGGGCAGTCCCCCGGTGCCTGCCGTGACCTCCGGAGGTGCAGGGTCCCTCCGGCTCAGCTGCACACACACGCTGCAGACTCCTGAACTCACCACACAGATCCCCTCTCAAGCTATGCAGTTGAGATGATGTCAGTCACAGATAAGACGTGAGAAGGAGGGTGTGAATGTTTACAGGATATTGCATTTCCTCCCCAGTGTATGTTTTGACAAAGTTGTTTGGGCTCCAGCCCCAGTTTTTTTTTTTTTGTTTTTTTTTTTTTTTAATCCCCCCTTCTCTGCTCTTACAAATTTGTATCTGGTCCATTCAAGAAACGATGTGGAAATCAGTCCTGACGTCCCAGACAGACAAAATGAGACACGTGACAACAGAACATATGGCTCAAAGAGACATCCTTATATGGCCAACACAGACCGTATTCCCAGAAATTCATATATGGAAAACGCCACCTGCAGCTAAAGCCAAAAAACAAAGAGTCGACACGACAAAAAGAGCAATATGCCACGTGAAATGTGCTGCTTTAAGAGTGTGCAGAGATAGCCAGCAGTATTTGAATTTAAAAAGATGAAAAAAACACCCTACCATGTCCTTAGAAAGTGCTATGGTAGTAGACATTGCTTTGCTAACACAGTCACTGGCGGAGTTGCCGGATCTTAAAAGCGTTCAAATTCTAAATGCTTTCTCTGTTTATTACAAATGTATGTGCTATTCAGAACTCTGAATGTGTTTTAATGCTTCCGGATATCTGCCAGCATATTTATCTTGATATGGGGCCCCCTGAAGCATGCAGTAGTCCTTTTGTTATTGTTTTTAAAAAATCTTGTATCTCTGTTACAATATTTTATCTCCGCTACCTCTGAGTAGCCAGACTGAATTCCTTCTCCTGTGATAAAAAAAATTGATGCACTGTTTTAACTGTGCACCCACATGTTGAATAGTTCATGTATTTGACTTGTAATATTTCATGTTCCTGAGGTCTTCCATTCTCATAGCTGGATTTATAAAGTTTATCTTAACTTTTTTCAATGCTTGGCTTGCATCTTTATTGCCAAAGTTAAGATGCTTTGTAGAATAAAACTGATGCCCCCCATCACGTAGTTTATTTTCACGTATGTCTGGGAAGGTGGAATTTTCCTTATTACTTTTGTTTTTTATTTTAATCTGGGGTTAGTACTCAGTGGTTTAGTGAGTATTCTGCAAGAGTAAATAATATATAGAAAGTTCGCCAGTGCACTATTATTTGGAGGGCATATGCCTCTGTGCCCTTTTGCTTATATCTTACATAGTTCTGAAATAAAGAATGTGCTTGAGGGAAATTAATGTGCATATATGATTAATAGATTTATAATTGTGTAGTAAAGTTATTATTAGATGCCTTTATCATCATTTATTCTATCATTTTCCGAGGCCATGTCCATCCTTATTACACTTTTTTATGTTTGTGTTTGAGAATTAGCTTGGAATTCCTAGACAAAAGCTGCTACTCAAATTTAAAGATTAATATTTTAACCCCCACATCAATAGGAGGCTAAGGCAATCAGAAAGCTTTCTGTCTTATTTGTGGAAATAATGGGATAACCATCATTTACAGTATTTTATCCCAGTGTGTTTTAATATTCATATATTCAGTAACCTTTTTAAGTCTTCCTTTCTTTCTTCAAAGTTGTTTTGCCCAACAACTTTCTTTCTTTCTTTTAAACACTCCATTTGAGTTCCATGTGCCCGAATGATTCTTTGTAGTACATGATGCTTTTACTCTCTTTTGAGATTTTGCTATTGCTTGTAAATTTATACACTGTGATACTAGAATGCACAGTCCCTGCTGAAAAACCAGGCAGGTTTCAAGGAAACATGTCAGGCATCACCAGTGTGAAGCAACTATTAAAATATACATCTTGGAAATTCCCAATTTAACCCATCACATTGCAAAAATCATTCTCATTATAAAGATGAGTGTTATCCATGTTTTTCTTCTGAATATCAAACATTAAAAAAAAATGTTTAAGTACTTCCATCTACAATAACAACTCTGACACCAGTGTTACATGTTGCCATGCTTATATATTTCCTTATTGATTGTGTTTCTTACAATCAAAATACCCTCCTCCATACTTTCCTGCATATCAACTTTTGAAAATACGGTATCATTTGAGCTTTTTCATAAAGATTTCCTTATCTTTCTTTTCTTGCTTTTGATACTATGTTTTATCATCACATTCTTTAGCTCTAGGTTTGGGTTTATACACCAAGATTCACTGCTGCCTTCAATAACCTTTCTGGTTTTGTGGGTGAAACGTGGGTGCCCTTAGAGTGATATATTTTTTTCCTCCTGAACCTGTCCTCCCCAGGAGGCCATTATTTCCTCTCCTTTCTCTTCTGTTTTACCTTCTGTTTGCCTAAGGTTTCTAGTGTAGACAGTGTCTGAGAGAGTATTGGTAGCTTTAAAGAGCTTCATTTGCATATCTCTCTCTTATCTCAGTACTTGCGCTGACTTGTTGCTTTTTTATGTGTAACAAAATGTTTATCTCACTGATTTTTCTCTTTTCCCTCCTAGTGTACTATGAAAAAATAATTCGAACATTTTTGTTTCTCTGTAATGATTAACTGCCTTCAGGGTCCTAAGGTGTTAGCACTCAAACCTAAACGGTGAACGCTACATCCCCATTTCGGGCAAGGCTGTGATGTTTTTCATTTTTATGGGAACTATATTTAATAGATTATCTAAATAAGAGGATCATACTTGGGTGCTAATGACCATTTATCTACCGGGGTAATTTACCTTAGATTACATAAGTATTTATTGCTAAAACATAGGTATTAACCGCCCCGCCCCCCCCCGCCCCCCAACTTTACTGTCTTTCACCAGGGGTAAAGGTGGCATGTTTTTCCTTTGTAATAACTTTTAACTAGTCAGGTCTAAAGTGACCCAAATTTTGTTTAACTCGGCCACCGTGGGCCACGTATTCCCTCCTCCGAGTTCTGCGGCTCAGAAGTGAGGGACGTCGGCGCCTACCTGCGCCCAGTACAGAGGGGACGGGTACCGATGAGCTCGGAGAGTGCTCGTCTGTTTGGGCCGCGGGCGCTGCGCTGGGGCTTCCCCCTCCCGTGAGGCGTGCTCATACGGCGCTGAGGGTTTCGGGGGTCCCGGCCCTTCCGTTTCTGCCGCCGCCGGCGCGCGCTCCGCGCTGCCCGAGAGCCGGTGCCCCGCCGTCCCCCGGCCCCGTCCCGAAGGGCCCCGGCCTCGGAGCCCCGCGCGGGCCGGTGCGCCCTCGCCGGTCCCCGGGCGCCAGCGCGCCCCGCTCCCGGCGTGGCCGCGGCGCGCGGCGCGGGGGGCGGCTCGCCTCCCGGCCTCGCCCCCGCCGCCCCCGCGCCGCCGCCGGCCGCTCCCCGCGCCGCCGCCGCCGCGCACACCTGCCCCCGCGCGCCCGCGGCCCGCGCGCCCCGCCGTGCCGGGCATTGTGTGCCGCGCGCCCGGCCCGCGCCCCGCGCCCGGCCGCCGCGCCGCCGCCCCTCCGCGCTCCCGGGCCTCCAGCCCGGGTTTTGAGCCGCGGCCCCCCCCCCCCCGCGCCCCGCGCCCCTCCCCGCGCCCCCGCCCCCGCGCCGCCCGCCCGCGCCCGCCGCCCGGACGCGGCGCAGCCGGCCCCGCTGGGGCAGGGCCGGGCGGCGGGCGGCCCGGGGGCCGCGAGCGGGGGCCGTGCGTTACGATGACGAGCACGGGGGAGCGGCAGCCAGGGCGGCGGCGGCGGCGCGGCCGGGCGCGCGGGGCCGAGCGGGGCGCGGCGGCGGCGGCCGGGAGCAGCGCGCCCCGCGTTTGATGGGGGCCGCGCCGGCGGCGCGGGGGGCAGCGGAGCGGCCCGGCGCGGGGAGCGGCCCGCGCGCGCACTCGGCGCCGCGCCGCCCGGCGCCCGCCGGCCTCGTCGCCTCCGCCGCGCTCTAGGCGGCGCGGGGCCCAGGCGGCTCGGGGGGCGCCCCGCGCCCCCGGCCCGCGCGCGCGGAAACTCCTGCTCAGTTTTGCGGGGCGTCCGGGCCCCCCCGCGCCCCGGGGCCATTGTGGGGCCGGGTGTGTTTACCTCGGACTCCGGCTGAGCGAGGGCTCCGCGACTTTCGGGGGGCGGCGGGCAGGCGGCGGGGGCGCCCTCCGGCCCCCTCCCCGCCCCCCCCACCCCCCCCGCACGCCTCACTCTCCCGGCTCCGCAGACGCTCGCGGCCCCGCGTCCATGGGCCGCGGGGGGGTCCTCGGGGCGCTCGTCCGCGAGGGCCGGCTCCAAAGTGGCGCCCCAGTGCCTTGCCGGGGCTTCCTGCGCGCCCTGCGGCCCCCGGCGCCCCCGGCCCCTCGCTAGATGCCCCGCGCGGGGCCCAAGGCTGCGGGAAGAAAGTTGCAGGTCGGTTACTCTCCGGCGCGGTTCTCGGGGAGCGGGCGGGGGGAGGCTAGCCGGCCCCGCAGCCGCGCGCGCGGGGCGGCAGGAGGAGGGGGCCACGGCCGGGCGGACTTTCGGCCGGCGCCCCGGAGAGCCCCGGCGGGCGGGGGGCGCTTCTGCAGACCTCGGCCGCCGAGGTTTGTTTGGGTTTGTTGTTTTTTTTTTTTTTTTCCCCCTTTTTCTTTTTAAGAGAATCCCCGGTGCCCACCTCGCCTCCCCAGCACCGCGGCCGCGTACTGCTCCGAACGGGTTTGGCTTTGTTTTTACGATTTCCCCCCAACGAATCACTTGTCAGATCAATTCTGTCTTCCCCCTCCTCCCTCCTTCGCGCTCTCCCCTCCTCCCCCACCGAAAACCCCGTTCTCCGAGGTTAGACATTTTACAAACCATATATGCTGTTTGTCCAATTGTGATCCCCCCCCCCCCCCCCACCTTAACCCCTCTCTCCCATGGCTACTCTTCCAGACGCTTATCTGCCTTCACCCCGCTTAGGGGGGCGAGGGTAAAGGAAGAGAAAATAATACAATTTCAGGGGAAGTCGCCTTCAGGTCTGCTGCTGCTTTTTTTTTTTTTTTTTTTTTAATTTAAAAAAAAAAAAGGACGTAGAAAACATCATTCTTGAACTTCTCTTCGAGAACCCGGGCTGCAAAGGAAATCTCCTTTGTTTTTGTTATTTATATGCTGTCAAGTTTTGAAGTGGTGAGTTTCAGGTCGGTTTTGCTAATTTCACTCAGTAAAACTGCAGCGTTTCTGTTTCTAGATAGTACTTTGCTTCTTTGTCTCTTTAAAAGGTCACAGTGAAAGCTTGGCCTGGATCGTGCCGGCCATATGGAACGGATAAGGGCACAGTCTCTTAAAATGTGATTATGGGGTTGTGTGGGGGCGAAGGAGGCGATTCAGCAGGGAACTCGTTGAAAAGGCTCCCACACTGCAAAAAAATAGGTTCTTGAAACCGGAATTTCGTGCTTTGCTCTTTCTTTTTAAAGGAAATAATTGTTGGGTCTGAGTTCGCTGTTTAATTCGTTAATGATCATATATGGACTTCGTTTATGGACAGGGAAGTGGGGTTTGGAGAAAGTAGCCTGCTTTCAATGTGCCAGCCAGACATCACAGTGAAATCGGTTTTTAGAATGTGTAACTCACAAGAAACTCTCCAGCCTGGCGTCTGCTGAGACCTTAGTTTGTTCCCATGCAGTCAGTCCAGCAGGCCCCGCGGAGGTTGCTCTTTGCAAATCCAAACTCAGGTTTGGTGAACTTTAGCCTTGGGCATAGAGTTTAAATGAGTAAATTGGGTGTTTTATGCGCATGTAATTTTGCTTTATAATGTAAAGCTTTTTACAAGATGACTGAGTGTTTAATAGCTGCTTATAGGTGGGTATTCATTCGAAGGACAATTTTGCATGACCTATATGATGTTTTGATTGTCAATACATTAACTAAATTATCATCTATCACTTCACAGTTTATAATGCGGTTAAGCCTCATGACTATTTAATACGTTTTGTAGCATTAACTTCGATACTGTTGCCTACTCATCCTCTTTTTTTTTTTGGCTCTTAAATTGCCACACGGGTTAAGTATTTTCTTTTCAAATCATATGTTTTACAATTCATCTTCTGCTTTAGGGTAAGGCAGCCAATTTCAGGAAAAGTAGTTCTGTATTATAACCCACATGAAGCGTTATGAAGAGTGTTTTGAGTAAGTTAATAATCACCACTAATTTTGGCTTTAGACTACAGTTTAGTGTAATGGAAAGAGTAATCTTGATAAAAAGTGGTTAAAAGAGGCACATTTATTGTTAATGAACCTCATAACCAAAAACAGATGGGACCTCGATCAACAGTAAACCTTTGGTCTCTGTGTGCCACCTTGGAGTACAAGGATAGATAGCCATTATTTCTCTAACTTTACAGTTCTTCAACTGGCATGCTTAAGGTTGCTTTTAAACTTAGAGATTATCATTGCTTCCCCCTCCCCATCACCTCTTTCCTTAATTATAGTGGACAGAGTAACGGTTAATCAGAGGGGAAAGCAATGCCTCCAGAAAGGCCCTGCTAATAATTTAAGCTCGCTTTCAAATCTGTATCAAAGTAGCTTCTTCATATTTTATATATATGCATATATATATAAATGTGCAAGATATGTCAAATTACCAAACAGCTGGAGGAAAGTGATAATTATCATATTCTCTCTTTTTTCTGAGTATGATTCTCTTTCCCTTAGTATTGGTGAACTCAATACTTCAAGCACCATGAAAATTCATAAAATAATCCTACTCACCTGTTTTTATCAGTGTTAGAACTATTGCAGAAGTGATTTTCATAATGTACTAACTGCTTTACTATAAACAGTATGAAAATTGATGTCCAAAGTATAATACAACTGAAAAAAATCATTATCTGTTCATTTTTTTCTGGAGTTCATTGAAATGTTGACTTCATTGCCTGCTGAGATTATTTTTGAACACTGGATATTTTGTTTTACCAAAATTAACAAGCTTTCTTTCAAAGCAAGTTTAGCACTTCACTCTAATGTGTATGTTACAAAATGTTTTCAAAATTTTTGGTATTTACATTGTTAACAGCATTCTATTACAAACGAATACCTAAATATTAGCTCTAAGATACAGGAGTTGCAATACTTCAGTATCAGGGCTCTTTGAAGAAATGCTCCACTTGTATCCACTGGGTTAGGGATGGAATGATCCAATTGCCTGTTTGAGCCAAGACTTGACTGAATCTTTAAAACAGGTCATGTAACTCTTGATACGTTGGCAGTAGAAAACTTTTTCTACACATTAAACATGAAGCCAATAGAGAGTTTAAAAAGCCGTTGTCTGCTGCCTTCTTTTGAGGTGGTGAATCTATTTTTCCTTCATGAGAATTAAAATATATAAAAAAATATAGCAGCTCTAACTAATCTCTTGGACTGATAAAATAATCTTTCCATCTTTGACTAAAGTGTCATTATTATGCTCTGTATTAAGTTTCTCATTTTTAAAAATTGGGACTACATAAATACAATTTGTTATTTTCCTGTTAGCTACACTTGTCGTAATTCTTGTTCTAAAAATAATCCCCCCCACCCCCCACCCCCCTACACACATAGTTTTGCTGGTAGGTGACGAATTATCTTTTTGTTCATGTGTGTTGATACAATTTCCACACATTATTCTGTTAACTTGAATGGAAATATAATGCTGTGATCTAGAGAGTAGAGTAACCTCTGCATTATATGTCTGGTTAAGCAGTCTTACAAATACATTATATTTGTGGAGCGAAATATCCAGGGATAAAATATGTACATGCGTTATATATACACAGAGAAGGAGGGGGCGTGTGGAGACCCCCACCCAATTGTAACATGTCTTCTTCTTAAATTCTCGCAGGTGATCTTTAGAGAGTAACTGAGTATGGATCATTTGAACGAGGCAACTCAGGGGAAAGAACATTCAGAAATGTCTAACAATGTGAGTGATCCGAAGGGTCCACCAGCCAAGATTGCCCGCCTGGAACAGAACGGGAGCCCGCTAGGAAGAGGAAGGCTTGGGAGTACAGGTGCAAAAATGCAGGGAGTGCCTTTGAAACACTCGGGCCATCTGATGAAAAGCAACCTTAGGAAAGGTAAATACCCTCAAGCCAAATCCTGGAGAGCCGCAAGTCCTGTGTCCACCCAGCACCGCCTGGTGCGGGGGTGGACAGGCAGAGCCTGGCTTTGTGTGTTCTCCTTGGTTCTCTTTTCTGATCTGAAATTAGTCACATTTCTGGTTGCAGCGTCAGGCATGTCTGAAAGTGTGGGCTTCGTGCTTCAGCAGAGCGTCTCCCACTGCTGCAGACTGGAGTCTTTGGACGCTGTGGGTGATAAGGACTGAATTAAGTCTGATGGTCTCAGTTATACAAGCCTTCCGCTGATAACGTGGTGTTGTAGAAGGGGGTGTGGAGGTGGCTATTGCTGAAACTAACCCTGCTTGAGCATGAGCCCTTTAAACTGTTTGAGGACGGACCTAGCTTTTTCAGGGTTTACTGGTTGTAAGGCAGTTTCACAGATAATGGAAGTCTTCTGTGATATGATGTAAACGTTTTGTGATTTTTTTGTGTGTGGTTTGTTTTCTTAAGAGCAACTTCATTCCTTAGTAGCTAAAACCCTGATAATTCTGGTGTTTCCCTTTTGCTATAATTGGGTGTTTCGGATAGAAGGGCAGATTTAAACACGTTAATAAGGAGGGGCTGTGCAGCGGTGTGACTCCTCTTGGCCATTTTTGTGTTACAGTGATGGAGTTTAACCACTTTGACTGCATTTGGCACTGTTGTCTCTGTAAATCAGTGTCTATCCTGGGCATAACGTGTGGGCCTTAGAAGGTCTTTATTTGTCTCTGAATAACTGTGTATGGGATTCAGATTTTCCTTACATTTGCTAAAGCAAAGGATAAAAATGCCATCTTGTAACAACCAAGAATATTAAGTAGATAAAGTTAGCAGGCAGAGGAATTTCATTGTGTTTGATGCATAACATTTATCATACAATCATTTATTTTTTCCTTGGTTTGGCGAAAACAAAGAATATATTGATCCTGAAATGAACAGACACAGCAGTCCGTATTGTTAGATCTTTATCTATTAAAAATGGAAAAACAGCACTTCAGCAAATTCTTTGGCCTCTCCTCATGATTACCCTATTTATTGATTGTTTGCCAAGAATGTATGCGTCTTAAGAAAGCCAAGGGTAAGAGCATTAAAAATATAATTTATTATGGCTTTTCAAACAGAGTGCATTAATATTGTACTGCGAAGCACTGGGGCTCTATAAAAAAGACTTTCTGACGCCTGCAAACATATAAGTTCCATAAATTCCTAAATAGGAGATTTCAGCTGTCTCTGGTATTATGTGATATTTGCACAGCAAACTTTAATGCCAGGACAGTTTTAGACAAGGATTCTACAGACTTCACTGCTCCTTATGGCAGACGTGCTGTTTACACAGGCTCATAAACCTTCAGCAAAAGCTTCTAAGACTGCCTCCAGGTTTAAATCATGCGGTATTTTTAGCAGTCAGCAGTGACCAGCGTACTCCCCTTTCCATACTGGAAGGTTATGAAGTTGCTGGAGTTGGAAGCCTCGCCAAACACTCACACAAACAATCGGTTCAGAGAAGGCTCCTGTGCAGCCTGACTCACAGTATCAGGAGGAGCGCATGACAGTTTGCTGGAAGAGTTAAGCAGTCAGATTGAAAATTAAAGTCTACGATTGTCACCTTATCAGCAGCCACCTTAACGATCTTACAGGGTCCCTCTAAAATCCAGAGCGACTCTCGTTTATTTCAACAGTCTAAAAAACCTTCAGTTATCTCCCAGGTCTGAGGAGCAGCAAAGAGCAGCCCAGGTCTGTATCATTCTATAAGAGGAAAAATCAATGCCTGTGTTTTTTGTTGTGTTAGTAACCCAACTCTTTGAAGACCTCAGGATAGAGGGAGGAGAAACCCAAGTACAATAATTTCACTTCCTGCTCAAGTGCCGCTTTTTTTTTTTTCCCAAGCATTGCATTTGTAGTGACATTTTAAAAATGCACTTTAATTGTAGAAGGTTCTCTGCTTGCTTGAAGCAACAAAATGCCTCCAGCCTCGTGTTGGTGGTGGTGTTGTTTTATCTTCTTTTTCACGTGCAGCGTTTCTGCTTGACAGGTGCCAGATAGTGAGTGTGGCTGGGTTGAGAAAGCGCACCTCAAGGAAAGGGGTTGGAGGTTTTTTTGTTTGTTTGTTTAGGAGGTTTTGCCAGAGTACCTTCCAGCCAAGGAAGAAATCACCAGTTTGCATATTGCTGTTTCTGCTGTGGTCTCTCCCAGTCTCCTTCTGATCCCTGACGGGTTCTCTCTCTGGTATAAAAACAGCCGAATGAATGACAAGGATATTGGCAAGCTCCACAGCTTGTTTTTCATGCCTAGCCTGTTGGGTCCCTCCAAATGAGTTTGTGAGCTTTTCTAAGTAAACCTAAAGGGGTTTATTTGTCAGAACTAGAATCTCTTGTGAACAGTTCACTGAAGCTGTGGTGTAGATGCCCATGTAGAAGACGGTGCCTGCTTTTCCTGCCGGCTTTGTTCAGCAGAAACAAGCAAATAGGGCGTTTTTAAAGGGCATCTCTGGTGTCAGGAGGAAACCCTGGGTTTTTAGCTCTGCTTTGCTGGCCCTGGACACCTTCAGAAGTTGGTTGGCTTCTGTGAATGCAGAGGACAGAGCTTAGAGAGGCACTGGCGTTCCAGGACTAACTGGGGGTCCCGGATGCCCTGGCGCAGTAACCTTTGTCATCATTTATGCTCAGGATGGTGCCCTCCTGGCCGCGTGCCACAGTGCTCTCCGCTGCATCTGCTTTTAACCCTTTTCCGTTTTTCACTGGAAGTCTGACAGTGCGCTGTGTAAACACCTCGAGGACGACAGCGTTCCGTGATTTCTGTTTCTAGAAGCCTCTTTGCTGACAGTGGTGTGGTGTGGCCTGTGTTTATTAACCATCTGGCTCCTGAGTTATTACCTGGGATTACAGTGAACAGAGAGCACATCTCGTCTCTGCAGATTCCTGTATCTTGAGACACCCTGATGAGGACGGTTTCCTTTGCTCTCATCCTTAACCCCATTTGCTAGAGCAGAGATGGTTCGTTTTAAAGACCTGTGGTTACCGTGATGTCCTTTTAGGCAGGTTAAATGAGTAGCCATCAAAGTGAGTATTAGTCATCTGCAGTGTGCACGTGTTGAAATCCTGTGTTACGAACTTCAGTTGGGTTAAGTTGTGTTTCTTCTGTGGCCTCAACGTGAAGATCTTAAAGAAGGAGGCGAATGCTCATAATTTTATAATCAAAGCTATTGGACACAGACAGGGAAAGTTGAATCCTAACAAAAGCATGTAGGAAGCATGAAGATGGGTTCTTTCGAAGCTGAGCTGAGTGAATTACATTTGCACACCAGGTTCCACTCACAGCAGATCAGACCAGACCCTTACTCCTCTCCTGTCAGCCTTATGATTTGATCAGAAAGGTAATTCTGCATTAATTGGTTTGGGGAAATGCTCTGTTAAAATTAGAGCCCACGTTACCTCAGGGCCAAGTTCATATTCTATTTCAACATTTCTCTTACAACTTAAAAAATAAAAAGAGAAGGTGTGTGTGTGTGTCTGTGTGCCCGGGTCTCCGTGCCAGTCTTGCATTCTCTCGTGGTGGTGAAGATTTATTTTCATGGCTTCATTTTTTTCCCTCCTTCCCCCCCCCCCACCCCCCGCCCCCAGCCCCCAGACTGTGTTGCTGAAATTCGTTGGTTTGCGTCTCTTTTTCCTCCGTCTCCTTGATAGGAACCATGCTCCCGGTTTTCTGCGTGGTAGAACATTATGAAAATGCCATTGAATACGATTGCAAGGAGGAGCATGCAGAATTTGTGTTGGTGAGGAAGGACATGCTTTTCAACCAGCTGATAGAAATGGCCTTGCTGTCTCTGGGTTATTCACATAGCTCTGCTGCCCAGGCCAAAGGTAAATAATGCATCCACGGGGTTGGGGAAATCGCTTGGCATCCTTTGTTTACCTTGCAGAGAAAGCATCTGAATATTTTCAAAGAACTGTAGCCTGTGTGTTACATGGGTTCCTTCTAGACTGTGGGTTTAAAAAATCGGCTTAATTCGGTTTGGTTTAGTTAACACGCATTTTGCTCATGTGGAATGTGGAGGTAGGTTTTTTTTTTTTAAATTACTTCAGCTGAATCATTAGTAAGCTTATTGACCTTAATAATCTGCTCCACTGAGGACCCACAAGGAAGTGAGGAGCGTATCTGAGCAGATGGACTGTTGAGAGTCAATTTGCATTTATGACTGAATATCTAGTTCTGTTTCTTTTATTCTGTTTCTGATGGTTTTATGGGCTGTAAAGTATTTTTCAATGCTGATTCCCATTGCAATCGAGAATCTTATCTAAATCGTAAAGCCATTTAGAACTGGTTCAGCTATGTCTTATTAGAACTTCCTGTAAGTTAGGAAAATGTGGCCTCTGCCTAGGTTTTATTGATGGGGTTTTATTTCCAAAATAATAAACAGCCCCACCGTCATTTACATAATTTCACAGTTTGGAAAACTAAGCTGAGCATATTTTCACTGACCTGCCTTTTGGAGGGAAGGGAATCATTCAGACAGAAGTAACAGTATTGCTTGTGGTGGGGGCAATGAAAAGCAGGCTTGCACTGGAGAGGTTATCTGAAGGGCCAGACCCGAGTGACACGCGCTCTTTATCTGGAACAGGGCTGATCCAGGTCGGGAAGTGGAACCCAGTCCCCCTGTCATACGTGACAGATGCCCCCGACGCTACAGTAGCAGACATGCTTCAGGATGTGTATCATGTGGTCACACTGAAAATTCAGCTGCACAGGTGAGTCAGGAAAGCGGTTCCGGCGCAGAGCGTTCTACTCACCTGATCGTTTGAAACAAAGCATCTCTGGCCAGCCTTCAGCTGTGACTCGCCCTGCATTTCAGAGAGGCTAACCCCAATCGATTTTGCCACCTCCCCCCCTTTCTCCTTTATCTTCCTAATCTGAGCCCATCGTTCAGAAGCAGTGTTCCCCCCAAATGCATCTACTTGTGCAGGTTATCAAAAGACAAGACTTTTTCTGTGTAATCAATTAAATGATGCATTGCGAGAAGGCATTTTACATAAAGTTTACTTAAGAGAAAAATATTTTTGCATATCATGAACAGTGCCATCTGTGTACACTTTGTGAAAGAATGCCTTATTCACTATTGCCGAGCTCTTATTTATTTATATGATTTTTTTTAACCGTCTTAATTCGTACGAGCGGAGTCCTGAAGGGAAAACGGTTCCCACGTTCGTGTTTTCACGATGGCTCTTGAGAAAGCAGTACACCTTAAATTGTCTTCCCAAGCGCATCCGAGCAGGAAGGTAGAAGTAACATGGAAAAATAGCCACCACAGGCAGCTGATGTATAATTCATGCATCGATACAGCAGATGTGTTGTATAAAGTAATTAACTAATCGGAACAATCAGGAGACCGAGAGCAATCTCCAGATGCATCTGTTTGATGCGCAAAATGAAATCTGTCTGTCTTAAAGGAATGTTCTGCAGCGGGATGCAATCTTGTCATAATCCCCTTTCTAATCTGTGTCTCCAACAGTTGCCCCAAACTGGAAGACCTGCCTCCCGAGCAGTGGTCGCACACCACCGTGAGGAATGCGCTGAAGGACTTGCTGAAGGATATGAATCAGAGCTCCTTGGCGAAGGAGTGCCCCCTCTCACAGGTACTGGGCATCACTGGTACTAAATGACAAGCCATTGAGGGCAGCCTCGTTGGAGGAGTCGTGGGAAGCCATAGTCTAAAACAACTGGTATCGGAAGCAAGAATCTCCCCAAAATGCAAAGTGACTTGACCACCGGTGACTTTCAGAAGTGTGCGCGATTCATCCTGAACAATGTGGGAAAGAAAGGGGAGGGAAGCCACTCAGCAGCACTTTGCGCTAGCTCACATGTAGATCCCTCCTCTGAGTGCTCTGAGATTGGACGCTTTGTTGTCCTGAGGGCCCGTATTTGAGGGAATAAGGGTGGTGTACCTTCCTGGAACCCCTGGATGCCAGGAAGCACCTTGGAAGTGTTACTTTGCAGAACATCACCATGCTACCTGAATAAAGGAACAGAATAGCTTCTAGGTACTTTCTTCATTACCACACAAAGGAAAAAGAAGAAGAAGAAATAGAATTTAGAAAAAAAATTACACAGAAAACAAATCTCTTCTCTCTAATTAAAGGTTAGATAGTTATTATTCATCAGGATTCTGTCACCAGTTTTATCCATTGGTTCAACCTCCCCCCCCCCCCTTTTTCTTTTCTCTAGTGGGGTCATATGTTTTCCTCTGAGATGCCTGTCATACTGTCAGGGGTTTCTGAAATGAGACGGAGATTTATTATTACCGTATTTGAGTTTTTAGGATGAATTTTGGTAGAGGGGCGATAACTCTGGTGAGAGACTGCCTCAGTTTCTAGATGTAAAGCTGAGCATCACTTCTGATGCTGTGCAGTTGATTTTAAAAGAAAAGGGCACTCTGAGCCTGCCCTTCGAGCTTGTGTGGTCCTGACGTTGCTGTGCCTTCATGCCGACTCTCTCCGGGGGCCCTCGCCTCTGAAGGTCACGCCACCAGAGAGTATACTTGAGATGCTGGTCTAACTAGATTTTTACTGAATTTTTGCTAACGTTTTTCTTTCAATGCAAGGTTAGTATATAAGCCTGAGTGCCAAGCCTCTCAGGTACTTGAACATGAACTGTGTGACTGCTGTAAATATTTCTGCAGTAGAGAATTGCTCCAAGTTTGTTTCCGACGTGATGGCTGTGAAGACACATGGGTACCTTTGGAAGGAAGCTTGTGGGCGTTTGTGCTCTTCTTTCATGAAAGCTCCGTGCATTTACTACGTTACGGTCCATCAGCTTTACTTTGATATTTGTTAGCAATTATAGGAATGAAGCAAATGAATTAAGCTTAAAATAAATGATGGCTTTTTATATTCTTTTAAAGTAATTTGTAGCCACAGGTGAAATATTCTCTGGTGTTAAGTCCATTTCTTGAGAATCAAAGTCCTGTTGACACTTTAGCGGATCTCCTCCTATTCTCCATCTCACTCTTTGAGTAGAGAGGATGTGAATTTATAACCATCGAGTAAAAATAATTTAGATTAATTAAACACAGTTGCATCAATAGGATGATATAATGAAGCAGGTGACCCTTATCTCTGGGACTTTGGCTTTTGCAGACAACTCCAGATAACCTGTCAGTTTGGTCTCTAGGATTTGAAATTTGAAATGTCCTAGGAATAAAGGTTTTAACTCAGCATTAAAAATAAGTATAAAGGCCCAGTATAGGAATCTCACGTATCTTCACCTTACTAAATGTTCCATTGATTTGGGAAGTGAATTCAGGCAAAGGTTCAAGGCATTTACTGTGAGCTGGAGAAGAGGATGCTAGCTTGAGTATTGATACAGGTGGTGAGAACTAATGGTTACATGGTAGCAACATTCAGCCAATAAACTCCACCTCACTCTAGCTTACAAATAAAATTGTGAGTTTACTTAATGTTATCATGGGTAATTAATTGAATAAAACAATTATAGCATTAAACAGAATGACAAAATAAAATTCAGGACTGGATTTTGGAATCAGATGGGGATGAATTTCTGTAAAGAGGCCTCAAGTGGAACGCATGGGCCTATATGGCTGGGGACCCCGCTGCCATCCTTCAGTGGTGAGACCAGGCTGTAATGCCAACATCAGTTGTAATTACAGTCTTCCTTTCTTTTGCAAAACAATTTGGAAAGAAAGATATATGTCGTTCAGCAGTGGCAGAAAATACTTGAAATTAATATTATTATGAGAAAGGGCAACCTGTGCTCTAAATGAGGGAGTTATTTTCTGTTCTGTGGCAGCATCTTCTGTTTCTTTCTCCAGAATGAATTTATGAATCTGATACTCAGTTTGGAATGTTTTAATTATGCTTCTTCATTTTCTCTTGTGTCCGGAGCTATTAGTTAGAGGGAGCGCAGGCATCTGAGACCTCAGCCCCGAACACGCGCTGCACGGGGTGAAGCTGCTGTTCTCTCCTCCCCGGTGCGATGCGGAGGTGAAGGTGCAGCGCTGAAGGAGGCCCAGCAGATAAGTGCCGCTTCAGTCTTGTACAGAAGGGCGCCTAGCAGCAAGAGAGGCTCACGCCTAAGACCTTCTCCCTCTCTGTGGAGTTGTGATTCATTCACGTGAGAACTCTGAGCCTGTCAGGCATGCACATTTTGCTGTGTATTAATGCTTTGGTTTTGCTTGATATCGTTGAAGTCTTAGAAATGGCTGGTTGAAGTCTTAGAAATGGTGCCTTAGTGATACACTGAGCGGCATGCCCACCCTGTGGCCAGTGGATCCCATTCCTGAGTAGAGATGGGAGGGGAGGGGAGGTGAGGGCAGCCCGCAGTCTGCCCCAGCCCCCAGGAGGACCGTGCCACACTCGACAAGGGCAAGCCCAGTTTGCACTCGGAATCTCAGAACCGGGATATATACTATCCTTCGCAGACTCCTCTTCAGAGCCAGGCTCCCTGGACATTAAAGTCGTCATGCTGGCTAGTGACTGAGCCAGAAGTCCTTTCCCAGCATTAAGTTTTAAAGTGTTGACTTTAAAGTGGACGCATAGGTTTGGCTGCAGTAATGTCTCGGATAATCTCTGCAAGGGTTTCTCTAGCTGTAGAAATTCCGAAAGTGTGCATGTGGTTTGATTCATGGCTCAGACCTTCGTTTCTGTGGCTGCTTTTTCTTATCTGCCCAGATAGATTGACATCATTACGTTTTTGTACCATGTGATTATTTTTGTAAACTGTTCTCAGGCGTAAGAAGCCATCAGCTCAGAGCTCTGAGATGGGGCATTTTGCTGTTACACTTGCTTTTTCAATGGAGGTGCTTAGATAAGGTGGGTTTTGTATTCAGACCTGCGAGTAGAGAGGAGAGATTGAAGTCTGACTTGAGGGGACAAGAACGTTTAAGGTCATAGGAACTCAGAGACCATGTGTTTGGAAGGTATCAATAAATTGGGATTTGAAAAAAGTAAATATTTTGATTTACAACAAAACATTTCATCTTGATTTTAGTTTTCCCTGAAGTTTTGGAAATTGAACTTGACCACTAGGTAAATGTCCATACCTTTGATTCAAGGATAGGTTCATTTTGTTTAAAGTATCATGAGGAAAAGTTGCGTTATTACTTCTGCCAGCCTAGTGTCTTCCTTCTAAAAATGTTAGGTCAGGTATTCCTGACCTAAATCTGATACATGTGCATTTTTACCACCCACTCCCACCGGGCACACGTGCACACTTGGTTCATGCGTGCACATCCCCACTTTCAGATTTTTAAGGGGTTGGTTCTTTCTGTTTCTTTTCTCACCTGGGAAGAGTACCTCCAAGCCTGAGTTCTCCATAAAGTGAGAACTGTCATTTTTGTTTTCAAGCAACAAAAGATACATAAAATGAATATAAATTCGAACGTTCCATTTAGAAATAATATGGGGAAAAATGATTTTTTAGTTTTCCTTTTCCTGACAGCATCTAGGCATCCTGAATGCCTCAGACTTTTTATAAGGTACTGGAAAAATAAACAAAGAAATCAACCACCTTGCCCTCCTGAAGCTTAGCATTTATCCAGGTCCTCTCTCTGAAACTTGATAATCATTTCCATAGACATTAATAAACCCCTGTGTTCAGCTGATTTTCAGTCTGTATTATACAAAGCACCAATTTAGAAAAACTCTACTCATTAGGAGATATATATATATATATATATATATATATATAAAACTGTACTTTGTATTTTTCCATAATTTTTGAACCAGAATGATGTTTCTGAAAAAAAAATCAATAAGTGTTAATAATCACATTGTCTCCAGAGAACATCCAGCATCAGTATTCATATATTGCATTTCACATGCGCATCTAACCTATGAAATTTATTCACATATTTATTCATTCAAAAGTATGTATCGACAGTCTGCTGTGTGACAGGCATTCGTTTTCCTGTGGAGTAATAAGCATAACCATCTTAGTAGTTCAAATAATGGTAACTTTCCTTTAGTATTTTTGCATCAAGACCGTAAATGGGAGGTAGTTTTATATCCTCATTTTCCATTAAGGAACCTGAGGCATGGGATGTTTAAGCGCGCCCCATGGTAATGGAACGGGTGAAGCATGGGGGTGGCAATTGATCCCCAGACCTGTGAGCTTAATTAGCTATCCTTGGGTGGATGGATAGATGGATGGAGAGTAGGGAAGGAAGGAAGGAGAGAAAAACACTTTACAAAGTCTTTCTCCAGTTAATTCGATGCTTTATAAAAGAACATGTTTCTCTGAAGCGCTGATAATGAAAGTTTTCCAATTGCGTTTATTCTCACTGCTGGAAGTTTCCTTTAACATCTATTTTGTTTTTGCATCTTTGATTGTGCCATTCTTACATGGACTCCCTTGAAAAATACCATTATGTCCTCAATTTAGAGCGTGGGAGGGTGCTTTAGAACTCGGGGACTGACTTCTAGGGTAATCTGGCGTTTGGAAGGTTCCGAAAGGGTTGGCTGTAACAGCTCTGTGCAAGTCACTTCTCCCTGGCTTCACACCCTGTCTGAACCAGTAAGTATATAATTGAGCTAAGAGCCTTTGTTTTGACCCCCATGACAACGTTAGGTATTCGCGTGGGAAGCAGTGGGCAGTTCCCATGTTTCTTTGAAAATATCGACCTTAGTCATACACTGGCTTGATGCGGTGAGCAAGCTCTGAAGTTTACTGTTTGAGACAGGGCTTGTAGGATTTTGTGCTTGTCCCTTCCTAGCAGAATATTATAAATCTTGATTGTAAAGCTTGCTGTTAAATAGCATGCATTTTGAGGAAGTCCATCCCTCCTTTAAATTACAAAACTTTCCCCAGTTTTTACCCTACTGCTCATGGAGATCTGAGGTCATGAGCATCTGCTTTGCCAGGCACTGAAGTACTTGATCCTAATTGGATTTTATTACCACTTTCAGCGATTGTATTAACGGTGAGATCCATAAAGGAAATGGTAAACCAGTCTTTTAGGGGCAGACTTCCACCGAGTCATTTTTCTCTGCCTCCTTTTCTGAACCAGCTGTTACTTCACTCTAGCACTTCTTTCGAGTTAGGCAGTGAGCTGGGCCCTTCTGTTGATGATGTCATCCACAGTGTCTATGATAGGTGAGTTCTCCAAATTATGAATTTTCCTTTTTGCCTCTCATCTCTCAGGTTCATTTTTAGCTGTTTACATATGTGAAGGTTGTATTATAGCTTGATATTTGTTCCCTGTAACCTTTCTAAAAAGCCAAACTTAATAAAGCATCTAACTTCAAATGGATTGATCTCAAATAGTGTATGGCCACTGGCTTCTCACAATAGTAAAACCTAAAAGAGTTAAGCCGTGCCAATTTAGAGTGCTTTAACAATGTGTAAGCACTTCATCTTCACTTAATAGATATTTACCTTTGCTTTGTTTTAGATCTGAACAGGTTTCCTTTGACCTCAGAATCACTAATGCAGGGAAGATTACCGCGAGTGCATCTTGCTTATTTTTTTCTGGTTTGCAGAATAATAACTACTGCCAAGGCTTAGGTGTAGCCATGGCCTGAGAGAGAGCCTGTTACATGTTATTTTCTGATTGCTTTTTAATTTTTTAGAGTTAACCAGAATCATGCTAATCAATCAGATTTACTTACTCAAACAGAGCAAGTTTTAAAGTGCTCCTTTGTTGGAATGACTACTTAAGTTTCAAGTTAGGCTTTATCTGGATTTGCTTTTTAAACCTGCTTTATTTCATGTCAGATTTGGGCCCCAAACTAACTCAACAAACAGGAAGCCCTCAATTCAGAATAAAACCAGCAGACACTGTGTGCACCCAGTTTTTTTTCCCTTTTCTTTGGAAACTGCTAGATCGTAAGGTGCTCTGGTATTAAAAAAACATTAGGGCGCCTTGAACGTAACAGGAGAGCGCTTCAGCCAGCTATGCGGCTCGATGCCAGTTGAAGTAAGGAATGCTCAGGCTGTTGGGACTTTTAAATCTAGACTTAAAAGTTATTTGTTCTGTTTAGCATTTTAAAAATGTGCCTATTAGGAATTGTACGTGCTTCAGTTTTAATTTTAACTCACAGTGATTGTGCAGCACCCTGGGATCCTTGCAACAAAGGGCGCTCCAGAAATACCAGACTGTCTTGAGTCCTGATATGCAGTGTTGTTACGGGAGGGCGCTCCAGAAATACAAGACTGTCTTGAGTCCTGATGTGCAGTGTTGTTACGGGAGCTGGTTCCTTGTGGACAGTGAGGAGGCTGCAGAGCTCCACACCCTAGAGAAGGTGGCCGACTTGCTTTAAGAGTCTTTTTCCCACCTCTTATTCTTACTCTAAAACTTCATCTGCTTTAGTCATCATCTTCTTTCTTCTCCTTTTCAAAAAAGCTCTCCTCGTGTATGGCAGTATTTTCCCATAAAATGCTAATCTACTTGAGTTTACTCAGAGAGGTTAAGGAGGCAAACCAGATGATGTGTTGAAAGTTAAGAACGATGAAAGCTTTAATTATTAGCACCATTTGCGATCACATTCTTCTCTAGATGACAAGACAGTATTTCCTCCAGACTGTTCTAGGCTTGTCCCATTTTCCTGTTAATCCAGCGTGTATTCCTGTGCAACGAAAAAAATGTGGAGCTAACCAGAACAGGTGTAAACTTTATGAAACGTCACAAGAAGTATTTCCCAAAATGTAGTGAATCTCTTCAGTTATGTTAACGTAGAACAGAGTGTAATCTCATTTTCTTTTTATTTCTTAATGGAACTATCTTTGGAAGGGATATATTTCATCAGCAACTGCTCTTTGCCATCATATAATTAGTGCGCTAATAGCATTCATTCCATAGGAGTTGAGAATGTGAGCTCTGGCATTACTGACCTGTAAATTCAGGCAAGTGACTCTCCATGCCTCAATTTTTTCAGTCTATAAAGTAGCAAGATAATAGTACCAATTTTTCAGGACTCTTAGGAGAATTGCCTGAGTTAATACTTGTAAAGCATTTAGAGTAGCTCTCAGTTCTAAAGTACACTATAACATTCCTTGTTTTTCTATAGCGTGGGGGCTTGAGACTTAGAAATCACTCTGGTAGGTCTCACAGACTTGGTTGCTACATAGAAGATTTTGAGGCAAGCATTGTTTTTAATGGAAACAACCAAGAACTTTCCATTTGTGGAAAAAAGGGCTGTGTTATAACTCGTGCTCACGTGTAAGGAACGCTTTTAGCGCCATCCTGAGATCATTCTAAAGTTCCGACGAGGCTTCAGGTGTAAGTGGGGGAAGGCTGTCCCACGGGGACTGTCCTCTGGGTGTTTCTCCCAGCGTTACATTAACTGCCCTTAACAATGCACCCTAATCCAAGGCCCAAACCCCACTTTATCCCCCCTCCGTGGTACTTTCCATGTTTTCTGTGATCGTAGGTGGACTGAGTAGGGTTTCTGAAAACACTATCATCAGTGGTCACAAAGGGACTTGGTTTTATCCATCATCACACTCAGGAATCTGGCACACAGTAGGGTCTCAGGAACATTTGTGAAACTAAAACAACCTCATAGAGTTTTCATCACATTTATTTTGTGAACCAATAAACTGTGTCCATAGTTTATTAGTAGTATTTTATTTGTAATCTTATCTATAATACCTTACTTTGCAAAGTATTTTTTCCTACAACACTTACTGGTTTTTTAGTACTGATATTCCAAGCTGCCCCATAGTTTTGCTTGTATTGCGATGTTCTTGAATGTATGTACAAAAGTTGTATGTTTGTAAGCAGAAGAATAATCACGGGAGGTACACAGGACCCAGAGATCTGAAAAAATGCTATAGAAGGCCTAATTATACGTCACTGTTAAGCGCAGTCATTAACAACTTACTTTGTGCACATTTAAAATGTTTCTTTTATAATCATGTATTTCAGCCTGACTGATAGTTTTCGTTTTGTCTCAATCATCTCATATTTGAGATCCACGCTTTTTTACTATTAGTCAATTTGTTTGTCTATTTCTTATGTTGACGAAAGTATAAAGGAGGGAATGTCAGTAGCAGAATCAAGTGACTTGTAGCCCAAGATGCTGATGCTGCCAAAATGGAAATGCTAACACTTAGTACCACCCTGTGTTAGCTCACAGCATCCCTCCGTCAGCTGAGACTCCAGAGTCCACATTTGGCACTGGAGACCCCATTTAGGGCTATAAACATGTGATGTTTAAAAAGTCAGCTGTGAGCGGGGCCAGGATCACTGGATCTCAGAGAGAGCTGCAGGTGGAGATAAGTGCTCAGCCGTTCCAGAGCAGGCCTCGGGGGTGGTTTGTCCACCCTCCTGCGGGAGTGCCAGCACGGCGTGGAATTCACGCCCCCACCATGGACGGACAGGGCTCCTTATTTCATGACCAACAGCCTGTCCAGCACATTTTTGCCGCTTCATCATAACTCCCAAAGAGGTGATTACCAGGATCTGGCATTTTCCTAAATGGTGAAGCTTTTTCATAATGTTGATAGAGATGACCTAGATTAATTTGATTTTTCTCTGTGACCTCATCCAGAGGTGACATTGGTTTATTTTTCTTTAGTAGACATGAGAGATCTTGGCTAACAACTCATAAAACACAGAAACCGAGGCCATGACTTAGCCCTCACTTTCCTGTGAAATATTGGATCAGATCTGAGTCAGACCCACGGGCCCTGCTCCCAGGGGTTTGTACAGACCCCGCAGTTCCAAGCCTCTTTGGGGGAGTTTGTATGTGGGAAGATCTTCCGTCGGGTTCATGAGACTCCCAAGGAAAGTTCTTGGCCCTGTGGAAAGCTGAAAACCAGACTTAACTTTTCTCCCCACCTTTTAGGTATTGTGGCTTAAAAAGCTAATAGCATTCATACAATGAAGCAAGAAATATAAAAATCTGTAAAGTGTTGCAGAACTTCATTCTAGTATTTACTTTGGAAAAATGGATTGCACAAGCTAGTTTAGTTCTTGTTTTCACTCTGGGGCTTAAAGTTTTTCAGAATGCTGTATTTAGGACCTCTGGAATTTAATACAAATTGGGTGTCTATTTCTAAGTACAGATTCAAGAAATTTTACTCATCACAGAGAATGGGATATTTAACCACATAAGGGCCATCAGAGAAAGAAGAAGCGAGCATCCCAGGTGCTCAAGAGTTAGAATCTTGGGAAATAATTTTCACTGTAAAATCAAATAAGACTCGTTAGATTTAGATTTATCTAATGAAAAACTTGAGAAAATTCTATTTGGAGTAGCATAGTGTTTAATAATAGTATATTTTTAATAATCACATTATTAAGCAAGATCCCAAGGGACTTCAACGTTCCTCAGAAATAAAGCTGTACCTGTGCATGTCCGCATAGTGAACGGATGATGCGTGTTACAACTGTGTCGTCTCCAGTCGCTGGAGGAGACCCTGTAAGACCTGCGTCTGGGAATACATAGAGGTCTCCTGGAGTCTCCAGGCTGTGAGAAGGGACCTTGCGGATTATCCAGAACACTTCCCTTCATCCTGCAGATGGACAAACCTAAGCCTCTCTGTGCAATTAATTTGAAGTAGTACAAGCCCTTTTGTAATAATACACTTTTTAACAAGTATTTTCTAATCTAAGCTCTTTGCCAACATATTCAATTCATTTGAGTAAGAAGGTTTGAGCTCAGTAAGAAAGATCTAGATGGATACTTAAAAAGCATGGAGAGTTTGGTCAAAAGAGATCATCTGGGCCTTATGTAAAATTACTTTAATTATGTAGAAAAGTCATATGAACTGTGAACCAGCATTTCCTTTAAAAATTATGAATTGCCCATTTAAATCATTAAGTAAGATTTCCATGCTTTGAAACGATGACATTTTCGTCTTTAGGAACTGCAGTGAGCGGCCTGAGACAGAGTTGCGCGCGTTCTCGAGATACTTCCTTTTGTATTCCTCTGGGGCTTTGGACCCAGTTTCTGCCTTTGGCTTTGTGGGAAGGGGCCGCTTTCAGGCACCAGGATTGGTCGAGATGGCAAGAGCCGTAACTGACACCTGGAGTTTAAGTCAGATTTAGAAGTGATTAGTCTCTTCTCTGGAGAAGGACTTGGCAGCCCACTCCAGTGTTCTTGCCCGCAGAATCCCAGGGACGGAGGAGCCTGGTGGGCTGCCGTCTATGGGGTCGCGCAGGGTTGGACACGACTGAAGTGACTCTGCAGCAGCAGCAGCCTCTTCTCCGCAAATGGGGATGCCGGCCATACCCCAGTTGTATCTCCTAAGAGCATAGCTTAGAAAGCAGAAGAGGATCCAGAGGGAAGGATTTGGGGGAACATCAGCTGACATCACAAACCAAACTGGACTCTTAGAAACCCTGCCGTTTGCTTCCCCGTGAACTGCAGCCCAGTCCAGACCTCGCCTTTCTCTCCCCCAGCAGCAGACGGGGCTACCTGAGCGTTTTCAGCGGATTGACCCCACGGCCCTGCCTCCTGCGATGCCTTTTAGAACTTGTTCGTAGTATTTGATGTCCTTTGGGGTGAAAAGAGAACCCCACTGACTGAGAATCCCTGTGAAAACAGTGTCTGAGTATGGAGTTGATGTCATTTGATCTGAAGTTCAAGTTTGACCTTTTTAAGTTTCCCACACGCCTCGAAAAACCTGTGAAAATTCAGGCCGCAGGCAGACAGGACCTGGAGAAAGCGGAAGGCCATCCGGGCTTGTGACGTTACACACTTCTCAAAAAATAGAAATGTAAGGGGAGAGAGAGCCAGCAGTTTGACAGATTGTTCGGTAAATGCTCATTTTATTGAAAATTATAAAAAGGTGCTTAATGTCTCTGTGCCATTAATACAATACATAAAAAGGTTACTGTCAAGATTAGTGTTCTAGGCCTGAAAATGAACTGCGGAGCTTCCTAAAGCCTTGCTCTGCGTCACCTGAGAGGTTAAAGGTTTCCGCATATGCATTTTACACGCACAGACATTTATTTCAGAAAACAATTATTTTAGACTTTATGCCAGAGAGATTAGCAGTGATGTGCTTTCATTTAAGACATGGATGGGCTAGGTATATATTAACCGACAAGGTAAGAACCAGGAACAGTCGCCTTACAGAATTAAACCTGTGCAAAATGAGTTCCCTTGCTGTCTCTAGAGTATTGCGATTCAAAACATACATTCCTTTCTACAGAAGAAGATATTCAGATTCCTTAGTTGAAATTAATTAGCATTCAGAAACCAGATAGCATGTTTTTGGGTATTCATGAGATCTCTGTTTGAAAAAAAATGTTTTTAACTTGTAGAAATGTGTTGCAACACACAGATGGGAAGAAAAAGGGGGAAAAAAATCTCTTTAGCAAGCACTGAGTGTAAAAGGAATATTACATTTCGCACGCTCCTGATTGCTCTGTGTAAACAGTTTTTGACATCTGTCTTTATAGTTTTCGAGGAGAGGAAGACTTTGTTAAAAGAATCATTTTTATACAGCAGTCCCCATTTCAGTCTTGCTTTACCTGTATTATGAAAGCAGATGGTCTGCATGTCTTTTGAATATTTATAACTATCAAAAACAATCTCTTGCTATTCACCCTTAGGCTTATGAGATGTCAGGACTGTTCTGGTTGAAAAAAATCATCTTGGGTGTTTACAGAAAGAGGATTACATTAAGCTGAAATGACTATACATTTTCCAGTTTAATATTTGTCCATCAGCTGTTTAATCGTATTTAGATAATTGTGTAAATAAGATGTTGGAGCTTTTGCCCTCTCTGCTGATGGAGCCTGGAAGCTTTAAATGTGGGGACCTACCATTTTGGAGAGGCTCTGGCTCCCTCCTCCCACCTTGGTTACACCATCCTCAAGTCTTTAGTAAGTTTTGATCATGATATCACCATCCTGTTTAAAAAAAAAAAAAAAAAATTGTGCAGGGGAAGCCTGGCTGCAGCTCATAAGAATGCTAGGGAGCTGCTGGCTCCCAGTAAAGACTGGAGTTGGTTATATTCTAATATGCAGGTTTAGGGTCCATCCCTCCAGTTACCCTTTAGCTCTGTCAGGACATTTTCTTTCCAGTGAGCATGGTATTTTGGAAAACTTTTGGTATAGTGGGGGTTAAGTGTTTCTTTGACTGGAAGCTGAGCAATCACAGATAACAGATTTTGCTGTGGTTGGTTGATTTGGCAGAAAAGCATGAACAGTTCTGGTTTAAATGATTGAATAACCTGATTAGCATTGTTTGGGGCTGGGTTTTTTTGTTGTTGTTAAAGGCACAACAAAGCAATTTTAAGGGTAATCAGATCACTGTCTTTCCCCAGTTGGTGAACCTTTTTTTTCTTTTATTCCAGGAGGTCTCACCTCTTCCCAAACGTCTTCCCTTGGCTATCAGATGACCAAGGAGAAAAAGCTTATCTTCTTTTGGTTTCTAAATGTGTTATAAATGCATACCCCCAGTGTATGTCCTATCTAGCAGGGCGTTGAAAGGATAGAATATTTTGGAAATGTGTGTGACCTCCACCAATTCCTTGTGGGTTTGGGGGTTGCTTTTTGTTTTTCAAATTCAGAGACCGGCAGTCTTTGAGAGCAAAGGTTCAGAATGTTCTAACCATATCGAAGCCAGGCGGTAGAAAAATTCCACCCTTACCTTTTCACAATTAGAAAGGTTATAAATAATGTATTTGGCTGAAAAGGAAGCTCAGCCTGTGGCAGATGGTATCATTCTAGAGAACCCGGGTTTCTGTGAAGATGGCATTCTTTCAGATCGGAACTCGAGCAGACTCTCAGAAAGAGCCGGAGCTCCTCATGGAGTGCAGACATGTGCTTTGTGGATCTTAGAAAAGCTTACAACTTGGCTCCTAGGATGAGA
The DNA here is from genome assembly GCF_023091745.1 of Budorcas taxicolor. NCBI lineage: Eukaryota > Metazoa > Chordata > Mammalia > Artiodactyla > Bovidae > Budorcas > Budorcas taxicolor. The sequence continues at coordinate 219,566,532 of NC_068910.1, read as the reverse complement.
ATATTGTGTCACACTGGGGTTAGGAGACCCACAGCCAATTTCTGCCGACTCCCAAACTGTATTTCCTGACACTGGAAGCCGGAGCCTCTTCTGGGTCTGTGTAGCGTTTGAACTTGGGATTTAAACCAAAGGAGTTTGATCAGCCTGGTTATTTTCGTCTCTGAACATGGATGCTTTATGCAGGCTGGCCACCAAATGGGACTTGCCAGGCAAGTCACATACAGATCTTTGTGAAAGAGACAGGGAGAGGGCGATCTCTCCTATTGATCGGTATAGGCGATCTGGGAGAAGGCAAGCCCCAAAGCTCTGTGACTTCCGAGGCATCTGTGTGGATGTAGCTTCAAAAGCCTGGGGCAGGATCTCTTGCACATTCAAGAGCCAACAGTTCCAAGAGCTCTGGGTGGGAGCTGGAAAACCAGAAGTGATGGATTGAAAAGATTCCTCTGATAATGAAGCTGCCATAACCTTTGACCTTTAAGAAAACAGGATGGCTTTCTGGTAGCCTGCAGAGATGACCCATGTCAGTGACCCTTTATTGATCCCCATGGATATGCCCAGCCCTGTGATGGGTCCAGGCTATACGGAGGTAAGCCCAGAGGCTCACTGCTTAGAGAAGAGAAACGGCTTGACAAGACCAGCACGGTGCCCAAGAAAGGCACGCTTGGGCTGTCAGGAAGGGCCTCTCAGAACTTCCCACTGAAGTTGGCCCCTAGCTGAGCCGTGGTAGCTAGATGGGAGAGGGCACGGAGCCGACATGTCAGAGGAGCGCTGTGTGTCTTTCTGGTGTCGTCTGCCACATGGTACCTGCAGGCCAGCTTCAGAAGGTACCACCAGATTGGAGTATTGAAACCACTCCAACGGAAATGCCCTTTTCCACTGAGGTTTTCTCTGGTTACCCTTTGATCCGACTGGTCATTGGATCATTAATTTGTGTCTTGTGTGTTCTTCATAAGAAAATTTCTCTGACTTAAAAATGCTTCGTTTGAAAATTGTATCTAAGACTTGAGTTATTTAAAGCATAGTCTCTGGACTGATCTGAAATGTGATCCTGTAATGAAAGCCAGTGTGAAGGGAGGCGGAGGGGCGTCACAGTGACTAACTTCTCCTGACCCCGTGCTCGGTGCGTTACAGGCTCTGTGCTGATCGCGCCACACTCATCATGTTATTCATTGTCTGTCCAAACACCTCTTCAAGCTCTTTTTCCAGCGAACTAGTCCAGGGGCAGACACATAGTAGGGGTTCCATAGTTGTCTGCAGAATGAATTAACGGAGTCTCAGAACAGCCCCATGAGGCGGTTTCTGCTGTCATTCCCATTAAGCATGGGGGATGGTCCTAGTCGTTGACTAATTCAGCACACCTTGGACTTGCAAGTGGGTTTAGTTGATTCTGCTTCATCAAACGAACATGTGCAAAGTGAAAGTCGCTCAGTCGTGTCTGACTCTTTGCGACCCCACGGACTATACAGGGCATGGAATTCTCCAGGCCAGAATCCTGGAGTGGGTAGCCTTTCCCTTCTCCAGGGGATCTTCCCAACCCAGGGGATGGAACCCAGGTCTCCTGCATTGCAGGCGGATTCTTTACCAGCTGAACATGTCGTGTGTATGTAATTCGTGCCAGGCGTTTGGGCTGGAGAGAAATACAGAGCCCCAGACCTGTATGGACTCACAAGTCAGTGAGCCATCTTTTCAGTTAGTGATCTTTCTGCATCAGGGTCTCCTTGTCAATGACAGAAGCATCCCAAGCCTCTCTCCTTAGAAACGTGGCTCTTTGTCTGCCTGCCCTCTTTCCCGCCTCACCCCATAGGAAAATATTATCATCTTGACTCTTCTTTGTATTATCAAAGCAATAGGTGTTTATGTCCAAATTTGAAATACACAGCTAAATGTGATCTTTCAAATACCACGTGCCTCGCAATTTTCTGAGATCTCTCTTCCCTGCCTTGGAACTCATAGACCTAGTCAGATGCCATGCCTAAGCCTTCAATAGAGACTTTACCACAAGGAAAAAAAAAAGTCTCATGTAGTGGCTGACTGCATCTAGTTGTACAGATCATTGCATATTGTTCCAATAAAAATAGAGGTGATCCCAAGTTACCTGAATTACAGGCTATTTCCCAGCCCCCTAAAAGCACAGAAAGAGAATCTAGAAAGTTGCTCTGGCCTGCTTCATAACCTGTGGATTAGCCTTTTGATTTATGTCTCGCTTAGGCTAATATTTACATTAATCAGAGTTTCCCTGAGCACGCATCACTTGACGGAGTAGAAAGCATCCAGAAAGTCACTTAAGGACAGCGCATACCAATTTAGGGTTAAACGGGGGCAGGGGGAAGCTTTGATGACCATGCACATATGGATATTATTTTCCACATATGGATAATAATGAGCTCCATAGTACTGTTACATATGGGCTCCACTTTTATGAGAATATTTCAGATTTTTTTTTCTTTTTCCCCACACATTATATATTTTTCTCCGCACCACCCCCCTTCATATATTATCCTCTGTGGGTCTACTGAATCACATTAAATTGAAATGATCTGTGTACATGTCTCTTCCTAACTGAGGGTAAACTTCTTGTGGCAAAGGCTGTGTCTTAACAAACACTTCTTGTCTCTAGTACCAGCCACAGATAGTAGGTGTGCAGCCCAGAGCAAATCTCACACACAGAACTATCAACAAAATCGAGTAGCCTGGACTTGTTTGTCAGAAACCTCAGCAAAATTTCAGTATTTCATACCTTTCTAAAAATTAAGAATAAGCTACATGCAAAATTTGCATGTACTATTACCTTAACATTTAAGAATCTCCCAGCATGTCTAAATTGAAGAGTAATAGTTTTTTAAAAATTGGACCAAAGTAGAAGCACATGGGCTCTCACCCGTTTGCAGAATCACTGCGGTCCATCAGCCATCTCCGTAGTTTTATTACCGTTGACTTTATTGATCCATCATTAACAATAGAGTAAGTGTGATTGAAGCTGATGGATTGTTAACTGGATCAGGCAGATTCCTGGCTCTGGTTTTGGCAACCTTGCTAAGTATCTTTTTGTACCCTGGACGGAGGGACACTCTTAGTCTGAATTAATGGCAGAGTATCACGAGCACATTAAGAATGTCTTTTTAGAGAAATAAAATGTGAAAATGATGATCAAGTAGAAAGTGTCAAAAAAAATGTCATTGTGGCTCTTAGAATAGCCGTGTTTTACATCGATAATGTAACTCCAGCTTATCCTTCACTGGAAGTGCTTCAAAGATCCCCTAGATTTACGTGCTACGAGAATGTGTGCATGTTAGGAAATTAGCGCTGATGAGAGGTGTCAGGAGAATCAGTGATAACCAAAAGGGCTCTACATTAGAAGTAGCTTAAGGAAGATAATGGTGTAAAAGATACTTTTGTTCCCAAACTGGCTTTTTTGGTTGTGTCTCACCTCCCAAACAATTGCCTTCTGTAAATTGTTTGTCATGGACCAACTGAAGTCTGAAAGGTAAGTTTTCATGTTTCTCCACATAGAGGAACAGATTGGTGCTGCAGAGTCGAATTATTCCTACAACTCAATGGAGAAATTAATTTAGCCACTACTAATATGAGTGTTGTAGGTCAAGTCACTGAAATGACCAGGACCAAAACTGGCAGGGAAGAAAATACTTTTCCATGTTGAAAATGAGTTAAAAAAGAAAAAAGAAAAAAACATACCCAGTCATACATCAAAATCATCGTCTTTCTTCATTTTTCTATGTTAAACTGGTGATTCTGTTTTCCAAGGTTTTCGTTAGATGCAGGATGAAGAGAAGTGACGGAATAGGCTGTTTTCTTTGTTTGTGGTGTCCTCAAGAAACAATCCACCGTGAAATGCATAGATTTAAAAATGTTACACTTAGTTTGAAATTCAAAACCCAAACTTTATATGAAGCTAGCAATAAGATGGCAGCATGCTTTTTTTTCTTCTGATAGAAGATCTTTGTGAATAGTTTGTTTCTTCTTAAATGTGGTCAGTCAGCCGTGGAACAGTGTTAATTTACCTGCGATTGAAACCCAAATACTGTGAGTAGACAGTGTAAGGGGCGTTTCCCAAACTTTAATGGGCATGCAACCCTCCTGGGGATCTGATTAAGACATAGATGCTGATTGCCCTGGCCTAGCTTAGGGCCCAACCTTCTGCATTGCTAGTAAGTTTCCAGATGATGCTGGTCCCTGGGCCACCCTGGGACTTGCAAGGATGGAGATTTAGGCACCAGACCACAAAGTGGCATTTATTGATGAACTGCGATCAGAAAGTCATCTCCAGGTATTTGGATTTATTGGGATGGGTGGACAGTTGTCAGCCCAGGAATAGATGACGTTTCCCATACGTGCTGGAGCACAGTCTGTGGGTGTGATCGCTTTATAGCAGTCTCAGTGGGCTGCAGCTTTCTACTGAAGTAAGCGTTTGCTGATCTGCTTAATGACTTTGAAGAAGTCGCAGCTTTAGGCTAAAGTGTGAAGCAAAACGTACCGGTCCTCCGTGGATTTAAAAGCAACAAGAACGAGTGTGCACAGTTGACGTCATGACCGTTCTGCCTCGTGCGGCTGTATCACAACTGCTCTCCCCCTCTCCATGCAGAGCATGATCTCCTCCATCGTGAACAGCACTTACTATGCAAATGTCTCAGCAGCGAAATGCCAAGAGTTTGGAAGGTGGTACAAGCATTTCAAGAAGACGAAAGATATGATGGGTAAGCAGAGCGCCGTCGCAGCGGTGGCCCCGCGCCGCCGCGTGTCGTGTGGGGGTTTCTCCAAGTCGCGTGTGCAGCCAGGCCTTGTGATTGCCCAATTAGAGATCGATTCAGACCGTTTCTTGGAGGGTGGGGAGTGGGTCTGAGTATAATGAGATAATTAAATTCAATAAATGTTTGTGTTTAAATCAGCCCAACTGACTTGGTTGTCAGACATGCAGGAGATGGAGGCGAGGGGGGGGTGAGCTGTCATTTTTTTTTAACATCTCAGTGAAGGCCTAACCAGGCCTGGAGTAGTGAGCAGTGGCTGTGTGTTCCCAGAGATAAGTCATGCTTTTATGGGTTTTTTTGTTTGTTTGTTTGTTTTTCTTGGTTTTGTTGGAGAAGAAGGGAAAGTGCCTGATTTTACACCCAATGTTTAAAGACGTTAAACTGTATTTATAGTCTCCGCAGTGGAGATCGGGCAGCGATTGGAGCTGTTGTCTCCAGCCCCCTGGATGGGGGCTTGGGTGGGTCTGCTGCTTTCTGGACCGTCCATCACCCAAGAACCATTGCATCGTTCCTCGACGCTACACGCCAGGCCTCCTATCTTAACGTGTAACTTTAGGTCAATATTTGTTACTCAGGGAACACATTACAATTATCTGCAGTGTGAAGCGACAGATAAGAGTTGTGTGTTGTACCTGAGGGTTCAGATTGTGACGTTTTTTCCCCCTGTTGAGTCTGTTAGTGTTTGTAGAAGCAAACCCTGTGATTAAGGTTAATGCTTTAATTTCTATTAACGTTTTCGTTCACATACTTGTCCCTTCCAAATAAATGTTTTAAAATAATACAGGAATGGGATGTTGAATATGCATAGCGTTACATCATGTTTTCAGTCTATCTCTGTTTACTTCCATTGCATTGATTTAATAAAACAGCAATAATAACTTCTCCTTAAGATTTTAAGAGGCAGGAGAACCTGAATTTTGAGCCTGTTTTAGCTTTTAATATTTGAAGCAAAATCATCCATCTACCAAAACAGATTCTTTGCCTTTTATAGCTTAGAGCTGTAATGAAGACAATACATCATTTTTGGGAATAATTGCTTGAATTACTATTCCCTATGAATGGCCCACTTGGGCTGATAGCAGTGGTAGAGATGGAAGTTTCTTTCCCCGTTCTTAGTTATATTTTGCATACATCAGTGATTATAGCGATATGATAAGTTCCTCTAAATATAAAGCCAGAATATTTAGTAAAAAGAGAAATGATGATGAAAATCAACCCAGAGTCCACACATGGGAGGCATGGTATACTATTTATTTATTGGCTGCACCACACAGCTTGGGGGTCGAACCTAGACCCACAGCTGAGAAAGTATGGAGTCTTAACCACTGGGCCCCAGGGGATCCCCATGGTGTGCTATTTAGGACTCGCTTACCTACCATCATCAGCTCTCAGTTCGAGAGCATCAAAGCTGTCTCTTCCTTGTAGCCACAAAGCATTTGACTCGCTTACTGCTCACGCTCAGCCAGCCCACATGAGGTGTCTAGCCAGGGGAGAAACATTCATCCTGGGTGGGTGGTAATAAATTGCAAAACGGTGACATCACCTTGTACCGGGATGACTCCCCGCCTCTCCCTTGAAAGATTGTCATTAGCATCTGGTGATGGCCATAGCTTCTTCAGGAAGCATTTGGATTTTAGCAACTCTGGGTGTACTGGCTTGCAGTATGATAAATCGGTTGCTTCATTCTAAGTAGTGGTTGCGGCTCTCCGTGCCACCTAACTTGAGAGCCATAGTTCAGTGAAACGGGACATGTAAAATAGTCAGCCCAGGATTCAGTCTGAACTCAGTTATCATTACTTATCATTATGACCTTTTATTGATTATATCGATTACTTTTTTAAACTCACAACTGGTTTAAAATTGAACATAAGTAATATTTAGATCATTTTTCTTTCAAACCTTTTTCTTGGAGTGGTAACAGTTTTTGTATGTGTGAAGTGAAGTGAAAGTCACTCAGTCGTGTCTGATTCTTTGCAACTCCATGGACTATAGAGTCCATGGAATTCTCCAGGCCAGGATACTGGGGTGGGTAACCTTTCCCTCCTCCAAGGCATTTTCCCAGCCCTGGGGTAGAACCCAGGGGTAGAATCCACATTGCAGGTGGATTCTTTACCAGCTGAGCCACCAGGGAGTCTAATCTATGTATCTCCAAGTATTTTTTCATTGTAAATACACATATATTTAGGGCTTCCCAGGTAGTGGTAAAGAATCCACCTGCCAATGCAGGAGACACAGAGGCTGAGGCTTGATCCCTGGGTCAGAAAGGTCCCCTGGGGGAGGAAATGGCAAATCACTCCAGTGTTCTTGCTTGGAAAATGCCATAGGCAGAGGAGCCAGGCGGGCTAGAGTCCATGGGGTCACTCTATGGATATTTCTTTTTTTCTACAACTGCATATGTTTTCTTAGCTTCACTCTTTCTAGTCACCACTATGCAACTAGGGTTTTTCTAGAATTTTTTTTTGGTGGGCATCTGTACCACCTGGCTTGTGGGATCTTAGTTCCCCGACCAGGGATTGAACCCAGGCCCTCGGCAGTGACAGGACCAATCCCTAACTACTAGACTCGCAGGAATTTCCCTAGAAGCTGTTTTCAAAATAAATGTTACTTTTATAAGCCTTCGTGGGATCAGAAGTAATAGTGAATAATAATTTGACCCCAAAACTAGTCACATAGAATGTGAAAATAATTGATTTTGGGCCTTAAATCTAAACCACATCACAGCATTAGAAAGTGTTTTCCCCCTTTCAGAGTCGGCGGCCGGGTGCAGAAAAGAAAGATAGCCTCACAGCCGGTCGGGTTCTGTCCTGAGATGTCCTGGTTTCATTGGACCTCCAGTGCCCCGTGCCTCTCTGTCCTTAGGGAGAGCTCGGAGCTCCTCAGCGGTGCGGAGCATCGTTGGCTAACGTGGTTTTCCCTCTCGCCCGCTGCAGTGGAAATGGATAGTCTGTCGGAGCTGTCCCAGCAGGGTGCCAACCACGTCAGCTTCGGCCAGCAGCCCGCCCCGGGGAGCACGGCGGAGCAGCCCCCCTCGCCGGCCCAGCTGTCCCACGGCAGCCAGCCCTCTGTGCGGACGCCGCTGCCCAACCTGCACCCTGGGCTGGTGTCGACGCCCATCAGCCCTCAGCTGGTCAACCAGCAGCTGGTGATGGCCCAGCTGCTGAACCAGCAGTACGCCGTGAACAGACTTCTAGCCCAGCAGTCCTTAAACCAACAGTACTTGAACCACCCTCCCCCCGTCAGCAGGTCTATGAACAAACCTTTGGAGCAGCAGGTTTCCACCAACACAGAGGTGTCTTCCGAAATCTACCAGTGGGTACGTGATGAACTGAAACGGGCAGGAATCTCCCAGGCAGTATTTGCACGTGTGGCTTTTAACAGAACTCAGGTCAGTCCTGTTCATTTGAACATGGTTCTTCTCTGTCTCGCTCTTCCTCTTCCACCCTGGCTGTGCTAACCTTTATCCTTGTGCTGTGTACAGTGTTCACATCATCTCCTGCTCTCCATATGATCTGTTCCTGGGGGTGCCTACGTTTAAGCGCTTCTCTCCTCCGCAGAAACCTCTGCTACCAAGAGAAGGCTGTGTACAGATGGATCCTGAATCGGGGGCCTTGAAAGAGCAAATGTCAAAAATATTTCAAGCTGCCATTACCTATGCTTTTACCTAATGGAAACAGAGAGTGTTCGTAGCTGAGGAGGAGAGGTTTCAGGACTTGGCCAAGGCCACTGGTAGGACTCCAGGCTTCTAGCCGACTAGCTTCCTTTCCTAGACCAGGGATCAGCCAGACCTTTTCTGTAACGTGACATACAGTAAACATTTTAGGTTTTGAGGGCATAGTACCCATAGAAGTAAATGCATGGATGTGGGTATGGTGTTTCAGTAAAACCGTTTATAAAACAGGCGCTGGAGTGGGTAGGCTTGCCCTTGGAAGCCTTGTTTGAGACTTCTCACTGAGTTTTGCATACACCCCTAGTGTTCACGCCTTTGTCCTCCTGGGCAAATTCCTGTGAAGATACTATCAGCAGGGAGGATACTTAGGACCTGGAGAAGGGTGATCCAGGGGAAGGCCTAAGATAAACACTGTTGAAAAGCCCTAAACAAAGAGTGCATGAGAGGATTTTTTTTTTCCTTTTTTTTTTTTGTCAATTAGTACAATATATATGGTGTTTATTTCTGGCCCAGGCACCCACAGACACCCCCGCCCCCCCCCAAAAAATAACCCAGAAGAGCGTGTAACTGATTATCGGTGAGGACATGATGTCTTTTAACTTTCCTGTTTTGCCGCTGTTAACTTCTCTTGTCAGTTTTTTCTTTTTAAGCCTGACTCATACTTTCCTTTCATATTTAGGTTATTTTATTACATGATTATAAGAAAATCCTGGTACAAAAATATCTAGTATTAATTCCTTCCTGGCAGAGTTTCCATACCTAGGAGAATCCCAGCTGTGACTTATTTTTGGCTTGCCTTCGCTGGATTGAAAGTTAGGAGGCCTTACAGAACCTTTAACTGAGTGTTTGTTTTGGGGTTCTTTAACTTTTTTTGTACATCACTTGTCTGTGTTTAAGGGGATGGTTCAAAAGTTTTTTCTCAGGTTGCAAAATTGTACGCGCTTGCCTAGTTTTATATCTTTCACTTAAAAGTAGATTCATTATTAGCTGGTACATTTAATCTGACACCCTTATTCAGTTGCAGGGTCGTTATTTTAGAGAAATAAAGTGAACAGACGAAAGAATCAAGTCAGCTTTCTCGATGCTCCCGTTTCTGGCAGCATCAGTACTTTTGTAAACAGCAGCTGACTACCCGCAGTTCTCAGTCCTGGGCAAAAAAGCAGGCAAGTCTCTGCATCAAAGTTCAGTAAGATGCTTGTTGAACTGAATTGAACGCCCACAAAGATAGCATTGACATGGACACAGATGACTCACAGATTTACTGCGAGTGAATTTTGGAAGTTGAGCAAATTGTTATTTCTTAAAGGACTGAGGAAAGTATGTTTTATATGGTAAAGAGTGTCCAGCTAAAGGAGAGAAGGGTTAGGTCACTCCCACTGGGGCATTTTTTTCATCTTTGGGGCTCTCATATCCCAGGCAGGCATCACCCTGGAGAGTGACCATTTGTTCTTCTTGGGTTTTCACGTGGACAGATTCCATAGATACCAGTAGGATTTGATACTGGGAAAAAGGCAGAGTTCTCCCTTTTTTATACCCTGTCAGTCTCTCCAAAAAGATAGTTATTTCTGTGGTTAGCATCGAAAACAGTGACTTAATGTTTTTGAGGGAGAGAGGGGAGTGAAGTCTGGGTGCAGCTTGATGTCCATCTCTTTATTAATAATAGCCAGTTGAGAAACAGTCATTACTGAAAAATTGTCTGGAGCCCCCAGTGACAGAGGAGTTTGGTTTTAAACCTTTATATTGCTAACTGGGACTCCTTTTTCGAAATGGAGGTTGGCCATGTTTGTAGCTGTCTGATTTCAATGAGAGTAATTTTTTAATGTGTATTTAAGGATCCACTTTTGGGGAATTCGCTTTAGAGCATGCAAGCATGCGTGTCTTTTTGGTGGTCATACTGAAACACCACGCTCACGCACGCGCACACACGCAGCTGCATTTATTTTAATAATTATACATTCGTATGCGTGTGTGTAGTGTTTATTTCAAAGTGTATGCATTTCAATAAAAGCAGGTGCAGCGTGAGAGTGTATGTCGTGCGTGTGGAGGACGAAAATACGCATGCTAATGCATATGTATAGAGCAGGAGCTCTGCAGAGTTAAACCACGCACACGTCTGTGTGCGCTCCTTACAATGTGCAGTTCCAGCTCCAGGTTTAAAAAGAATTAATGTAAAATGTGTACATACAGATGCAGAGTTCTGTGACGTGATCAGATGAAGATGCTGGCCCCCTATAAACAGTACCTGAAAACATTCATATAATAGATTGTGGTATTGTGAGCTGAGCCTGTTTTAGCCATTGACAGCTCTGTACAACTCTAAAATCCTGGATCTCTTGTTGTAACTCTTCTTTGGAGAATTTTCTCATCATATTAATTGGGTCTCTTAAGATGTTCATGTATCACTTTTTTTAAAAGGTCTAAAAACTAAAAGGTTTTAAAAAGTCTACCTTTTCTGAAAGTTTGTGATGAAATTGATATAATTCCTTGTTTTGAGGACTTCTCTACCTTCTGAATTGAGGGGCATATGTTCTT